>NC_143139.1:60385681-60688712 GCF_059928025.1 Delphinapterus leucas
AGCCCACTCTTCATCAAACCCATGTAGGGTGATGTGAATGTAAACATTTGCTTAAACCGTGAGTGACTGAAAAACTGAATGATTGTATCTATGTGAAACCAACCATACGACAGTTCACAAGCAATGTGCAGTTTTCAGTTACTACAAAATGTTTTCAGTTTTCAGTTACTACAAAAGCACTTCAAGAGTCAAATTTAGCTCTTGGCTTAATTTCACCCGGTCTGTCACACTCAACCAACAGCTAATGGGACTCTAACTTCAACAACCCTTCATCCTGGACCAGAGCTTGGAAAACTTTTTCGGTGAAGGGTCAGATAGTAAAAGTGTTTGGCTTTGTGGGCCAGATGATGTTTGTCACAACGACTCAACATTGCCATTGTTGCAGAAGAGAAGCCGTGGACAACATGTAAACAAATGGACATGGCTGGGTTCCAATAAAACTTTATCCACAACAACAGGTGGCAGGCTGGATTTGCCCCACAGACTATAGTTTGTCTCCCTCCCAACTCCCATCCCTGGGGGGGGAAAAAAAAAATGACATCCTCACTCACCCCAGTCTGCTGTTCTGATGCCCCACTGAGGGTCATGAAAGGCTTTTTGAAGTCGCAGAAAATCTGTGAACAGTGGTGAATTACCGTAAAGCTGCTAACCACATCCAAAATTAACAGCTAAAGTCAACTGTCAAAGAGACAAATTTGACCAACCCAATGACCACTGAATAGAAAACCCTATACTTTCCTCCCTCTTTCCCTCTGTCTCTTCCTTTCTTTGGCTCTTAACACAATAGGGAAAAGATGCATGTGTTTGATTATTTGGGATTTTAATTTGTTTCATGCACACATCCTGTCTTTTAAAGTAAGAGACATTTTATATTTTTCATTCAAGAAAAAAAAACAACTCTTAATGAAGGTGTTTTGTTTCAATTCATTTTTAGTCATAGGTCACTAGGCAAGAAAGCAGACCCTGTTTCTCACAGCATCACAAGCAATCATCCTAGAGCTAGGGTCTCTGATGAAGGACAGGGAAAATTCTCCCATAGCATCTTGCCTTCCCCTGAGGACCTGTTTCATTGTGAGCCTTTTGGAAATGTAGAACAGAGAGAGAAGAAATTAGAAATAGTGGGGGAAATGGAATAGATCATGATATGATAACTTTCACTCTATAGATTCATTTATTTTTTCCTCTCTCCCTGTTTGTCCATATTTCTTGAAGACAGAGAGAGGCTAAAAATTTCTGCTAGGAGTCTGTAGCTGTGAGCAAGAGGGAAGTAGAAACTGCACGCTAAGAGTGGTGGCCTCCACGTCTGAACTGGCTACCTCCTCCATCCGCAAGGACTCCTGCTTCTTAGACCTCAGGATTAAGTCAGCCCATGAAGAGTTGGCTATTCTTAGGCTATTTGTATAGATTTCCTCCTTCATTTGCATGTATTTTGCCTGCTTGTAGTTTCAGTAAACACTTTAATTAATTATATATTTTAAAGTGCTTGATCATGTGCCATATAGTGAAAGGGTACAATTTTTTAAATCAATGAGGGGGAAGAAATCACTTATAGGGCTCATCAGCTGGAACATCTGGTGTTTCACATATAAAAGGGGGGATGGGAAAGAAATTCTCCAAATCAGGAATTCTACAACTTCGCCTCAAAAGGGTTCCGCCTTGCAATGAGATTTGTTGTGAAAGCCCCCAGATGTGTAAGAATGAGCCTAGGTCAAGCATGGAGACCTAGTAGGAGCGAGTGATTGGCCCCCCAAAAGCCGCACAGCCAAAGACGTCAATCAAATGTCAGCTCATCACATGGAGAAAAAGGTAGGGGCTACCGCGCTCCCTGGGTTATTGAAAGAAGCAAACTAGGAAAAACAGAAAAAGCAAAACCCATGTGCCAAGGTCACAGCCGACTTGATCAGTCCTGGTTTCCTGCACACAGACAGGCCTGGGTATCTGGTAGACACAGGCTTATGCCCTGAGGCAGGGAGAAGGGAAAATGTGGACGTTCCAGCTTTATGTAAAAGGAGAAGTTTATGGAAGGAGGAGTGGGCAAGCTATCCTAGCTGCTCATCCCGGCACCCTGCACACAGGTTTCTTGCCTGGTGATTGCACAGCAGCTATAGCATAAATAACAAAAGTGGCAGGTGGCAAGCAGAGGATAAAAATAATACCAATAATAGCAATAACTACCACTTATTGAGTACCTACTCTGGTGACAGGTCTTCTGCTGGGCATTCTTACATATATTATATTTATTCCTTATCATCTATGAGACAAATGATGTTACCCTTTTTCTACAGTTGAAAAAAACATAAATCAAGAATTTTTTAAAAAACATAACTCAGGGTTACATAGTTTTTAAAAAGGAGGAGTCAGGATTCAAATCTAGGTCTTTGTGAAGCGAAGGTTTAAGCGGAAACATCACTAGCTCTCAAGTTTGTCCTTTTGCTTTCAGAGAATCAAGAAGTTGCCTGAATCCCAGGGTACCTACTGCCAGTGATTACAGCTGCCAGCAACACCGCAACAGATGACTCCCAGGCGTTGCTTAGGGGTTGCTGCAAAATCTCAAGTCCAGTAAAGCCTTTCCATCTACCCCCACTGCTGCACGAACAATATGTATCACTTCTGCCTCCACATCTCTCACAAGTGCCTGCCAGGGACAGAATCTAACTGGGACCCTATGGCAAGGGATTCTGGAAATGTAGTTCCCAGGTTTCTAGCCCTGTGCTAGGAAGCTCTCACAGAAGGGAGCAGGAAGGGTTCCGCATTGCCCAGAGAAACTCTGGCATGGTCAGGGATGGGCCTTGCAACAATCTGGAATTCAGAAAATATGTGGAGTCGGTCATAATCCACTACAGATAACTCCACAAGGCGGGTGGGAAGAGCGCAGGGTGGCTCCAGTTTAATGGTGGGATCAAATCCACAGAGTAAATGTTTTGACCATTATTTTAACACTAGGGCTATATTCTCCAGCTCTCAGGATCCGGTGAGATACTTTCTTTGCAGATTCAAATCTTGAACAGCCTCCAGAAGAAAAGCAACATGGTGCAAAAGTCACTTCCTAGCCCTTCCTATTCTTACCAGAGCCCATTTTGAGAGGCCTGTGCACCAACGGCTTTAGTTAACGGTACGGTAACTCTGGGCTCTGTTTTCCACTCTCACTGAAAATTCTTACTTGGTGGCTGCCCTACTTCTCCGCTTACCTTAATTTCTTCAGGAAACGCTTTAGTTTTAAAAGGTAAATTAGCTGAAATGACCGAAGACAAATTTGGGATAATTTTTAACTTAATTTCAATGATCAAAGTTACATTCTTATTCCCTGTTTGCTGAGAGCAATTACTTTCAATTCTTACAGCTCTTTCTCACCTCCATATTTCTAAATAGTATGCTTATACTGCTAGTTCTTGATTTTTCAATTTATTAATAGATATTATCTATTGACACCATACTATTGAAAATGAGAAATTAGCTTTCATATAATTTAACACCCATATGCGCGCGCACTCACATACACACACACACACACAAACTCCTACTTTTCCACTCATCTTCCCAATATAATTTTTTGGGTTAAATCAGTATTCAGTATTACATTATCATAATTACGTAACATTTATTCACAGCTGCATCATGTTGTTTTCTGTATTTCTTTTCTTGTAAACTTTGTTTTTCTTAGAATTAGTCATCATTTTATCCCCTTGCTTAGTTTTTCAGTAATCTCTAATTCAGCGGCAAGCTCTCTACGCGCCCCCCGCAAAAAAAAACCTCTCCTTTTGATAGACTGAACACATCTCTCCATTTTATATGTTCTCAGAGACACCCTTGTCACCCCAGCGCTTCCACTCTTCTGCTCCAATACAGAAAGACTGCTCCCTGGGCTTGCTGCCCACCACCATTCTGAGATCACCTGTCATCAGCAACCAGGGTGACACTGGATGCCGTATCTCATGAGATGATCCCAGGCAGCTCCCTTGAATCTCCCCCCTCCCCAAGATACCAGGTGGTGGTGGTGATGGTTACATTTTCCCTCCATTGAGCCAAATGCTATATTTAGCTTTCCCTCCAAATCATGACTCCCTCCTTCTCTTTCCAGACAATCCCACGTGTGTCTCCGGCATGCAAAAGTGGGAGGCTGGTGCATTCCAGAGCCAGAGAGTCCCCCAGTGTCCCTGTGGTCAGTCTGCCTAAGTGGGAAATAATGGAGAGATACCAAAATACAAATGCGTGGGAAGGGTTTCCGAGAAGAAGTTATCCAAACCATTTCTGGAAATGGATGATAACATTATTTCCTTAAACACAGGATGCCACAAAGAGATTATAATAAATGGTGCAATGTAAAAATGAGTTGCAAACGCCAGTGTTTTTCTCTTTTTTAAGCCAATTGCTTTGTGCTAACTGTTGTCACCAGGGGTCTATGAGTGAGTTCTGTGTAGGCCCAGTGCCCAAAGGCTTTTTCCAAACCCATTTTCCAAAATCATTTATCAGGCCATTGCTCCACAGACTACAGAATGTGACCACCTTCCTCAAATCCAAATATTAGATAATAACTAAACTACTGCAAAAGTTTGGTTAGCTGAGGCTCCCAGGGAAGCCAAAAAAAACAAGATGCAAAAAAAGCAATATTTTACCATACATTCCGTGGAGAATACAAAATGTAACTGATTTAGAGCTTGAATAAGCATCATTTCTCCCCATTGCACATAGAATACAGCAGTGTCCATTACTCTGTAAATTTAAATATAAATGTGTGTATATATATATATACACATATACATATAGACACATATATATTAGTATGAATTGTAATAGGCTGAGTATTTTAATTACTAAACACGCTAATAAATGGTATTTTTTTCCCTACTAAGAGTAAAGTACCAATAAATTCCTATGATTATGACCCCTCTCCTGCTTTAGAAGAATCATATAAATCAATACAAACACCTTTTATGTTTGGAGTACTTTTTAAAACTGAAGATTAATTTACATGCAGTAAAATACATAAGTCTTAAGTATACTGCTTGGAGAACCACTATGTTACCATTATCTAGATCAAAATATAGAATATTTTCATCACCCAGAAAGTTCCCTCATGCCTGTATGCTTGTTTGGTACGTTTTTAATGGTAAACATGCTTTATTCTTTAGTAGAAAGTTTTCAGTTTGTAATGAGAATATTTGATTAAGCGATACGTGACCATGCCAGGGAGAAAAGAAACTAACATTTATCAAGCAAATGTAATTTGCCAAGCACTTTGACATATCATGCTAATCCTGTTAGGCAGGTGTAATTATCTCCATTGGGGCAAAGAAGCAGCTTGGACTCTGAGAGTTTAAGGGACCCTCCCAATGTCTTACAGTCTATAAGCAACTCGGGAGCCCTTTTTTTCCATTTAATCACACTGCCAGATAATACAGCTTACTACAGTTTGCAACTAATGAGAGGTTTGGGGGTGTCTGTTTCTTTGTTTTAGCCAACTCTTATTTATTTATACCCAACAAAGTGTAAAGGATAACTGAAATCCATAGAAAATAAAAATTTAAAAAACAGTTCTCTATTAGGTAACATTAAAAATAGCTGTAGCTACTAATTTACCTTAAAAATAGCTTGAGAATAGAAGAAAAAGAGATAGTGTCCATATTCTAACTAAGCTTTAAAAACAAAAAGTATTGCTTTTTCATCTCCTTGAAATGGCCTCCTTTGTCATTGATTTTCAGATCAAGCTCAGGGCCAGGAATAAAGGACCAGGAACCAACTGTCCAGGTCATGGGAGTAGTGGTTTGGGGTACCCTGGAGAGTGGTCCTCAGGGCCAGTTCTTGTGACCTCATGGCTTCATGGCCGACTGTCCCAGTTTTCCTGGGACTGTTGCAGTTTTAGCACTAAAAGTCTAGAGTCCCAGGAAACTCCTCGGTCCCAGGCAAACCGGGTTGTTTGGTCGTCCTACTGCACAGCCACCACTTGTCAAAGTACCTTAACAAAATGTTGCTTTGGTCTTTGGGATTCCAAGGAT
Organism: Delphinapterus leucas; assembly: GCF_059928025.1. Lineage (NCBI taxonomy): Eukaryota > Metazoa > Chordata > Mammalia > Artiodactyla > Monodontidae > Delphinapterus > Delphinapterus leucas. The sequence goes on from NC_143139.1 coordinate 60,391,675, forward strand.
GACTGGGAAAGTGAATAAGATCATAAACGCAAATTCCATCAATTTGTTCACCAAAAAGAGTTTAAAAAGAAGAACAGATGTGCATTTGCTTATCCATAGATAAGGAACGGCCAGAAGGTGAACAGGGAAGCGTAGTCTCATTGCTTCCCGAGAGGGAACTCAGCACTGGCTGACGGCGATCCCCCGCTGCCTGCCCTTTCGGAGCCCTCTGAGTTCAACGGATGCAGACGTATGATTACACTCAACCAGTGTTGCTAGGGTGTGCTCCTCAGCCGGCTTTGAGGGGCTGCAGGGGTGGAAGGCAGGGAAGCAATGGCAATGGCGACGACTGCAGACGCCCTCCACCCGCTTAGACCCCCTGCTTAGAACCACTTCGTACTCAGCCATTGAGCTCCCTCACAAGACTCCACTTAAATAACAGGTTTTATGATTTTATTTTGAAAACCATGGCATTGATCTCTTTACTTACAGTGTGTAAATAGCAACACTCTCTGAACAACTGTTTACAGAAGAGGAAAACTAAGGTCTGCTGGGAAGGAGATGCCGAGTCAAAGGCATCAGGTTCAAATCCAGGGTCCATGCCTGCCATCTGTGTGACCAGGAACGTATTTCTTCATACCTTCTGATCTTTATGTCTTCATTTGTTTAAAAATAGTGTGTGCAGGCATGTGTATGGGTGTGGGGTGTGTGTGTGTGTAATATTAGCTCAAAGGACTGTTGTGAGGATTAAATGTTATGGTGTTTATAAAAGTAACTAGCACTGAACTAGTATATAGCAAATACTCAATTACTGGCTAATCTGAAACTGAGTCAAAGTGCTGAAAAAGCTTTAACGCAGTAGCAGAATTCAGGCCCCATGGATGTTTCTTCAGTGACACTCCTGCCCCAACTCAAGCTCAGTGCTCAGTTACAGACCACATAGATTATATAGTGGAGGGTCAGATCTCCGGATGTCAGGGTCTAGAGCCAACTCCAGGCTTAATCCATTCTAAGGATTGTAGCTTTGGAATTGTCCTCCAAGCACAGAAACCAGCATAGAGGTCCACGTGGCAAAAAAGGTAGGTGCGTGTAGGAGGGGAGAAAGAAGAGGTGGAGGTGGTGAGCAGCGGTCCCCTTGAATCAGCCTGCTGGGCGAAGCGGGGTTGTCTCTCCACAGGATATAACACACTGGTAGTCAGCATCCTCTCTAGGATCCTGAGCCAGATAAGGAAGAGGCAGTGTTGGGAGCGAACCAAGACAAGGAGGGACTGAGGAAGGAACAGTACAGGAAGGCAACCACAGAAATGGAGAAAATGGATGTGGTTGGGGAGACTCAGGCCCAGAAAGCAAAAAGGTTTTATTTAATATCATTTTCAGTTAATCACGTTTACCAATGCTTAAAACACACACACACACACACGCACGCACATGCACACGCACACACACCACACACACAGAAAACTGGTGCACTTTTGATTCCCATGTCAATGAAAGTCATCTTTGGTGCTCACAGTCATCACCTGTTTCTAATACCTGCCTACCTGAATGAGCCGCTCTAGCAGCAGCAGCGGAGGAGACGCCCCCTGCGGCACCATTTACCTGGGAGCCTCTCAACACAGCCTCTCAGCAGCCATCTGGGCTACTCTGTGCCTCTGGCCCCATTCCCAGCCTGAGACAAGCATTCTACCTTCTCTACCACATGATCCTGCAATCCCACTCCTGGGCATATATCCAAAGAAAACCATAACTTGAAAAGATACATGCACCCCAATGTTCACTGCAGCACTATTTACAATAGCCAGGACGTGGAAGCAACCGAATTGTCCATCAACAGATGAATGGATAAAGATGTGGGGTGTGTGTGTGTGTGTGTGTGTGCACATATATATATAATGGAATATTACTCAGCCATAAAAAAGAATGAAATAATGCCATTGGCAGCAACATGGATGGACCTAGAGATTACCGTACTAAGTGAAGTAAGCCAGACAAAGACAAATATGATATCGCTTATATGTGGAATCTAAAAAAAATTGATACAAGTGAACTTATCTACAAAACAGAAATAGACCCACAGACATAGAAAACAAAGTTATGGTTACCAAAGAGGAAAGCGGGGGGATAAATTAGGAATTGGGGATTAACATAAACACACTAGTACATATAAAATAGATAACCAACAAGGACCTACTGTATAGCACAGGGGACTATACTCAATATTTTGTAATAACTTACAAGGAAAAAGAATCTAAAATATATATATATATGTATAACTGAATCACTTTGCTATATACCTGAAACTAACACACCACTGTAAATTGACTATACTGCAATTAAAAAAAAAAAAAAAAAGAACCCTATCCTCTCAACAACTCCAATTTTCCCCACCAGTTAGCAAGGATTTATAGGCATTGTCAAGTCAGCTACAATGAAACTCTAACCAAATTCAGTAGAAACTCTCTTAATCAACTTTTACCTTCACTTAACCAGACTAACTGGGTTAACCAACACTAGGGGTGACCGTGTAATTTATTACCCAGGACCTCTGGAAGAATGAAAACAGTGCTCTTAATAGTTAAGCCAGGACAAAAGGCACAAACCAGGGCCATCTGTCCCTCTTTAAACCCACTGACCTATAGGCAAGCACAGACTGTTTCCCAGCAGCCTCTGCACTTCAGGTGCCCATCAGCTGAGCTATAAAGAAGCACTTGTCTTGGGCTTCCCTGGTGGCGCAGTGGTTGAGAGTCCGCCTGCCGATGCAGGGGACATGGGTTCGTGCCCCGGTCCGCGAGGACCCCACATGCCGCGGAGCGGCTGGGCCCGTGAGCCATGGCCGCTGAGCCCGCGCGTCCGGAGCCTGTGCTCCGCAACGGGAGAGGCCACAACAGTGAGAGGCCCGCATACTGCAAAAAAAAAAAAGAATCACTTGTCTACAATCCCAGACATGTTTATACCCATTGTATTTGTTATCAGAATTACGTATAGTAAACACTATGTAAACCGATAAAATGTAAACAGAAAAGGTTTCTGTAAAAATTTAGTTGAATGTCTCAAAAAACTCAAAAGTGAGTTGCTTTAAAAACTGCTGTCCATCTAGGTGCGGGTAAGGCAACTGTAAAAGGCAGGAAGAAAAATATATGAAAACTTCCGTTTAGACAGAGACGACAGTCAGTTTACTTCGCAAGTGTTTTTAAGATCTTGCTCCACTTTAAAGAAATTGCAACTGGATGTGGTTAATGATGCATGACAAGAGTGGTTTATATAAGAATGAGGACATGGAACTCCAAACGGTGAACTCAAAGCAAGGAAAAGCCGGACTTCAGAGTAAAAAATGATCCATGCATTTTAAGTTTAAACTAAAAAGTTTAAGACATTTAGATATCTATAGCTCTATATCTATGTATCTTTAATTCCTAGCTTTAGCAGACTTTTTCAATTGACCAACCAACATCTGGTCCCTACCTTGACTCTTGCCAAAATTACAGCAGGTCCTCTGTCTTCCTACGTAGACCAAGTCTTACAGTAAGAGGTCTCTTGTCAACAGAAGATGTTTTGTATCACACCTCAAAAATTATTTCAAGGCAAATAAAATGATCCCATTTTATTTATGTAATGAATCTTAGGGAGGAAGATTTTACCTCAAACTGAAAAAAGACCAGGGGTAATGAAACTGAAAACGTCTGCTCTTCTACAAACGATGCTTCTGGGCAATGTAAATGTGTATGAGTTTATGTGACCATAACTTCCTACCATAAACAAATATGGCACAATAAGCAAATTTTATGGAAAATGAAAAGGGAAACTACATTGCTGTGTCTCTTATCACAAATTACTGCCAAAACATACCTAATTTAACATGAGGAAAAAGTACTCAGCAGTGACAAATAAAAGAGAAAAAAAAAAATTGGAGGTCATTGTCCTTGAAAACAAATTCAAAGTTAGCAGTTTAGATGAGGTGTGTGAGGTTGAGGGTCGGGAGATACGAAGGAGGAAAGTGGAAGTTAGTGTGTAATGAAGTGAAAGGAACGTGACAGTAATTGTACCCCTGTCCTTCTTCCTCTGATCCTTATTCGAGAAATCACTTATTTATTAGAGAAATAAGTGTACCTCTGTTCACAGTACTAGAAGGATGTAAAGAAAACAATAATAGAAATAACACCTACATACGTCTACTCTATGTCAAGCACTGTTATACTTACTAATTCATAAAAGAAAAAAGCATGAGAGCTTAGAGGTAAGAGAGAATAGTAGAGGAACAGAAATTGGGTCCTATGAGGATATTGGTCCTCCAAAGACTAGATAAGGAGATAATGGTTACATTATGACAAAAGAGAGCTCAGCTGAACATAAGGGAGAAATTATTTGGTTATGAAGTTGATCAAACACTGGAAGAAAAAGTTCTGGGGGGACTGTGACTCCAAAAGGCCATTTGCCTAGGGAAGGAGCCTAGGTACAAGGGAGCCGGAAAGGGCCAAGGAGACAGATAGGCTAAACCCCAGTTGGCAGAGTAGGGCTCAGAGCAGCCCCAGCCCTGGAAGGAAAGCCTTCACCAAACTGCCAAACCAAGGGGCCACAGTGAGAAGCCTGCCAGGTCATTGAAGCTGAGTCATGAGTCATGATGCGGGATGGAACACACGGAAAGAGCTTACCAGAGGCAAGAAGGCAGGTCTGAAAACGCCAGCTGAACAATGTGTTGACTTCCAGATTGTCAGCTGCTCCGCCCCACATCGTTTTCGACCAGTTGTGTTGACTGTAACGTAGTTCCCCTTGTGAATTGCTACCTGACTCTGAGACTCTTCCAGGAAATTTTACTGGGCAAGGGATTTCCCTAATAGTTTATTTACTTTTCTTCTCTTATCTCAAAGCAGGATTTAGACAAGGTGTTCACACTGTATCTACAAATTTTAGGATTCAATGAAAAATGTGGAAGAGATGAAAGAAGAGAGGATGGGACAAAAGAAGGGAATAAGAATTTTAAATTGCCATTGATGTAAACCTATGTTTAAGTTTTAAAACGAGTGATCCACCTGAAAAGGGAAATAAATGAGAAATCTACAGTTAACCTGGTACAATGGTCAGAAACAGCCACCCATAGCAGACTAGGTACATTAGAATCACCCGAGAAGCCTTTTTAACAATATATCCCCAGCTCTCTCTCCCAAACCCACTAAATCAGAATCTCCCGGGATAGGAAGGTTATCTCTATTTTTTCAAAGCTCCTCAGGTATTTCTGATACACAAGGAGACTTGGGAACTTCTGACTTTGCAGATGCCTTCAATGTTTAGGACTTTTTACCAAAAACAAGTGAGGACTTCTTACTCAGCTACCTGCTTGGGTGCTAGAACACTCGTGTTGGTTGTTTCTATCTGATTCAGGTACTTCCTAATGGTAAAAGAAAAAAACTTTTATAACTCAGTACCTGATGAGGAAAATGAGACAATGTTTAAGGAAATACAACCCCCTATGATGAAACAAATCTGCATCTTCTTTCATCATGGTCTCTATATCCAGGCAGGTCCTTTCCGGTTGTTTCCTGCTGTCAGTGCTACCGTGCTCATCTTAAAGAAGTCTTTGCTGTCTGTGTCTGCAATTACTCAAAGTCCATTGCCTAATATACAGGTTTTCTTCCACTTAAGACATCAACTATATTACTATCACTCTTTCTATCTGTACTCCTAATTGCTTTTGTACAAACTCGTATAACCAAAGAAACTTCTAAAGGTACAACCCTCCCGTATAACTTCTTTTGAATGGAACTGTATTCTGCTCATGACTTCTGATCTTTCTAGTCTCAAGAGAAAAGAAGAGGAAAAGAAAGAAAAGAAAAGAGAAAACAAAAACAAAGAGGGAAAAAGAAAGAAAAGAAAAAATATCAGTTCTGAAGTGAGCATTTTAACTTTGATTACTGTAGCTCCTTTCCTTATATCGATCGTGCGTGTCCCAATGGGCTATGAATAGTTTCCTTATCTTGCATTTATCACAATGTACTGTAAATGTGTTTAATTTTTTAACTCTACTGTGAGTTTTAACAAGTCTAAGAGGGCAGGAAGCATCTATATTACCATTGTTGAATCACTTATACCTAGCTTGGTGTCTGGCTCCTATAAATGCTTCATTAATATTTATTGAATTGATGGATAAATGGATAGATGGATAAATGGTTGTTTCCTGCTGTAACCACCATATTTTTCTGACTAAAGTACTACCTGCCATTGAGACCCCAGAGAACAGAGATGGTATCACATTCATTTGTGTGTCCAGAGTACACATGTTTGAAGAATGACTGAATAACCTAAGGCAGAATTAACCAAGCCATGTGACTCGCTGCTTTGTTGTTCAATACCTTCTACAAGATTTACGTAAGCTTGTATGTTATCTGAACCAAATCAGAGGATTTGGTAGACATTCTCTGAACATGAATAGTCTGGCTTGTGAAATACTGAATATCTAAACATTCCTAAGTTTCCAAACTGTATATAGACTAAACAATTTGCAATCAGGAATTGTCCTTGTTAGGGAGATTAGTGCTCAGAGAATCCCAGTTCATACACTATTAAATCTGAGAAACAAATTACATGTCCATTTACCAGAGCCATGGTTTCCTTATGCCATCATCTGAGATGAGTCATGAGCAAAAAGGTTATTAGTGTCAGAAATGTAATCACTGGCTTCCTGCACAGCTGAAAGCTAGAAATGAGATTTAGGAATAGAGATTTACCACCCAAATATTCCTTCCTTCACCTCACTCCCCTTAAATGCACCCAATCAAGCAAAATTCGGTACTTGCACAGACTATGAAAAGCAAGATTTTCTTGTTTTCACTTTCAAATATAATATAGTCACCTATAGTAAATAAAGCATGAGTCACAGCTGGGTAAAAATGCCATTGTTGGTCACTCGATAAACATATATCAGCTATATACCTATAAAGACAACCTGAAAGAATTTGAGGTACAGAATAACAAATAAAAATTAGGGCTAATGTCTATTGAGCATTTGCTCTTTGCTAAAATTGTGGCAACTACAGTTGACCCTTGAACTAAGTGTGGGGAAAAGTTTGTGTTTGTTTAGAGATCACAGTATGTGGACTCAAAGTAGGGTTTGAACTCTGATTCTACCCAAACTGTTTCAGCTTCCTGTCCTTGGGTGAATCATTTATCGATTCCATTGTTTTTGAGGCAGAGGCAGATTTCAGCTGTGTGGTGGGTCAGTGCCCCTAACCCCAGTGTTGTTCAAGGGTCAACTGTATATAGAATATCTTATTGAATCTCCATGGTAACCCAGGAGGTAGATTCTATTATTATCACTATTTTATAGATAAGGAAACTGACATCCATAGAAGTTCAATAACTTTCCCAAGATTGCACATTATGTAAAAGATGGGGCCTGGATTCAATCCCAAACAGATGAAAAGATAAAAATCCAATCATTTAACAGCTGAGTTAAGAAATAGAGAAATAAGTGAACACCTTTGAAGGTTATTTTTGAATTAGGTTCCTTTGGAATTAATGGAGTCTGGAATACATGTAAGACTTTCAACTCCATGAAATTCAAACAGAACAGGAGACTGTCCCATGTGGAAGGGATTGGTGGGAATATAACTGATCCCAATGAGGAAAGAAACAAGAGTTACAGATTGATAATATTATCTGTCTCTCCCAAGGCCTATCCCAGAGAAGTTGTCCAATTTTTCAGACTTTCTGTCAAGGGTCACTTTAAAACCCCAGTCCTGGGAGGCTCAGAAGCAGTGGACTTTTTTTTTTTTTTTTTTTTGCGGTACGCGGGCCTCTCATTGTTGTGGCCTATCCCGCCGCAGGGCAACAGGCTCTGGACGCGCAGGCTCAGCGGCCATGGCTCACGGGCCCAACTGCTCCGCGGCACGCGGGATCCTCCCGGACGGGGGCACGAACCCGTGTCCGCTGCATCAGCAGGCAGACCCTCAACCAGTGCGCCACCAGGGAAGCCCAGCAGTAGACTCTTTAATACCACAAGAGCACCTTAAAAGAGATAGTTTACTTACTAGTCTTGTTACCTTTGGGGGTAACAAAAATCACTCAACAAAGGCAGGTCTTTTCCTCATGATCCATCTACTACCCTGAAGCCACCAGCTTATTATGATCTCCATGATTTCCATTAACACTGCTCTGCTCAGGAAACAAGAGGCCTAATCATAATCTCTTCTCTGGTAGCCCCTGGCAGGCGAACTTGTGTTCCGACAGTCCTCATCTGCAGTGAGGGCAGTTCCTTCTGTAGCTGGATGTAGACAGCATCTGTTATCTGTTCCATTAAGCTCACCTAAGCGGTGGCACATAATAATGTACCTGCAATCATTTCTTTGGCCCTCAAATGCTCTGAGGAACCGACTTAGCCTTGATTTTCCCTGTAGGAATTGGGTACTGGGAACAGATTAGACAGTTGCAGCCATACTACTACATAACTCTCTTCATAGCAGGCCGCTCCCAGCAAGCAATCTTTGCATACAGCCCTGTCAAAACTCAGTCCCAGCTCCCAGATGTCAACCCCAATCTGCACAGAAACTTCCCATCACAGTTCTAACGAGCAGACTCAGCTTTGGGGGTCAATGGTCAAAGGCAGGAGCTGAAGTGGGAACTTGGAGCCAGAAGGTCAAGGCCAGAAAGACCAGAGCCAGCACAGAGGATCTGGAATAAGTGGATCACTTTCTATGATGGTTCATTTCATGTGTCAACTTGACTGGACCACAGGGTGCCCAGATATTTAGTCAAGCATTATTCTGGGTGTTTCTGTGAAGGTGTTTTTGGATGAGATTAACATTTAAAACGGTAGACTGAGTAAAGCAGATTGCCTTCCCTAACGTGGATGGGCCTCAGCCAGCAATTGAAGGGCTAAATAGAGCAAAACTACTGACCCTGCCCTACTTAAGAGGGGGAATTCACATAATTCTCCCACCTTCAGACTTAAACCGAAACATTGGCTCTTCCTAGGTCTCAAGCTTGCCGGCCTCAGGACTGGAACTATTCCATGGGCTCTCCTGGTCTTCATGCCTCTGGACTGGGATGGAGCTAAGCCATCAGTTTTCCTGGGTCTCCAGGCTGCTGACTCACCCTGCGGATCTGGGGACTTGCCCACTTCCATAATCGTATGAGCCAATTCCTTAGAATAAATCTCTTTACATAGGTAGGTAGGTAGATAGATAGACAAACAGACACGGATATATAGATATGGAGTGTGGAATACATACAATATCCAATACCATAAAATATATATATTCTATTGATTTTGTTTTTTCAGAAGAACCCTAACTGGTATACTTCCCTTGCAGTTTTGCCTCTCACACCCATGAGCCATGATTACACCTTTAGACCTTATGGCTTGACCTGAAATTCAGCACCTCATTCTGACCATAATTCCCTATCCCTTCAGCTCCTTGAGTCCTTTAGGCCCACCACACCCTCTCTCTGACTCATTAAGACCTCCCATCCTTGACCAACGTCTTTTAATTAAGGCCTCTCTATACTCGCTTCCAGCCCTACCTGCCAAGGCTCAGGCCATCACGCAGCATCTCCTGTACTATCCTCAACTTCCTTGCCTATAGTCAGCCACTTTGACCTGGCAAATCCCAGGTTTTGGATCCATCACACTGTCTGCGTACCTCTTCCACATTTAGAGCCAGGCTGCTCAGCACTGTTGGAGAAAATCAGAAAACCACACCTACTGATGCTCCTAGGAATTTTGACTTTACTGAACACACTTTCTCTGGTTTCTCCTCCTCTATGCGTGGCCCCTCACTCTCATTCTCTGATGGGAATGCTTCTCTCACCTGTCTTGCAAGTCCATCCTCCAGCCTATTCTCTGTATATACTTTTTCTGGACAATCTCATCTACCCCCTTTAACCTCTACCTGTCTCCTCATTACTTACCCATAGGTCATTTTCTTTTTTCCCACCTTTGTACCTTTATACACCCTACTCCCTCTACCTGGACCACCCTAACCTCTCCTATGTCTGCAAAAAAAATACACACATAAACACCTGGAGAATGTCTACTCTTTCTTCAACACTTAGCTCACATTTTTTAAATGACTCAGGTCAGGCATTACCTCCTGCAGGAAACCATCCTGACACCTGACTCCCTCTTCGGTGTCCTGCCTACGGTCACTTATTAGCTAACATCTATTACTGTAGCTCTCTTAGCATCCCTTCCCTTAATAATATCTTCACCTCACCCCTCTTTCCTTTGGGAATGGCTCCTCTCCCACTACCCATTCTGTGTGAGTCTACAGTATCTGTAATCATGGTTTGCTGTCCTCCAGCCACATTACCTAGATCCAAAATTTAAATAATAATCCATGGCCCTAGTTATTGGTCCAAGGAGTGGAGATGTGGCGCAAGCTTAGCCAATAAGAATCCTTGCCTTGCACACCACTGTAAAGCAATTATACTCCAATAAAGATGTTAAAAAAACAAAACAAAACGAAAAAACACTTTGCCTTGGATTGTTCTAAATGGGGCTAGCAGGAAAGGTTTCTATGTCTGGGGTCATGGAAGTAGAAGGATGTGGCACAGGGGTTATTTATAATCACATTCTCCAAGGACCTACTGTATAGCACAGGGAACTCTGCTCAATATTCTGTAACAACCTAACTGGGAAAAGAATTTGAAAAAGAATAGATATATGTATATGCATAACTGAATCACTTTGTTGTACACCTGAAACTAACACAACATTGTTAATCAACTATACTCCAATATAAAATAAAAAGTTAAAAAAAGATCACATTCTCCACTAAATTCTAACTACGGAATCCTAGTATATTCTCAGAATGCACTGAGCTTCCCTCTATCAAAGACCACTGTCTCACTGACTGGAGTTACCCATTTAGCAGATGCTCAACAAATGTTTGTTGAATGACTCTTTCATGTTTGGGTGTGCCTCATCTCTAAAGGGATACTGAAAATTGAGTACAGACAACTGCCATCTCTGGCCACCCTTGATGTTATGACGCATCTTGCTACAATTTGACAGCAGGGATGTGTTCGCTTCGTTTATTTGAAATTTTGGAGGAAAGAACCATCCTTCACACACATCTTGAGGGGAGAATGTATGAGTCTGTCCACATCTTGAACCTAGAGACTGAAAATTAAGCTATACTTGGGCAGAGCTCAAATCTTTCCTTTAATGTGAAAACCCTTTTTTGCACGTGACCCCTTAGAGTTAAAATGGTAGAAGCCATTGAGGAAAGCAAAAGAAGGATTTGTTTGTTTGTTTGTTTATAAAGAACAGAAAAGAAAGGATACAATTTAGTTACGCTGGAAAATAACTTATGTGAAATGAAAAACACGCAGGCTCCAAGCATTGTTTAGCCACTGAGTTGCCAAGAACATAGCAACCCTATTGTGTAGCCTCTCCTCTTCCACAGCCAGATCTATAAATTAGAAATAATATTATGTGTCCTGGCTAGTCTCACTAGAGCTTAATGAGGTTATTTCTAGGAAACCCTTTGACTTCAAAAAAGTCATATGAAAATTTATTATAAAAGGTTTCAACTTGATTAAAAAGCCCTTGATGCCTTCCTTGTGAGTCATGCATATTTCCCACTGACTTTCTATGTGTCTCTATTATCAGTATTAAATATTTATTTTAGGTCTATTGAAGTAAAAACTTATTCTCCCAGCTCTCAGCCCAAGGTGATTTTTAATGCCTATTTAGTTTTTATGATGATTTTTAAAATGTGCATTAATAATAGAAGAATCTAATGTTAAATTGAAGGTTATTAAAATAGGCCTCCTTTCAAGGCAACTGGATGTTGAAAAGATCTTTTTTCTTTTACCACATCTTTCCTTAATTGCATGAGAATAAGGTTACACTTGGTTATAATTTAGACTTTCTATAGCACATTTGTATAGGCAAAGACTTGAAGTTGTAGCATAGTAGAGAGTGCCATGATTTACTGCCTCCTCCACAACAACTTGGATGTCTAATATACATCGAAAATTTCACATATCCCCCAAATACTACTACTATTCACCCCTCCCCACCCAGCTCTTCCTGCAGGCTTCCCCAACTCAGTAAGTGGCAACTCCATTTTTTTAATTGCTTGCGTCAAAATCTTGAGGTCATCCTTGGCTTCCTTCTTCTTCTCATACTTCACATTCAATCTGCCAACAAATTTTGTCAGCACGACTCTCAAAATATATCCCCCAATACACCCCTACCCTGGTCCTCCGGGCTCCCATCCTTCACCTGAATCACTACAGCAGCCTCCTAACTGGTTTCTCTTCCCCCACCTTTGCCCCTTCAGTCTCCGTCCAGCACAGCAGCCAGAGTGACCCCATTAAACAAGTTAGAGGATGTTTTCTTCTACTTAACTACAGCCCTCCTCCCACCATGGCTGCCCAACTACGCAGAGCAAAAGCTCAATGCAGACAATGAGCACGAGGACCTTCCGGAACTTTCTAGTCCTCCAACCACCAGACCTGCTCCTTCTTCAGGACTTTGTCCTTCGAATGCTACCTGCATGCTCCTCCCCCAGATACCTGCCTGGCACCTTCCCGCACCGTCTTCTGGTCTTACCCCAACATTACTTTCTGAGTGTGGCCTTCCCTGATAACTTTACTAAAATTGCAACTCCCCACGCCCAATCCATCCTTTCCCCCTTCCTGCCTTACTCCCCTACCCTCTTCAACACTATACACAGTCCCTTGCTATAATTACGTAATCTAACATAATGTTGTTCATCATCTGGTTCCCTCTCTAGAATGTAAAACTCAGCGGGTTGGAGGGGGCAGATATTTTTATCCCTTTTATTCTCACTACTCTATCTTCAGGGTCAGACACAGAGTAAGGGGGGCTCAATACATATCAGTTGTCTAAAAAAATATGAAAAAACTTTTAGCTATCTTTACTATAACACCAGGGATGATCCTTCTGCTTTTAAACTCTCATCTTGCCAGGCACAGTATCCTTTTTCTAGTGGACATTTCAGACCATGAGAATAGAAGAGCAGCTGTGGCCAAGGGTAGCTGGGTGGGAAGACCGGGGGCGCTTGGGCTTATATGCAGTCCTTCTCAATGGCTCTGAATCTCTGTTAGGTAGAACAAACCACAGCAGCTTTATGAAAGAATATGAGCACCCAAGGAGACCCATACATGCCAGCGAGACCTTCCCAGAGAATATCAGTTCCAGGAGCAACGAAATTTCCCCACTGATTTTTTTTTTTTTAAAACGGTAACATCTGAGATTTTTAGGACATTTATTTTTTATTTTTAAGGAATTTTTTTTTTTTTTTTTTGCGGTACGCGGGGCTCTCACTGTTGTGGCCTCTCCCGTTACGGAGCACAGGCTCCGGACGCGCAGGCTCAGCAGCCATGACTCACGGGCCCAGCCGCTCCGCGGCATGTGGTATCTTCCTGGACCGGGCCACGAAGCTGTGTCCCCTGCATCGGCAGGTGGACTCTCAACCACTGCGCCACCAGGGAAGCCCTAAAGATTTTTTTTTTTTTTTTTAATGTGAACCATTTTTAAAGCCTTTATTGAACTTGTTACAATATTGCTTCTGTTTTGGTTTTTTGGCCACGAGGCATGTGGGATCTTAGCTCCCCGACCAGGGGTCGAATCCACACCCCCTGCACTGGAAGGCGAAGTCTTAACCACTGGACCGCCAGGGAAGTCTCCCCATTGATTATTGACTAAAATAAAACTACCCCTAACCCACAAAGGATGAACCTGAAAAGTCTTCAGGTGTCATAAAGGTAATGCAAATCAAAAGGACCCTGGCGGCACAATGAAAAAGTTGTCCTTCCCTCAGGCAGCTGTTATCAGCTGACTTTTGTCCTGCCAGATTACCAGATCCTGTGATTTTCAAGAAAAGCCAGACTTCAGATATCATGAGAAATCCCTCAAGTGTAAAAAGCTGGCCCTTGCAGGGGAGGGAGGACCAAGAGGGAGGGGATGTATGTATACATACAGCTGATTCACTTCACTGCAAAACATTGTACTGTGTTAGCAGAAACTAACACAACATTGTAAAGCAATTATACTCAAATAAAGAATAAAAGAAAGCTGGCCCCCTAACTCAAAAGAAAAACAACTACCACCATAAGCTGTGAGCCAAACAAAACAGCTTCTAACCACACTCAGCTGGGTTTCAGCCTCTGCCTTACAGGCTGGTAAAAACTAAACCCAACTCTGAAAAGAGCAAATTAGAAAAAACTTCTGCCTCCGTTAATCTTCTGTTAAATTCCTTCCCCACAGAAAACAGTCCTTGTGGTCTTCATGCGCAGGTCAGAAAACTCAGCACTAATGTACTTGACACTCTCATCTTAAAACTCAACACCTATATTAACATGTTTCTTCCATCTCTTGAGTTGCTGGGCAGAGCAAGTGGGGAAGCCAGCCTCCCCCACCCCGACCCCCGGCCGTGAGGTTCACTATCCACTGGCAGGATCCTTGGCATCTGTAATGGGAGGAATGGAGAACACCAAGAGTGGCAGAGAAATTCTCAGCAACAGCAAGGGAAGAAAAGAGAATTCCGTGGCTGCCAGAGAAGGGAGTGAGGTGGCCTATTTGTGTGTAAGGAACACAGTCTGAGCTAAGAAGTGAGGGGTTGTTACCAAAATCACTCAGTAGACTGAGCCCCTCAAAAGCTGGGACTGTAACTAATCCACCTTTGTATTTGTAGAATCGACCTACTGTGTGCCTGACTCCGCTGGTTTTTGGATGAAAGCAGAGCAATCTATTTTTCTATCATATGACAGAGAAAGGGAAAGGTTCCCAGTCCAGTCATAAACTAGTGGCCTCAAAACATCCCCAGGATGGGGCTTCCCTGGTGGCGCAGCGGTTGGGAGTCCGCCTGCCGATGCTAAGGGACGCGGGTTCGTGCCCCAGTCCGGGAAGATCCCACATGCCGTGAAGCAGCTGGGCCCGTGAGCCATGGCCGCTGAGCCTGTGCGTCCGGAGCCTGTGCTCCGCAACGGGAGAGGCCACAGCAGTGAGAGGCCCGTGTACCGCAAAAAAAAAAAAAAAAAAAAAAAAATCCCCAGGAAACTGTGATGTGAAACTTAACACTTTAGGAGAACAGCCTAATTATCAATGTCAGAATCACAGATTTTATTGTTCTTCTTTAAATTATCACTAATAGAAGGAAGGGGAAACAATGACAATTTTAAAACTAGTGCCCATATTTTATCAATTTTAAGCAGCAGAAAAATAATTCACTCCCAACCAGGAGCAGGTAAAACAACTGAAAACCCAAAGAGATGTGGATAAAACTGTCTTACAGCATTGTTTCCTTCAGACACATATTTTTTAAATGCAATGATTTTAGCAAGGGTCAGAGAACTGTTATTTGTTAGATGAAGAATATGTAATTAAACCCACTGTTCTGAAAGAAAAGCTTTGTATTTTTTTTTTTAAATCTATGACTGGGCTGGTAATTCCTTCCTGTCTCACACCTACTCAAAATCCAGAGGATTTGTCCTTGGTGCCTGCCATGAATATAAGTACAGTTCTCTAGTGTATAGTTCAATCACAGCAGACAACTACTGATTTCTGTTTAAGTCGGAATACACATAATTTTCTCTAGTCTGGGAATTATTAAAATGTTTTAACAGACTAGGGTTTCGTGTTTCAAGTGTGGCAACGGTTGGGGGGGGTGGTTTTCCTTTGTATTTTTAAATTTTCCTTTTTCCTTTTCCCCCCAAGAACTGAGCCAAGCCCTTTCTGAGCAGGAAAGCTCCACTGACTTGTTCTGACAAATTCTCATTCAATTTCACACTGGCTCACACACAGTCAGAAGAAAGACATACCCGTGGCTGAGGGGAGAGCGAGAGGGTTGAGGCTGATTGCACAGAAAGCTCCCTCTCTCTTTGCTTTTCCAGGGACTTGGAGGAAGCCCACTTTCTCTTCTTTCATGATGGAGATAACTTCTCGTTACAAAATCTTAATTTAACAATCTCAAAAGATTTTTTTTTCACACATTTTTCTTCCAGTAGCAATAGTAATAACACAAAACGTCCGTTCCCTTCTTGTTTATAAAAACACTCTCTGACTGCAAAGAGACCACATTTTAACGGAAAAGGGCAAAAGTAGGCAAGTGAGAAGACCTCGGTGTGGTTTGGCTTTGCTGCAGTTCTGGGGAAGTCACAGACCTTCTCCGGGCTCAGGTTTTCTGTCTGCAGTAAGGGGATTAAGCATCAGTGGTTTTCAAATTGTGCACCATGAAAGTCTGGGGTGTAGAGATTGGAGAATACATGCGTCTCTAGGACCCCATTCCCACAACCACACGTGAGCCACAAGTCAGTTCTTTTCTGTTTATATATTGGATTTCCACATCAGATTTTCCTTAGAGAAAGGGTTTCACAGCTTTATAAGTTTGAAAAAAAAATCTGTCTTTCCCAGTTCTCACTTTCCATGATTCTGCGACTGTTCTCGCTGAAAATACAGCCTCGATTTCCTGCAATGCATGTGTTCACGAAAGCAGACCACTGTACAAAACGCGAAACTGGTTCATGGATGATGCTTTTCGCCAGTATAAGCACCTCTACCATCAAAAACATGAATTTACTAAGCATTCATTCATGCACAATGCCACATGGGTTACTTATTAGCACAAGCAAAGTTGACAAGTTCCATTTTCAATTTGAGAGACTAAGTGATTTTACTGATTTTGAAAATGGGAAATCTTGATAATTCTTTCAATGTGGTACAGCTATGAAGTAGCAGAGGCAGACATGAAAATGGACAACGAATCTGATAACGCTACTGTAACACAAACAAGTTAATAAGCAATTAAACAATCTCATCTAAAACCACTGTCTCCAGAGGAATATTTAAGCCTTCCCTGTAGAACCAAACAGGAAAGTATCATGGCTTTATGAAAATAAGTAACCAGATTTCAGCATCTATTCTGGGTGGAAAGTGACTCCTCCCAGGAAAAAGTATCTAAATACTTACCACCCATTACTACAGGCATAGGAAAGAACACTGATCCCCGAGAACATAGAATATGAATTCCAAAGAGCAAGCAGCAGCTGAGCTAAAAAGGGAAACAGAGCTCAGAGTGGGAAACTAGAGAACTACAGCGTTGCATATCCACAGACAGAATTTGCAATTCACCTTGAAAGACAGCAAAGGTGGAAGTTAATTGATGGAAACCCAGTATTCAAAATGCACTTTGAGAAATACCTGAGCAAAGACTAAGACTTAGCAACAAAGATCTTAAAGCAAGAAGAGAATCTCTTAGACCGACCACAAAGAATAAAAAGGACCATATTAACTTAGACATACCTGTTGGTATTATCACTAGGTCCTCTTGGGGAAGGAACCAGAGATCAAGATTAGAATTAGCACATACCTTTTTTATACCATTATTCATCTACCTTGGTTAATAAGTTGCCAAGGCTAGAATGCAGTTTTTTAAAAGTCAAGAATCTATAAAGGATGTATATTAATCTATCCTTTTTCCTCTCATCTATTTTCCCCTTAATTTTTCTATTTTGTGAGCTGGTTTGGCTAACAAATTCACAATTCAATTCTCCTCTGAGTTTTCAGATTCAGCACTATTCTTGATCTGTTGATATTTCCCAAAACAAAAAGCCCAAATGCCTCAAAACTAGAATAGAATGGGAAAAGATGCCTCCTGCCAAAAAGAAATAGTGCAGGTACTTGAGTTCAGATAATTTTGAATGCTTTAATTTAGTGCTTTAGAGTTCTGATAATCTTATATACAACCACGAGTAATACAATGGATTTCTTCTCAAATGTCTCAGAAATTCCTAAGAAGTGGTCCTCTAGCTATGTAAAACCTATCATCCTCATGGGAGTTAAAAAAAAAAAAAAAGAATGTGCACCAAGTAACATTAAGTACCATAGTACAGTTGTCCTACCAGGAGAGTGTGTGGCAAAAGAAAAGTTATCTAAAAAGAAGGTAGTACCTGGGCACCAGTCTAGCCACAGATGACAGTTCTGCGGCTCCTGGAACCAATTAGAGAACATCCTATGGGGTCCACTTAAATCTAAAGTCACTTTGGACAGTCATTAGTACTGTTTGCCAAATATTTCCAGTTCACCCTATTGCCCAGACACAAGATAGAATTGCCTGTTCTGGCTCCCTTATTGTGTGTGAAGCCATGTGACTAGTTATGGTCAATAACTTGTGAACAGAGGAAAATAAGTCACTTCCAAGGAAGAGCATTTAACTGGTGATTCAAGACCTTTCAGACCTCTCTTGTTCCTCTGACACAGTGGTCAGAAGCATCAGTGATGGAGACTGCTTCATCTATCTAGGTTCCAGAGTGACAATGATGAACAAGCCCTCCACCCCAGGTGTGGAGACACAATGAACGTACAGCACAAGAGAGAAGTAAACCTTTGTTGTTTTAGGCTGCTGAGATTTGGGGATTGTTTGTTGCTGTAGCATTACTTCACCTATCCCAACTTAGATCCCCTCAGTTCAGGAGGAGTATGCATGAGAATGGACTACAACAAGAGACTCCAAGAACCAACCCAAACATCACTGGAAATCCTCCAAATCAAGGATTATGCTAGATCTCTCAGAGGGTTTTGGGCTGACTACCCTCATTCTTCAACCCCACATCCCTAAGTAGTACTCTTTTTTTTTTCTGTTTTTTTTTCTTTATTGAAGTATAGTTGATGCACAATAGTATATACGTTACAAGTGCACAGTGATTCACGCTTTTTAAAAGTTATACTGTAACCAGGCAGGACCCTATGGGGCCTTCCTGGGACAGACCTCCTCCCCCATATCCTCTGCTATAGCTCCTCTCTGAAGTACCCAGGTAACAGTATCTCATGCATATTTTCTGAGTTTTTCAGTGCTAAAAGCCACCACCAAATGGAAGAAATTAACTCCTTGATGATCATGAGCACGTAGTCCCTGGAACCTTCTGGTGCCTAAGGATTGATAGTGTTAACCGCCCTATTATTTCAACATCAACCAATCAGAGAATTGTGCATGAGCTGATCACATACCCTGGGGCGACGCTCCCTCACCTGGCCTTTAAAAATGCTTTGCTTAGACCCTTCGGGGAGTTCGGGGTTAGTGGTGGGCATGACCTACCCATTCTCCTTGCATGGCCCTGCCAATAAACCTCTCTTTGCTCCAAACCCCAACGTTTTAGTTTGTTTGGCCTCACTGTGCATCGGGCACATGAACTTGTGTTCAGTAACAATACTCCATTTATAGGGACTTCCCTGGTGGTACAGTGGGTAAGACTCTGTGCTCCCAGTGCGGGGGGCCCAGGTTTGATCCCCGCTCGGGGAACTAGATCCCACATGCATGCCACAACTAAGAAGTCTGCATGCCGCAACTAAGACCCGGCGTGGCCAAAATAAATAAATATTTTTTAAAAAACCAATATTCCATTTATAGTTATTATAAAATATTGGCTATATTCCCCATGTTGTACAATACATTCTTGTAGCTTATTTTATACCTAATAGTTTGTACCTCTTAACGCCCTATCCCTATATTGCCCCTTCCCCTTCCCTCTTCCCATGGGTAACCACTAGCTTGTTCTGTATATCTGTGAGTCTCCTAAGCAGTGCTCTTAAGCCTAAGGGACATTCAGGGGTCTCTAGGCTTTAAACCCACTGTCCCATTAATTAAGCTGCTTCCCTTGGAATGTTTTACTCCCTGTCTTCTTTCCTCAGAATGTTCCAGCCAATAGATTCAACTACCAGAATAAAACAACAAATCCCGCAAAGTGCCTTGAGAAACTTCACAGTAAAATTTCTTTGTAGCTTCCACAGGGTAGAGAGTTTGACAAGTGAATCCCTTTTTCAGTACTCAAGGTGGATATCACATGAGAACATCTTAGCGTAGGATAGCTTTCCTCACAAAACATTTATTTCAGGCTGTTCACAGCAGAATATTCAATAATGATTTTGAAAAAATATTTCTTAAAGCTAGTGCTCTTATTTTGATGAGGAGAGGAACTCCTTTCATTTTCTGTTTAGAGTCCCTGTCCATTTATCATAGCACTGGGTTGTCAGGATAACAACCTCAAACAGCAAGTCTCCTTGACATTTCACCTCAACCCTGGAGGATTTGGGATTTTTACCCACTTTTCCCCCAGATCTATGATTTCAAGTTATTTCAAAGAACTTTGAGTGTCTATTTTAGGAAAAGGGGGAAAAAAAAAAAAAAAACCTCTTCTGGCAAACTAGAAGCCATCAAAGTAGAAACAGTTTGACAGAGGCTGCCATTAACAGAAAGCCACAGGAAAAACAAAGTAAAATGAGAAATGCTGAAACGCTGTTTTCTTTTCCTTTTTTTTTTAAGCTGACAGAGTGAATGGAAACAACTTAAGAAAGATAGTCAAGTAAACCTCTAACCTCCCGCAACGGTGAGCTTCAAAAACCGTTCTTTAAATACAGCCACTGGAATAGGGTTTTATATTTAGCTTTTGCACCCCTCCGGTCTCCTCCTATGGTACTAATATGATTTTAAATGCCTAAAACCTTTCTTAGTACCTAAGAATTCCCCTAGATCTCATGAATTAATGCAAATGGTAATCACCAGTGCAAATGAGTAATTGGTAGCACAAGCACCCATCTGTGCATGCAATTAACTGCCTTGAGCAAGTAATTGCCTGTTTTTACAAGAGCCTACTTAGAAATCTCAACTTAAGCATATATTTTTTTGAGTAATTCTGCCAATAACACAGCAAAACTTTTACTTGCGACAAATACTTTTAAACAAGCAGCCAAACAAGCAATAATTTGAGTCTTATAAAGGTCATACCTAGGAAGCCACCCTCCACGGTAATTGATTCCGCGAGTTTCGCAATTCCAGATGCACGTGCTCAGGGCATTTCCCAAGAGAGCAAGCCATTTGTTCAGGAGAGCCCAGTCGAGCTAATCCTCATGATGAGTGCTTTCCTCCCAAGCATCTTGAGATTTCTGAAACTTTTGGTAATTTTCTAATTAATTCATTCAACAAATATTTGCTGAACGCTTATCATATACAAAGCCTTCTGTTCTAAGCGTCTTATGTCCATGCATATTAAGAATGAGAACGTGGTATATTTTTCTCTTAAGGAACTTATAACAGTTCAGGAAGTAGAAAGCTTGAAGCTAATTATCTAAAACACAGGAGGCTTTGTAATTCAAGGGCTGTGAAGGTGTACCTGTTACCTTACCAAGCCACACCTGCCTGGCACATAGGCATGTGTTTTGGGTAAAAATCACAACTGCAACAGAAAGGATCTTTGGACCTGAGCCTTCGCCAAGCTGTGTCCTTGGCCCCCTACTCCCCCAAATCAACCAGCTTGCCCTCCCTTTGCAAGATGTGCCCAAGCATGGAAGAAAAATGGTGAAGAGATCACACCCATGTTTATTATTACTTTTTTTTCCTTTGAATGCTCCATTCCAAATAACATGGCCCAGCCAGTGCAATGACACATGACTAATGAAGCAGTTTATGGTCCCGCACCAAGCTGCTACTTCCTTGCTATTGCCAAATGCCCTGTCGTTCCTCTCATCACTGCCCCTTGCCTTTAAATACCACCTATACGCTGACAACTCCCAAATTAAGATTTTCAGCACTAACTTCTCCCCCAGAATCCCACGCTGATCTATCTGACTGCCATCTCAGCACCGCCACTTAGGTATCTAAGAGTCATGTCAGACTACGTTTCCTAAAACCAACCCGATCCTGTTCCTCAGACCATTTCCCTATCTCGATGATGGGAAGTCCCAAACTTCATAGTCATCTTTGCCTCCTCTCTTTCCTTCCCACCAGTCAACCAACCCATCAGCTAATCTTTTTACTCTACTATCAAAGGAATCCAAACTCCCCCACTTCTCACACCCACACCATTTCCACCCTGGCCCAAGATGCCATCACCTCTTGTTGGATTATTGCAATTGCCTCCCAACTGGGCTTCCTGCCTTCACCCTCTAGTGATTCTCTCACTCCTTCATCAGAATGGTCCTTTTAAAAGTCATATTACGTCACTCTTCTGATCAAAGCCCTCAAGTGGCTTCCCATCTCAGAGTCAAAGCAGAATTCTTTTCAAGAATCTACAAGATCCTTCATAATCTGCCCCACAACTCCATCTTTCCTTGATCATTTCCTACACCACCACCATCCATAGTCATTATCACTCAGCAAACCTGGCTTCCTTATTACTCCTTGCCTACACCAGGTGCACACCTGTTCTCACTCCCTGAGATGCCCTTCCCCACTTGTCTATGTAGCTCGTTCCCGCACTTCTTTCAGGTCACCGTATAAAGAGATCTACCCTGAGCTCCAAGGTAATACAATTCCTTCCCACTGCCCCCTACCACAGTTCCTAGCCCCTTGCCCCTGCTTTCTTTTTGTCTATAGCCTTTCTTCCATATGATACACATTGATTTTTCTACCTCCAATATTAGAATGCAAGCTCTACGAGGGCTGAAGTTTTGTTCTGCTAAGCTTTCTAGCATCTCAGTACTGCCATATAGCTTCAGGTATGAATGAATGAATGAACGAATGAATGAATGAACAAATGGACATGCCTAGGATGGAAGAGGCTCTTCTTCCCATTAAGAGTACGGTTCTTATAAGACTTTCAAAAAGGGTGGTCTTGCTCTCTGTTTTTCTCCCTCTCTTGCAAAAAAAAAAAAAAAAAAATGGGACGATGTCTCCCAGGTTGCCACAACTTGGAGAGTTGCTCTCAAAGACAGTAAACCAGCATCCTAGGATGTAGTCTGGGTTCCTCAGATCTCTTCCCTCCAGTTGAATTCCTTGCCTTTAAAAGAAACTTCCCAAGAAGCTAAGGGAGCTCATTCTTTGAGACTCATCCCCAATGTTCTGGTGTCCAAATTTCAGTCACCATCTTCTTCCTGTTCTCTCCCAGGCCAACCATCAGGTTTTCATGGTGATAAGACTCCTGATGAGCCCATATCTCCTGCCTTAGGCCTCCCCTGGGAACCTCATTACACAAATGAGAAAATAGAATTTTTTAAAAAGTAAATTCTTTCACTCAACCTCACACTAAGCCATCACCAAATTCAGGAGGCAACACCTCAATGAACACTGAGCTCAGAATTTCAAATACTCAGCTTCCTCGCTAGAAAGATGAAGCACCATCTTCCTCATTAGTAGTTAAAGATGATAAGAAGGTGTGACTAAGTGGTTGGAAGAAAAAAAAGGGGTAAAATCTTCAGAATCCAACCACTTAAAAAAAGAGTACGGATGAAAAGGAAACTCCCCCAGATGCTGAGGGATTTTTTTTTTTTAATGCATGAATATGTGTTAAATAGACTATGCTTTGCCAAAATCAGGGGTACCATTCTTAAAGATTTAACTTGATTTATTCTATCATTTCTAAGGTGGGAAAGTTTGAACTATTATCAAACCTCAGCAAATACTGAAAGAATTCAGTATATGCCTTTTAAAAACATCTCTTACATCTAAGTTAATAAGCTTACTTTAAAAATTATGATTCAAAAGTTTAAGTAAGCATGTTATATATTTTCAAATTCTGTACCGATAAAATACTCCTCTATATTTTTAAGATAGATCTAGTAGATCACAGAGCACAATATCGCTGTTCAACAAGATTTAAGGAAGAAGAGAATGAAGATAGGATGAATTATTAAAACAGGCAATGTTTTGTGGCATAAAAGTTTCTCTTCTAGATCTTAAATTCTGGCCCTATGCATGAAAAAAAATGTGAATTCTTTTCTAATCATAAAACTTTCTCAAAATGGGAAAACAAAGCTATCTAGGAAGAAAAAGAAGTAGGAAATAATAGGAGGTCCTTTTGCAATAAATAACCCTATGGTTTCTGCTTCCATGCTAGAAAATCTGAGAACTGCAATACAAGCACAATTTACACGGGGTGCTCTGAGCAGTCAAATCACAGATTTTCCCCTTGAGTTCTGGCTCTACAAAAAGGACATGAAATAAAGTGTCACACGTTCACATTTTCAATTTAATTACCTCTTTAAAACGCTAGGATTTTTTTTTTTTTTTTTTTGCGGTACGCGGGCCTCTCACCGTTGTGGCCTCTCCCATCGCGGAGCACAGGCTCCGGATGCATAGGCTCAGCGACCATGGCTCACGGGCCCAGCCGCTCCGCGGCATGTGGGATCTTCCCAGACCGGGGCACGAACCTGCGTCCCCTGAATTGGCAGGCGGACTCCCAACCACTGCGCCACCAGGGAAGCCCCAAAACGCTAGGATTTTTGTGCCACGTGGGACTTATGTACATTTTCAATCACATAGGATTCAATATTGTAAATTATTAAATTCTCATTACACCTCCTGCAGTTCATACACTACCCTATCTGTACATAATATGTGTTTAAGTAACTTGTCTAAGATCATTTAAGTAGTAAAAGAGAGAAAATGAGACCTGCAACAGCAATTATGCATACTAGCTGAGTGACCTTGGAGTCTAAACCTCTGCAGGTCTCTATAAAAGGAGAGAGTTGGTCCAGAAGATCAGATCTCTTCTAGCCCTAACAGTCAATGATTCCCTATTCTTGATTTTAGACTTGAACTTTTTATCTCTCTACTGTGTTTCAACTTAAGACTCTCAAAATTCAGCATCATTAGTTCACTTTAAAGGCATCTTAAGGATAAGTCCCTTAAGTTTTATATCAACCAAAAACTCCAATCATATGAGTACTTATTTCTTTTACAATTTCTTAGAGGAACCTTTTGACATCAGTGAAAATGCACACTCTCTCTGCTCACACTACCCAATAACCCATAGTATATAACCCTACTGTTATGGATAGAATATTTGTGTCCCTGCCCCCAAATACCATACGATTAATGTGATGGTATTAGGAGGTGGGACCTTTAACAGGTAATTAGGTCATGATGGTGGAACCTTCAGAAATGGGATTAATGCCCTGAAAAAAGAAGACATGAGAACTTCCTCTCTCTCTCTCTCTCCCCCCTCTCCTCTCTGCCATGCGGCGAAACAAGGAGACAACAGCCATCTGCAAACCAGGAAGCAAGTCCTCACCAGACACCAGAGCTACCCACCAGATCTTAGTCTTCTCAGCCTCCATAACGTTGAGAAATGTCTATTGTTCAGGCCACCCAGTCTAAGGTAATTTGTTATAGCAGCCCAAGCTGAGACACCTACTATTCTTCAAATCATGGAGCCTTCTGTTTTCACCTCTCAGCTTTCATTGAGCTAAACAATTTTGATTCTTTTTGTCTTTTCTCCATAGTTTGTTTTCCTACACTTTTATAATTTCCTTCACCTTTTCAACCACTCTTTTCTTAAAAGCCTCCAGTGGCCCAGTAAGATGGTAGCCTGCTTTATATTGTTTAAGGGGAAAATTCCCTTGTTCTTGCTGCATGCTAGGAATCTCTTTTTCATCCCAATGTAGAGAAATGTGGTTGTTTTGTTTTGCTTTAATTAAGCACACTCAGCTATATTATTGCCTCTTTCTCAGCTTTATTTCAACATCAACTATTTCTGGTTACTTTTGCTTCTAATTAGTAGTTAACTATTCTCTATTTTCATAGCTTCATTTTCCTCCAGAGGTAAAATAACTTATATCCAATGGTAAAACACGGTTCTGGCTGCTACTGCCTTGTTATGAACTGAATTATGTCCCCCCACAATTCATATGTTGAAGCCCTAGCCCCCTGCCTCCAGTACCACAGAATATAACTATATTTAGAAATAGGGCCTTTAAAGGGATAATTAAGGTTAAATGAGGGCATTAGGGTGGGCCCTATTCAATATGACTGCGTGGGCCCTATTCAATATTTCCTCTTCTTACAAGGAAATCTAGACACAGACACACACAGAGAAGATGGCCATCTACACACCAAGCAGAGAGGCCTCAGAAGAAACCAACCCTGCCAATAACTTGATCTCAGACTTCTAGGTTCTAGGACTGTGAGAAACCAAATTTTTGTTGTTTAAGCCACACAAGCTATAGTATCAATACTTTGCTATAGCAGCCCTGGAAAACCAGTGCAGGCCCCTCTCCCGGTTATGACCTGGAGGAGAAAATGATATTGCTACTCGTCCGTCCATACCCAGTGCTACTGTTAGGAGGAGACAGGTGGTTAGTGTGCCCCATTCTAGCACACAGGAACAGTACCGGTGGCTGACATGGTATTCACCACCTTCCCATCATGCCTAGTCCCACTGATGCAGAAGGACAGATCTGGGTCTTTCACAAGAGAAGCACCTTCTTCAGTAGCTTAAACTAGATCTCCAATGTTTCCCTTTATTTTCTTTATACTCAAACACTAACAGCCTAGTAAATCCCAGGTAGGCAGTTAAATAGCCAAAGATTTTCCTGAGAAAAATGGGGCCAAATTTACTCTGGCCATCTTTCCCCTAATCTTATCCCCCATGGCCATTCTACTGAATGTTTTCCCAAAGTCTATGTTTCAGGGGTCCACCTCAGTAAAAGTCCAGTGGAAATAAGCCCCTTTTTCAGAGGAGCCTAATATCTGAGCCTAGTATCAAGACCAGAATATTCCTAAGGAGAAAGGATTACTCATCAGATTTTCACTAAACAGTTCAATATTTGACCTCTTTATTTTTCTATTCATTGACTTCTTCAGGAAACATTTACTGAGCATCTAGTATGTGTAAGGCTCTGCATCAGAGCCAGGGCTACAAATGATAATAAATCATCAACATATCAAAGAACCATAACGAGTCCCCCAGGAAACTAGATGATGAAGATTTCTAAAAGAAGAGTGAAAAACCACAGAAATTAGAATTTTAAGATTCCAAAGACCAGATGCCCTATTTTTCCAGGAAATTCATAAAGCTTAGGAAATCCAAACAAACATATCAGTTGACTGGGCAGAGAACTCAGATGTGATGTGCAAACTAAGGTCGGGTGATGCCTCACAGAGAGAGAAGATACGGAGATCTCTTTTCCTCTGCCTCCTTCCCTCTCTGACGAATATGCTGATTGCTTCCCCCAAATAGCCACCATTTCCATTTCTATAATGCAGCCAAATTGTGTTTTTAAATGTGTTTCAATTTTTTGAAACTTCTAACGCCATGTAATCCTTGTTACTTTCTTTGAAACAGTTTCCACTGGGCAGAGGGAATAAATACACTGTGTTGTTAGCAGTTCCTCTCTGTTGTCTGGGAAAAGGGGACTGGAGGTGGCAGTGGCAGCTCCGATGGCAGGGGCACTGCCTGGGAACAGTGCTGCTTTTTCATGCAGGGCTGTGAGAGAATGGTGCGGACCGACTGCTACAGGAAGGGGGAAGATCCTGAACCCACTCGAGAGAGCGCCTCAAGGGCAGTGGTGTTCTCTCTTCAGGCACGTGATCGGGAACAAAGGAATCTTTATTCATCTCTTTCTGCTGCACTGCTTTGCTTTTTATTCCTTATAAGCAGCTGAGAAAGACCACGAGCAGCCCTTTTAATCAGCTGTGGAAGAGATGAAAGGGTTCAGAAGAGAGAAGCTGTCATTTCTGAGAATGGTTTATTCATATTGTAGAATAATCTTTAAAGAAAAGAACTCTATGAGACTGATCTTTTAATTATAGAGGAATAAATACATCTGTGAAATCCACCAATT
This sequence comes from Delphinapterus leucas, assembly GCF_059928025.1. Taxonomy (NCBI): domain Eukaryota; kingdom Metazoa; phylum Chordata; class Mammalia; order Artiodactyla; family Monodontidae; genus Delphinapterus; species Delphinapterus leucas. The sequence goes on from NC_143139.1 coordinate 60,419,171, forward strand.
TCACTTTGGATTAAATTAAATTACTCTCTCGTTTAAAAGCCAGATACTCAGTAAACAGAAGTCTCAGTTTGGAAATGGCTTCTCTCCCTAATACACGGCTTCCCCCTTTCCCCACCCCATCCCCAAATTCCAGTCACTATTTAATAAACAGCAGGGAGAAAAATACATAACATCTCAGAGATCCGCTTTGGGGGCCTTAGATATGTTCCGTTTGCCACCAAGCAAGGTCTGGATTCTCAAAACGTCAGATCAATTATCAATGACCTGTGAATAACATTATGATCATGCTATCTGACAGGTTTTTTATTTATTTATTTATTCAAAAATCCCAACACATTTTCATCCCACTCACGAATCATATCCCAGCTCTGGCCAAAGAATATGAGTCCTATCATAGAGTTCTTGGTGTGCCTCCACAGCACTGGTGATGGCACAGACATTCAAAAAACATCTATTAACTTCAAATGACACCATTCACAACTCTGGGAACTCCACCAACCAAAAATTTTAAATCGCAGTTTCTTCTAGTTCCTTTTAGGTGAACAAGCAAAGAAACAGTGCCTAGTTGGTTGTATCTTTGCTGATTCTTATTTTATATAGTTCCTCTTACTATGACAGCCCAGAAGCAACTCTCCCATCCATACACAAGTGTGCCAAGGGCTTTCTGAAGCCACTTTCCCTTTTCTGCTATTTCTGGATCTTGAGTCAGCTCTCTTCCTTGGGGAGTTCAGAGACTTTTGCAAGTTCCCATTTCAGGAAATCCCATTTCTGTTTGAAGTTATCTCTCCCAGAAAATAAAAAAAAAATAGCTAAAGGAAAAAAGACCCTACATCGTCTTCAGGACTATTTCTTTTCTGTCGATGTTTTGGTAATTTTTCACATTGGCACCCTTCTCTAAACAGGAGGCTATCTACACAATATTCTAATATTCGTCTTTTAACTTTGCAACACACAGAGATACTTTAATATGTGATGTTTAGGCAGATGATTTCTCAAAGGTAGGTCGATTCTTCCCATTATTTACCAAGTTCTTATTCTGAAGCATTCTCATTGCTATCTATTGGCATCAGTCAACCTGTATTTCCCAAGGTTGGTGCCAAGTTGTGGTTCTTCCTGTTTGCAAAATCATCTTCTCCTCAAGTGTTCCTGGGGTGGGGAGGGTCCAGGTTCTTGGAGCAACTTCCGCGTCGATGTACCCTGTGGTGAGTGTCTCTTCCATCCCTAGTGTTCCTTATTCTCAGATGCTTCCCTGAGCATTCAGGATCCAGGCTCTGGGAACAATCATCTCTTCAAAATAATCCCCTGCCGGACAGGTTTCCATCCAGTTTCTTCTTAAATCGTCTTCAAAAAAGTTTTACAGACTAACCTACCCAGTTTTAATCTAAATTAGAAGAGGAAGAAGAGGAGATAATATCAAGAAATGCTCCCTTTACAAGGAGAAAGCATAATTATCTTACATGTTGTAACTTCTGTTTCTTCTGCACTTCCATAAAGCTAAAGGGATGATTGGGGAGACTCAGGGGCCAACTCTGGGCCAACACAGTCCTTTGTTTGAAGAGGTGGCATCACGGAATTCCCTGGCGATTCAGTGGTTAGGACTCCTCGCTTTCACTGCCAAAGGCCCGGGTTCAATCCCTGGTCAGGGAACTAAGATCCCACGAGCCGCGCAGCACAGCCAAAAAAAAAGAAGAGGTGGCATCAACTCACAGTCCCTGACTCATCCCCTCACTCACCACTCCTATGTTCTGACCACTGCCCAGCTGCCAGGTAATGACCCACACTGACCTCTCAGGCAGGCATAATTCCCCTGAGACGGAATGAGGAGTCCTTGAGAAAGACCCGTTCATAGTCAGCATTGCACATATTCTTTTTTTTTTGCGGTATGCAGGCCTCTCACTGTTGTGGCCTCTCCCGTTGCGAAGCACAGGCTCCGGACGCGCAGGCTCAGCGGCCATGGCTCACGGGCCCAGCCGCTCCGCGGCATGTGGGATCTTCCCAGACTGGGGCACGAACCCGTGTCCCCTGCATCGGCAGGCGGATTCTCAACCACTGTGCCACCAGGGAAGCCCTGCACATATTCTTAACAGTATATTCTTACACTGTATTAGATACATTTGTTTGTAATTGTGTTTTCCCCTCTTAAAAGGTCACCTCCATAAGGGGTGTCGCCTCCTTAAGGGAAGGACTATGTTTCATTGATCACGGCTTTCCCAGGGCCATACACATAGTAGATGCTCAGTGAATAATTGTTCATCTTCACTTACTGTTGCTTCTTTACAGTCATCAGGATCTCAGACCAGGTACTTGAGACAAAGGGAAGGGGCTTAACAAACCTCACTCACAGGGATAACATTTGATAAAATAAGGCAACAGGAGAGTGTCCTCTGGAATCCTCAAAGGAAGAAAACCCTGAAACAGGCTGGGGAGAGGGAGGAATAGTAGAAGAGAGAGGAAACCACAGGCCCCATGCCAATTATAAGAGGTAAATTTAGAGAGTACTGGCCTAAGACAAGACCAGACATCCAAATGCTGTCCTAGAGCATAGAGCAGCTAAAGAATAGACGCTTACTGAACTATACTCAGTATTTTGTAATAACCTGTAAGAGAAAAGAATCTGAAAAAAAAATAGATATGTATGTATGTATAACTGAATCACTTTGCTCTACATCTGAAACTAACACAACATTGTAAATCAACCATACTTCAATTAAAAAAAAGATTAAAAAAAAAGAATAGACACATTATTACGAGCCACCCTTCCTCCACATACTCCCCTACATCACAGGCCTCCCCAGGGAATTAATGGATACCAGCTCTCAGCCTCAGTCTCCTTGCTTTCCTTGTGCTCATGGAGCCTGCTTCTCTTCCCCTTTAGACATGCATTCCTTGATCTTGATAGGGTCTTTCCTTATCTACTACTATTCCCTCCTTTGAAAGATAACCTATCACTTAGAATGGCCTCTTTCTTACCACTTCATCAGCTCCACCACCACCTTTGCAATGGAGACTTAGGTTCACCTCGCCTGTTTTATCCCCCGCCTGCAGGCACTGAAGCAGGCCTAATCTTTTATGACCAGTGATGCCCAAGTAACTGATTCAAATAACCTAGATTTTAGTCTCTGGCTTGTAAGGAATTTCATGGAAGATCCCAGACCCTTCCTTGCTGCTGGCTGCTATAATGAATAGCTATATTTATTCTTCTGTTGTCTCCATCTGCATTACATTGATTTGGTGTGTTCTGGGGATAGAGCAAAATAAAAATATAACCAAAAACCTTGCACAACCTTGAGGCTATCTTAAAATAAGAGCCATTATTGGAAGAACTATAGCCTAAAAGTATGGTGCTCTGGCATCAGCTGGTCTTAGATATGAATCTCAGCTCTACTGAAAGACTTTGAGCAAGTTGTTGAACCCTCTGAGTCTGTTTTCTTATCTGTAAAGGAGGACAATATTACCGTCTTCCTCAAAGGGTTGCCATGGGCTTTTAACCACTCTGCTCTCTACACTACCTCCATTCACAAAATTGCCCCTGTTTCTCCCTTCACTTCTGTCAGATCCAAGAGACCCCTGGTAACATGGAGTGAACCCCACTAGCCTAAGGGAGATACTATACCAGTTCTATTGGTTGTTTCTTAACTATATTTAAGTGTATTCGATTCTTAACAAACTGCAGCCTGATTTCTTTCAGATTCAATGAAATTTCTTTCAGAAAGGATCTGTACTAATTTGTATGACTTACGTATAGAGTAAGCACTTAAGTGTAAAAAGCTAGTGGTTCCCAAACTGAGGGCTGCACATTCCGTGGACACCTCAAGGGTTACAAATTCATATACTCACTATGCTTCATGTGAAGACTGAATGAACAATGCAATATATGTACATACATATATATGCATATGTATACACAGATATATCCACGTATATTCATAAATTTCCAGTATTGCTGTTTCAAATGTAGATATAAGTACTATTAATAAAATGTAGGTTTATTTAAAAGCATGACTTAATTTGTAAAAGCCTTTATCATTGTATTCTTTCTTGATCAACATTTGCTAATGCTACAATATGTAGTGATTCTAAATTTTTAATATAATAGTATTGATATTTTATCAAATCTTGACATTAATATTAGTAATGTTTGATTGTTAATAATAATATCCAACAGTTATTATGTGTCAGACACCGTTCTAACAACTTAACACATATTAATTCATTAAAACCTCACAATGACACTACGAGGCAGAGCTATTATCATTTCCAATTTATATATTAGGAAACTAAGGCACGGAGAGGCTAAGTGATGTATCACGGAGCTAGTAAGAGACAGAGCTGAGATTCAAGCTCAGGCATTCTGGTTCCACAGTCCAAGCTCTTTATTTCGACACAATTAGTTGAGAACTCAGCTATGCAATAATACACTGGTGCCACTGTTTTTGATCAGAAAACTATGTATAACCTTGACATTGATTTCATATTCTATGAGAATGGGCATATTTCTAACTGGGTACAAACTGAAATGTATATGTATACTCTGGCTTACATTTGACCAGGGACACAACCAAGAAATCTATGATAACTGTTTTATGAAAAGAACGATAAATTAATTGAAGCAAAAATAATAATAATAAAAATCCTTCATGCTGCCTGGTCTGCCCACATATGCTCCTGCCCAAGCAGGTCACATGGACCAGAGTGAGTTTCCATTGATGATTATTTTGTCACTATCTTGTTGCTTTCACCCTTCTCTGCCCCCATTAGAAAACTAGTTTTCCAATATTGCACTATTTGATGATTTGCTAACTTGAAACGTAATAACCACAACAACAGAAGCAACAACTACTAGGAAGTTAAATGCAATAAAAACAGAATGATGCATTTCAACTTTTCACCTCTGTAGTTGATTTTAGTCACACCCACACCCATGTCCCATTTCATTGACTGAACATTCAAGAACATTCATTGACTCTCTGCCATGTCCAGGAATTATCTTTAGAGCTATAAATATGTGAATAGAACTAGAATGAACCAATCCTTTTAGAGTACAGTCTAAAAGATTCCAGGCAGTCCATTCATTCAACTTATAACTAACTACATGCCAGGCAGAATGGAGGGACAAAATAGTACATGTGTTCTGAGCCGCGAGAGATGATTCCAATAGAACCAGTCATCTGACAGGAAGCCTCCCTGTCAACTCTCTCCCAAAGGCTCGCTCACTCGCAGAGCCACCTGGAATCCACGTGCAAATCAGAAAGGCCAGACCTCGTGGGACCACCTTTACTTCCTGGGACCAACTCATCTCAGGGTACAAAGGTGACCCTCTCATTCCATATTCTCACTGATCCTCTACCTCCTTCCCCTGGCTTCTTTCTTTCTTTGATTTATTCAACCTTTTTTGCTTTCTTCTTTCATCACTGTCCTTCTTCTCTTAAGGTATGCTACTTCCTAGGAATATTTCCACTAGGTGACTGATGTCATATCGTCTTAATGCTTGTTGCCGTTTCAGAAAGTGGTTATTTTCCAACTCTGTTTCCAAATCATGAGAATTTATGATACAGTAGTTCCCCCTTATCCATGGGTGATATGTTCCAAGACCCCCAGGGGATTCTGAAATCATGATCGTAACAAACCCTATTTATACTATGTTTTTTCCTATAAATACATACCTATGATAGAGTTTCATTTATAAATTAGGCACAGTAAGAAATTAACAACAATAACTAAAAATAAAACTATAACAATATACTTAATAAAAATTATGTGAATATGGACTCCCTCTCTCAAACTAGTTTTTACTCTTTCTTCTTCTTCTTTGATGATGTGAGATGATAAAATGCCTAGGGCGGAGATGAAATGAGATGAATGACAAAGGCACGCTGACACACTTTAGGCTGCTTTGACCCTGGGCAATATGTCAGAAGGAGGATTATCTGCTTTGGGTGTTCCTGGGTCACTGATGGGCGCACGTCAGGAGCAGATGATGTCAACGATTGGGGATCCCGGGCGGAACAAAGCGCAACGGTGCGAGATGCCATCACACTGCTCAGAACGGCGCTGCAATTTAATACTTAGGATTCCTGGGATTTTCCATTTAATATTTTCAGACCATGATTGAGCACGGTAACTGAAATGGCAGAAAGCAGAACCACAGATAAGGGGGAACTACCGCACTTAGAAACTTAAAACCGCTTAAGCATTAAAAGTTCTATATTTGATGGCCTTAAAGCATCCTTTCTTGTCCTTCTGAATCAGAATCTGAGTCAATGATGTTGAATAGAGCCAGGTCAAGAATGACATTAGAGGGCTTCCCTGGTGGCGCAGTGGTTGAGAGTCCGCCTGCCGATGCAGGGGACACGGGTTCGTGCCCCGGTCCGGGAAGATCCCACATGCCGTGGAGCGGCTGGGCCCGTGAGTCATGGCCGCTGAGCCTGTGCTCCGCAACGGGAGAGGCCACAACAGTGGGAGGCCCGCGTACCGCAAAAAAAAAAAAAAAAAAAAAAGAATGACATTAGAAAAAGTGAGGAATCTGATGAGAGGTTTGAGGAGAAAAAAAGGTACAAACAAGACAATCACAGGAACTCCAACAACACAGACAGATGGGATACATGGACTCTTTGGGGAAATACCATATAAGACAGAGATCTACTTGAAGTGAACAGCTGCATAGGCACTGATCTGTGTTCTTTTCTCCATAAATTCTAGATTTTTTGCTTTTCTCTAAGCACCCTAATCATCCTATTTATTCATCTGCAAACCTTACATTATGATGGAGCCCCAGTCTTTTGAGCTAAAAATATTTGGGATCATTTTGCACCCTGGGATACAAAAGTAAATGTCACATTGAAAGTTCAGAGGAATTTTCCAGCTTCACTTCCTGTGCTTTGTTTGAGAGGACAGTGTTGATGCTGATTCTTTCACACACTTGACAAGGTGTGCTTAGGAAGTAATTCTCATTGTCCTTTGCATTGTTTAAAAGACAATGTGATCAAGCTGAGGAGGTCACTTGAATCACAGAAGATTTCTCTGTTCTAGACCATACCTTCTCACTAATTAGTATTATGTTTATTAAGTCATTTCAACTCTCTGGCTTCAGTTTTCTCATCTGTACTTAGCACATAGAAAGTGTCTTATAAATATTTGTTGAGTGAATGAATTAATAATATTAACTACCTTGTAAGATGATCACTAAGAGCTCGGTTTTAAGCTCCCAGTAGAGTCGTGTCTGTTTTGCTTACCACTGCATTCCCTGGCACAGTGCCTTGTACATACCAGAATCTCATCAAAACATGAATTAATGGGGGCTTCCCTGGTTGCGCAGTGGTTGAGAGTCCACCTGCCGATGCAGGGGACGCGGATTCGTGCCCCGGTCCGGGAAGATCCCACATGCCGCGGAGCGGCCGGGCCCGTGAGCCATGGCCGCTGAGCCTGCGCGTCCGGAGCCTGTGCTCCGCAACGGGAGAGGCCACAGCAGTGAGAGGCCCTCATACCGCAAAACAAAACAAAACATGAATTAATGAATAAATGCATAAATTAATAAATTTCATAAAAGCTGCCATACTTCACAAAGTTAATGAGAATAACTTGATTTGAGGCACACAGTGAAGACGAACTATGTTGATCATACTCATCACTGTATCTCCAATACCTAACTTGTAGGTGCTCAATATATAATTTTTAATTAATAAATGGTCAATAAAAATAGATGTAAAATTGCTTCAAAAAGCACAAAACCTACACGAGGCATTAAGAATCTCACACATCTATACCAACAACCTCTGCGGGGAGACGACTCCAAAGGGTACGAGATATAATGATTTAGAAACAGATGATATGAACCTTCTGACTCACACCTGGCTCTCAGGTCTTAAACAGTCATGTGGTAAAGCTCAATACAGTCTAAGGATACGCAGTGACAGGGTTTAGTTACATTTCTTAGGAACATAATCAAGATGTTATTCTGGGTATGCTAGCTATTATATTTTCAGTGGCAAACAACAGAAAACCCTGTCACAAAATGTCTTAAACCACAAAGAATATGTATTAACTCAGAAAGAAGCCAGAGGTAGAGGTAGAACAGCTTCAGGATGGGTAAAATTTGGGGGGGGGGGGCTTGTGGGATCTTAGCTTCCCGACCAGGGATCGAACCCAGGCCCCCTGCAGTGGAAGCACAGAGTCCTAACCACTGGACAGCCAGGGAATTCCCATGACAGGTAAAGTTTAGGACTCAACACCATTGTCAACGACCCAAGTTAATTCCTTCTTTCAGCTCTGCCATCCCCTGAGATGTCCTCAGCTGTTTCCTCTAGAGTGAAAAGTTGCCTATCACAGACCCAGGCATTATTAGATGACACATCTAGTGGAAAAAGGAGAAGGGGAAACCTTTTCTTGTGACTTGTTTTTATCAGCAAGGAAATCATTCTCAGAAGCGGCCTTCGTATCTTGCCAGCCGGAATTATTATATCATGTCCATTCCTAAACCAATCACCATCAAGGGAAATGAAACCATTATGGTTGGCTTAGATCTGTCGGGCTTTTATCCCTGGAACTGAAGATAGGGCTGGTCTTCCCTGAGTTTTATGGGAGAGCTCCAGAGGTAGCAACAAGGGAAAAGAGATGTAGAGGTTTGGCAATTAGGTGGGCAACAGTGTCTGCTAAAGACAGAACATACTGTGCTTTCAAAATTGTTATTGAATGAATCTGATTAAGATTCTATGGGATTAGACTTCAAAAAACTATTCTGTCTTCAATACAAACTCAGAGAAGGCAGCTAGAAAAGTTATAAAAAACTTTTTTTTAATAAATTTATTGATGTATTTTTGGCTGCGTTGGGTCTTCATTGCTGCGCATAGACTTTCTCTAGTTGCGGTGAGCAGGGGCTACTCTTCATTGCGGTGCGTGGGCTTCTCATTGCAGTGGCTTCTCTTGTTGCGGAGCACGGGCTCTAGGTGCGCAGGCTTCAGTAGTTGTGGCACATGCGCTCAGTAGTTGTGGCTTGCGGGCTCTAAAGCACAGGCTCAGTAGCTGTGGCACACGGGCTTAGTTGCTCCGCGGCATGTGGGATCTTCCCGGACCAGGGCTCGAACTCGTGTCCCCTGCATTGGCAGGAGGCTTCTTAACCACTGTGTCACCAGGGAAGTCCCAAGAAACTTTTCTCGTGGATAAAATTGCTCAGAAATTGATGTTGCTTCCATTGTATAAGGCACATCTTCCCCAGCGGCTCTTAAACACTGGTGTCCTTGATCCACGGTAAAAAATATAATAAACAGCACAACCGTATACATACTTCACAAACTCAGTGAAACTACACTTACTACCTTACTACCTGTGAGCACACTCATGTTTTCTATCCCATTCTATTTCCCTTTTTTTAAACTATTCATCTCAACCCAGTAAATCGATTTCAGGAGCCGGTAATGGGTTGCAACGCACTCTTTGAAAAACATTGCTTATTCAAGGGTCCAGCCAGTCTCGTTATTATTTCTTATAGACAACATGACATGGCATTATTTATTAAAAGCAATCGTGATGCAATTTCACTTAATCCTGTGAGTATCACTAACCCCTTTTCATAGCTCTGAAAACACACAGTGTGAGGGATTTGTCAGGATCTTATGGCCAGTGAGGGCTGGGGTGGGGTGTTGGGTGGGCAGCCCTCAAATGAAGGTGTTCTGATTTTAAATAGGCATTCTGAAAGAAACAAAAACAAAAACAACAATCTGGTATTCACTGGAATAAAGTCTTTAGTTTCATCAAATGGCAGCTGTAAAAAATAAAAGCATAATTCTCACACTTGCATAATAAAAAACGGCCAAGTACAATTGTTCATGGCTAATTACCTCTGCCAGGCCACAGAGTCGTACAGTCCACCAGACAATCCATTATATCTAATTGAGGGAAATTATTTCGAGATGACTCCGAAGCCTATTAGAGAATGTTTTGTGCTAAGTTTTCTAAAATGTTTATAGAGCAGTTTATGAACCATAAGAGAGTCTGCAAAACTAGAACTCTGATCTGGAGAGATTAAAAACACTTGATCTGCCCTATCTCCTCTCTTCTTCTAACTTCAGGGATTAGATTGGCCCTAAAGGTTTTCTTTCTTCTTTCTTTCTTTCTTTCTTTCTTTCTGTACGGTATTAAAGTTATTATTTGCACTATTAAATCCTAAGCAGAAAAACTCCTTTGAGCTTCACGGGTAACATTTACTTTTCTAGCTCAAGGAAAAAAATCAGCTAAAGAGCTGTCAGCCCAGAGACACAAAGAAGATGAACAATGAACTCTCTGCTTCTCAGATTAGACAACTGGGCCAGACCTACATTGTGACACAAGGCCCAGCAATGTCCTTTCTAATCTCCTTTAAAAGAAAAAAGAGCAGAGGCTGTCTAGATGCTCAATAACGACTCGCTCTATTCCTGGACCATCCAGTGTTCGAAGTGTCCCAGGTGAGGAAGCTAAATGGCGGAGAACAATGCAGCAGCTGTGGGAAGCAGAGAAGAGAGGAAGCAGGAGCCAGGGATAAACAATGGCAGCATCACTCAGACTTTGTTCCTGGTCCCCTCTGACAGATGGAAAAGCCACCAGGTCAACAATCATGGTACAGAGGTCACAGTGCACCAGGAGGAACTGTGCCAAAGGCAAGGTGCCCTGCAGGAATAGTAAAGCATATTGTCCTCACCTCACAGGAGACGGTCAGACTCCCCTGCTATGCTGGCCTCTTTTCCTGAGTAACACTTTTGAGAAGCCCATGAAACCAAAGGGCTCTGAGTCCAAAAAGACTGTATATTCAGAACCAATATTAGAACTTGAAGTCCATCTAGGGTTTGTTGTTGTTATTGTTTGATTTGCACTAAAAGTTTTAGAAGCCTAAATAATTAAGTTGCACTATTTGTGGATTTAATAAATCATTTTAACTGAATAGAATGAAATAACAAGTAGATGCTGTCCTAGTAAATCCAGGATACGCAACGTTTAGGAAATCAAAATGGTAAAGATATTTCAGAGTTGCCTCTGTGAAGTTCTAACTGTGGATTTCAGCAGGCACTATTTCTACTCCCCACAACTACAGAGCAATCAAAACAGATCACATACAGTGGAAAGAAAACAAACAAACCCTAATTCGTGTTTTTCTGTGACTCTCCATTAAAACACAGATTCTGTGGAGACAAATATAATTTCTACTTCTTTGAAAACTTCCTCCCAATATTTCATACGGTGCCTTGTACAATAAAGAATGTTATTACCTGTGTTTATCTGATGCATTATCTGAGACTATGGCAGAATCTTTACCAAAAAAAAAAAAAAAAAGAACTGTTTCAACAAGGTAAGTATATTTGAGTTACAAAAATTTTATTTAAAAAAAAAAAAATTTTTATTTACATACAACCTTAGAAATTTTACTTCTCTATTAAAGGAGACATACCCATCCATGATTCTGAGTTATTCAGGCCTCCTGTTGGAAGATAGAGAATTTGTAAAGCAATAATCAACTAGACTATGAAGTTATGGGCCAGAAAAGACACTCAATACTCCCATAGGCTTGAGCCTATGGTACTCAAGCTTGAAGAGCAGTAAAAATACAAGGGACTAAGATTGGATCCTCTTCCACAGGCAGCTTTGGCTAGTAGGTTAACTTAGGGCTAACTAGCAGGACTCCACTCCCATGGGTGTGCAAAGCTTGGAGAGCTCTTTCTACTTCATGAACCTCCTTGGGGTAGTCCTGTCCACATAATGACCTAGCACCAATAGGGGCAATTGGGCATATCTGCCCTAGGGCAGCTAGTGTCAGAAAGGGTATAATGGACAACGCAGATTCTGGTTCTTGTGGCCTTAGGAACAAGCAAGACTTTCGTGATCTGGGGGTGGGAGGGACAATAAATCAGAGTCTCTCTCAAACCTTCTGATACTCAGAAAGTGTTGATACTACCAGCAAACATGCATTATAGCACAGGCAATATTATAATCATTGTACTTGTATTAATGCACTTAATCTTCATCACTATCCTCTCAGGAAGGTAACCATTATTATCCCCACTCTGATAAACTAAATTTTATCAAGGTTAAATAAATTGCCCAAGTTCACAAAGCTGTGGTGGTACCAGGAGCTGAACTCAGAAAGTCCGTCCACAGAGCCCATGCTCTTAACCATGACACTACATTGCGTAGTCTCTACATGTAGTACATATGTGTGTGCATGTTTGTGCGTGCATATGTGTATGTATGTGTGTGTGTACTACACTGATATTCAATCACGCATTCTGTCATAGAAACTGAATTGTCCTAAGGAATATTCTTTTAGCAGCAATACTTCAAGGTCATAAAAAGAATAGTAAGTATGATAAGTAAAAAGAAATAACAAGGTCAAAGCATTGCCAAGCCTACAGAGTGAATTAGAGAAATTCCCCTACAGATTCAGCAGGTCTCCAGAGGATTCAATCTGCCTGATACATAGAATGCTTTCCTCCAAAGAAGTCATGAATATTAATAATCATGAGCATGGAGAATTATTTTACTTGACCAGACTTTCCCTGCTGTATACTTCACATAATGACGTGCATCAGGCCAAGGCACAAAAATGAATTTCAGCTTTGTTGCAATTAGATCACCAATTTCCCTGGTAGCCAATATTTATTAATAGGAGATCCGAAATCACCTTATTGGAGAACAGCACTCATCACCCACCCCCACCATCTTAATGGCTGTGAGAGAAGAGGCATCAATGAGGTTATATGGGGATAGAGTGGATCGCTGAGTACCAACAGCGCTTCTTCCTCTTGTGTACCAGCGCACCCTGCTTCAAAAATATAAACAAATTGAACAGAAGGGCTCTAGATAAATCACCTGATTCCATTTTATGCCTTCAGAGAAATGGATGCTTAAACCAACAAGACTGATAATTTTTTGCTACACCTTTTGCATTTCCATGGACAGTGGTTCCACCTTGTCCTTTGGGTGCCCCATCTAAGTATTTTACACACAACAGGAAAGAAATTCTATTTTCTGCCCAAGCATAACCTTTAGTTTAAATTAAATCCATTTCCCTTGAATGTTGCATGAGGACAGAGAACCATTTTGTGCCCTCCTCACAGGACTGCCTATTTACTGTAGGCAACATTATTCCTTCGCACTTTTCATCATTTTTCACTTTTGCTATATTTCTTGGAGACTTCTCTAAGGCTCCTGTGTAGTTTTTACTCCATATTAAAATAATTTTTAAAAATCATATTGACATAATACATTTTCCTGGTGGAAAATTTGAGAAATACTGAAAAGCCCAAAGAAGAAATTTTTAAAAATCTAACGTCTCATTTCTCAGAGCTAATTATTTTGATATGTATCTTTCCAGTCTCATATGCCAACGTACATATGTGCTTTTCTGACTATTTTCCCATGTCACTAATTATTGCTCTTTACTATAGAGTTGTAGTATTCAACCCAAGTCTGTGCATGGTCTTCATACAGTCAATGAATTCTGTGAAATTATATACAAATTATTATGTAGGTACATATGTGTTTTCTTCCCATGAAGGGAGTTGGCAGCTTTCATCATATAACCAAAAACAGTTAAAAACAGTTAAAAATTCTCATTTAGCCACAGCATTTTTAATGGCCATATAATATTCCACCACATTAACCAATCTTGCTATTATAAATTATACTGTAAAAAACATTTATAACTAAATCTTTTCATTCAGCTTCAATAATTTTTTAGGGGAAAAATTCTGAAATTAGAATTGCTCCAATAATATTCACAGTTGAAGGCTTTTAATACATGTTGTCAAATTCCCTGTAGAGAAGTGGTATCTTTCAGAATCCCTTCAGCTTTCTGGCCACACCACACAGCTTATGGGATCTTAGTTCCCCAGCCTGGGATTGAACCCAGGCCCTTGGCAGTGAGACTGTGGAGTCCCAACCACTGGATCACCAGGGAATTCCCGAAATGAGCCTTTTTTTCAAACAACTGTTAACACTGAGTCTTATTTTTTAACTTTTCTAATTTTATTGGTTAAACTACAATACTAATGTTTGAATCTTCTTTTTAAGGTTTGGGGGGGGCAATATTATTTGTAACACACTAGTAAGTGTCTGAGGTACTCAGAGCACAGAGGAAGAATTCATCTCAGTTTGTCTCAGCTCTATTCCAACCGTGATGTCGCTGACTCACATAATGATCAGCTCTGACCCACGGGTCTTTTAAAATAATGACTGTAGCTAGTCAATCTGGTAGTGATTTTTATAGTTTTGGTTTCCTAAGTGCCTATTCTCACCCTTGTATAACTGTCTTTTATCCTGTTTGTCTAGGATTGTGCTCCTATTGAATAATATTGCATTGGTCTATTTGATGTAGCATCACCTAGCAGCTAAATAAGCATATCCTCAATGTCCATCATCAGGACATCAACGACTGGGAGTTAGGCATAAGTAGATGCAAACTATTATATATAGAACAGATAAACAACAAGTCCTACTGTATAGCACAGGGAACTATACTCAATAACCTGTGATAAAACATAATGGAAAAGAATATGAAAAAGAATGTTACATATCTGTATAACTGAATCACTTTGCTGTACAGTAGAAATTAATACAACATTGTAAATTAACTATACGTCAATAAAATAAATCTTTTAAAAAAGAAAACAATTTGTTGTGGATATTTTTTTAAAAGATATCAGTGACTCTAAGGGTAGTAAGATCACTTGACATATGCCTTTCACATTGATGCCACATCATTGGAAACTGCTTCTGGGAGGATTGTCAAGTAAATACCCTACCTGCCTAATTGTAGTATCGCTGGAAATAGAATCTGGCTGAAGAGAACATAAAATCACAGTGCAATCAAGAGATAAGAGTGACCAAAAGGCCCTTTAGTAATTGAGAGGGTGAGCTCTTGCAGTTAGAGTTCCTGGGTTCAAATCTCAACTCCCCCGCTTGCTGTCTGTATGATCTTGAGCAAGCACCTCCATGTGTCTAAGCTTCACCACACCTTAAACTAATAAAGGCACTTGCTTGCACAGTATGCCAGGAGTTTGCCTTCCTGTTGGCTGTTGGGTAGCCTCAGGGCTCTTTCTACACAATATGTGCAGATTATAAAACCGTAAACCTCTGCGGCCCTCCTCCACACTCACTCTCCGCCTCCCTTTTCACGCCCAACTTCCTTCTGTTGCATGTCTCATATCTGATATATTTGTTTGTTTTGCAACTGGCCTCTCTCACTAGAATGTAAACCCCACAAGAGCAGGACTTTTTCACTTTGTTCTCTGCATCAGCACTAGCACCTTGAGAAAAAAGAATGGGGTCATTATGAGGATTGAATGACTCGTGTCTATAGTGATGTATTGATATTCGTTTCCTAGGCTACTATAACAGAGTACGACAAACCAGGTTTTAACAACTGAAACGCATTGTTTCACAGTTCTAGAGCCTAGAAGTCCAAGGTGTTGGCAGCTCTGGGGGCTGTGAGGGAGAATCTGTGACAGGCCTCTCTCCCAGCTTCTAGTGGTTTTCTGTCCATCGCTGGCTTGTACCTGCATCACCCCAGTCTCTGCCTTCACCTTCAGCGGCCTTCTCCCTGTGTGTGTGTTGGTCTCTGTGTCCATATTTCCACTGGATTAGGGCTTACTCCAATGACCTTATCTTAACTTGATCATCTGCAAAGGTCCTGTTTCCACATAAGGTTACTTTGATCAGTACTGAGGGTTAGGACTTCAACATTTGGGGGGAAGACACAACTCAACCCATAACAAGCAGATGGCAGAGTGTCCAGCACTCTGTTGGCACTCAATAACTACTCTTCTTATACACTCACATTACGGGATCATTACCTTACAGAGAAAACTAATTTGGTCTAGCATGACAGGTTCTCACGAGTCACTATGACACACCTTCACTCTGAGGAGATGTGAGCCAGACATGCTGTGCTCCCCATGCCTTCAACTCTGAGTAATGACTCATGGGGAGGAGAGGAAGCTATGAAGTCAAAGTCTTTGCCATCATTGCAAATCCATTATTTTATAGACAAGAAAGGAGAATCTAAAAGGTAATGACTTATACAAGGATTTACACAAAGTTAAAGCAAAAGCAGGACTAGAACCCAGCCTGTCTCACTCCTGATTCCTTGCCTCCTCTATATAAATCTATCTACAAATATTTAAAATAATAATTACGATCATGGACACATTTTTAAATAGGTTGATTATAGAATATTTTGCTCATAGATTAGTCTGAATGGTTAAAAAAACTGACTGGAAAAACAAGCTGACCCATAAATATAGTCTACTGATCTTTGACAAAGGAGGGAAGGCGATACAATAAAGCAGAGATAGTCTCTTCAACAAATGGTGCTGAAACAACTGAATACAAAATATGTAAAAACAAAAACAAAACACTAATGTAGACACAGATCTTACACCCTTCACAAAAGTTAACTCAAAAACGGATCATGTTCCTAAATGTAAAATGCAAAGGTATAAAACTTTTAGAAGGTAGCACAAGAGAAAACCTAAATGGCATTGGGTACGGAGGTGTCTTTTTAGATACAACACTGAAGACATGAACCATGAGAGAAATCACTGATCAGCTGGACTTCATTAAAATTTAAAACGCCCCGCTCTGTGAAAGACATCGAGAGAACTAGAAGACAAGCCACAGGACTTCCCTGGCCATCCAGTGGTTAAGACTCAGCACTTCCACTGCAGGGGGCACAGGTTCAATCCCTGGTCAGGGAACTAAGATCCCGCATGCCACTCACAGCCAAAAAAAAAGAAGAAGAAGAATACAAGCCACAGAATGGGAGAAAATGTTTGCAAAAGAGACATCTGATAAAGGAGTATTATTCAAAATACACAAAGACCTCTTAAAACTCAATAAGAAAACAAACAACATGCTTAAAATATGGGCCAAAAGGGCAGACAGCAGAAGCAAGAAGAACTACAATCCTGCAGCCTGTGGAACAAAACCACATTCACAGAAAGATAGACAAGATGAAAAGGCAGAGGGCTATGTACCAGATGAAGGAACAAGATAAAACCCCAGAAAAACAACTAAGTGAAGTGGAGATAGGCAACCTTCCAGAAAAAGAATTCAGGATAATGATAGTGAAGATGATCCAGGACCTCGGAAAAAGAATGGAGTCAAAGATCGAGACGATGCAAGAAATGTTTAACAAAGACCTAGAAGAATTAAAGAACAAACAAACAGAGATGAACAACACAATAACTGAAATGAAAAATACACTAGAAGGAATCAATAGCAGAATAACTGAAGCAGAAGAACGGATAAGTGACCTGGAAGACAGAATGGTGGAATTCACTGCTGCAGAACAGAATACAGAAAAAAGAATGAAAAGAAATGAAGACAGCCTAAGAGACCTCTGGGACAACATTAAACACAACAACATTTGCATTATATGGGTCCCAGAAGGAGAAGAGAGAGAGAAAGGACACGAGAAAATGTTTGAAGAGATTATAGTCAAAAACTTCCCTAACATGGGAAAGGAAATAGCCACCCAAGTCCAGGAAGCACAGAGAGTCCCATACAGGATAAACCCAAGGAGAAACACGCCAAGACACATAGTAATCAAATTGGCAAAAATTAAAGACAAAGAAAATTTATTGAAAGCAGAAAGGGAAAAACGACAAATAACATACAAGGGAACTCCCATAAGGTTAACAGCTGATTTCTCAGCAGAAACTCTACAAACCAGAAGGGAGTGGCATGAGATACTTAAAGTGATGAAAGAAAAGAAGCTACAACCAAGATTACTCTACCCAGGGCTTCCCTGGTGGCACAGTGGTTGAGAGTCTGCCTGCTGATGCAGGGGACATGGGTTCGTGCCCCGGTCCAGGAAGACCCCACATGCCGTGGAGCAGCTAGGCCCATGAGCCATGGCCGCTGAGCCTGCGCATCTGGAGCCTGTGCTCCGCAACGGGAGAGGCCACAACAGTGAGAGGCCCGCGTACTGCAAAAAAAAAAAAAGATTACTCTACCCAGCAAGGATCTCATTCAGATTCAACAGAGAAATGAAAACCTTTACAGACAAGCAAAAGTTACGAGAATTCAGCACCACCAAACCAGCTTTACAACAAATGCTAAAGGAATTTCTCTAAGTGGGAAACACAAGAGAAGAAAAGGACCTACAAAAACAAACCCAATCCGTTCTTCTTACCCATTAAGAAAATGGTAATAGGAACATACATATCGATAATTACCTTAAACATGAATGGATTAAATGCTCCAACCAAAAGACAAAGGCTTGCTGAATGGAAACAAAAGCAAGACTCATATATATGCTGTCTACAAGAGACCCACTTCAGACATAGGGACACATACAGACTGAAAGTGAGGGGATGGAAAAAGATATTCCATGCAAATGGAAATCAAAAGAAAGGTGGAGTAGCAATACTCATATCAGATAAAATACACTTTAAAACAAAGAATGTTACAAGAACCAAGGAAGGACACACATAATGATCAAGGGATCAATCCAAGAAGAAGATATAACAATTATAAATATATATGCACCCAACATAGGAGCACCTCAATACATAAGGCAACTGCTAACAGCTGTAAAAGAGGAAATCGACAGTAACACAATAATAGTGGGGGACTTTAACACCTTACTTACACCAATGAACAGATCATCCAAACAGAAAATTAATAAGGAAACACAAGCTTTAAATGACACAATAGACCAGATAGATTTAATTGATATTTATAGGACATTCCATCCAAAAACGGCAGATTACACTTTCTTCTCAAGTGCACACGGAACATTCTCCAGGACAGATCACATCTTGGGTCACAAATTAAGCCTCAGTAAATTTAAGAAAATTGAAATCATATCAAGCATCTTTTCTGACTACAACGCTATGAGATTAGAAATCAATTACAGGGAAAAAAATATATATGTATGGGCCAAAGACCTTAACAGACGTCAAAGAAGTATACAGATGGCAAGTAAGCATATGGAAAGATGCTCCATATCACTTGTCAGGGAAAAGCAAATTAAAACAACAATGAGGTACCACTACCCAGCTTTAGAATGGCCAAAATCCAGACCACTCACGACACCAAATGCTGGCGGGGATATGGAAGAACAGAAACTCTCACTCATTGCTGGTGGGCATGCAAAAGGGTGCAGCCACTTTAGAAGACAGTCTGGCAGTTTCCTACAAAACTGAACATGCTCTTACCAGATGATAAAGCAATCATGCTCCTAGGTATTTACCCAAAGGAGTTGAAAATTTATGTCCACACGAAAACCTGTACATGGATGTTTATAGCAGCTCTATTCATAACTAGTAAAGTAGATCTGCAGGCAACCAGATGTCCTTCAGTAGGTGAATGAATAAAGAAACTGTGGTATGTCCAGACAATAGAATTTTATTCAGTGCTAAAAAAAAAATGAGCTATCAAGCTACGAAAAGACACGAAGGAGACTAAAATGCCTATTACTAAGTAAAAGAAGCCAATCTGAAAAAAGGCTACGTACGGCATGATTCCAACTACATGACATTCTGGGAAAGGCAAAACTATGGAGACAATAAAAAGATCAGCGGTTACCCCAGGGGGGCAGGAGATGATGAATAAGGTAGTAAAAATACTCTACATGATATTATATTGATGAATATATGTCATTATACATTGGTTCAAACCCAGAGAATGTACAAAATCAAGAGTGAACCCTAAGGTGAACTATGGACTTGGAGTGATTATGATGTGTCAGTGTAGGTTCATCCTTGGTAAAAAAAAAATGTACCATTTCAGTGAGTGATGTTGATAATGAGAGAGGCTATGCATGTGTGGAGGAAAAGAGTACATGGGAAATCTCTGTACCTCCCTCTCAAATTTGTTGTAATCCTAAAACTGCTTTTAAAAAATAAGGTCTTAGAAAACACTGAGACGTTTCTGGCCAGAATTAACTGCCTTATTTTATCAAATCTAAGATTTCATTTACTGTGAATGACACCATTATTTTAACCACCACCAAAAAAAAAAAAAGCCAATTAATTAATGTGTGACATAACATAATAAGAAAGACATCTCCCAAATTCTCAGGTGTTAAAGGATGAAAATGTCTGAGTCCCAAAAGCCACAAAACATAGCAACACAGCCCCTCAGTCATTGGACTAAACATTTCATTTATATAAATTCTCTTTCTTAGACTGTCTCAGTGTTAAGATGCCACTTGGAAGGACAGGTGAAATAAAGTTTAAGACACAGAATTGTTCATCTAGACCCCTCAAGCGACCTAACACACCCTCTTGTCATTTCTATCAAAGCCACGCCTGTATTTCATATCTCCAGGAACAAGAAGCAACCAGCAGGAGAGATCGTTTTGAATCAAAGAGATGAGAGCAGAGAAGAGAGGACCACCAAGCGATTCTCTGCCAAAGCAAACAGAGACGGGCAGAGGGAAGTGGGAAAATGACATTTCCTTCCCAGAGTCTCTGAAGGAAAAGTACAAAGACTTCATCGACCAGTATCTGGAGCTGAGACAACAGCTGTAGAGGTATGATGAGCCCCATGTGAGGGACAGGAACCTGCGAGATTTCCTCTGGCTGTCTCTAGCCTGGCACAAGACCAGAGCTGTCTCTGGCTGCTATTTACAAAGAACTGGTGAGGGGCCAGTTGGCTACCAGGGGTATGTTTCTGTATCATTTATCACACACAAAGTGCTCTGTGGCTGGAAAAAGAGCCATGATCACTGCAGCCAATCAAGCCCGGCAGTAGGACAAGCCTTCCCCCACTCTTTCTAAGTCTCAATCCCTTCCTCAAAAGCAAACAACTGGCAAAAGCCCAGCAGCGGTCAGAGAAAGGGACCGAGGAGACCATGCAGGGTATGGTTAAGCTCGTAGAGACAACTTGCCATGATCATCATTCACTAAGTTATTTCTTCAACACCCGCTATGTTCTAGGTCTTGGGGATACAGTGGTAAACAGGACAGCACATTACATTCCAGTATTTTTGATTTGGAATGATTTTGGGCCCTGGGTTCTTCCCATCTACTTCCAGGTGCAAGGGAAGAAAACTGCTCCAGTTTGTCCCTTTGTTCAGTCTCTTCAACGGGCTCACATCTTGCTCCCCTCCCAGGCTTTCACAAGATCGGTCATGGGAATGCCGGCTCAGCAGAGCAGCCCAGAAAAACTAACAGCCCAGCTAAGTGAAGTCAGCATTTCATCATAAGTTTGGAAAATTTCAAAGTGGCTCACAGGAGAAAAAGGAAGGAGGACAGATAAGAGGGGCATGATTGTCATTAACAAGAAACAGTACAGCCTCACAGCCTCTAACCATGCGCTGAATAAGTCTGTGAAATATTCTTGGGAGGATAAACACTGATGGCCATTCAAGCTGACAGTGGGAGCTGGACAGTTGACATTTACAACAATGCTCAATGCAAATCAAGGCACTTGCCCCCAGAAATGGAATTTCATAGATTTATCCTTTGAAAGGCTGTTTCTCTGACTAGTCTGGGTCAGCAGTTAAGCTGAAAGAGAAATATTTCTATTATTTGGTAGATTTTTCCAAAGCCTCTAGTTCATTAGGCGAGAGAGGCCTTGAAAAAGTCTGATTCTGGTGTCGTCGTCAGGCAGACAGAATGAGAAAACATCAAAGAACAATGCCACCTCCAGAAATGATGAAAACAAATACTTCCTCTGAAGTCACTAATGTTCCGAGAGGGGGGTGTCCTCACAGGCCAGGTGTCCTGGCAGCGTTCCAGTTCCGCAAAAATTGTTTCCACATGCTCCAATAATTTTCACAGAGCCACCTTAAAGAAGTGAAACTTTTCATGCATGCCACTGCTGCTTGCTATCCCAGAAATGGATTAAAACTCAGAGCCTCTCACTAGTTGGGTGACCTTGAAAAGTCACAAAGCCTTAAGCAAGCCCTCATTGCTTCACACCTGCTGCTCCCTCCACCATCCCCACAATCAGTGATTCCCAGATGCACTGTGTTTTATTTTCCTCACAGCACTTAATATTTGAAATTATCTCATGTATTGGTTTGCTTGTTTATCACAGTCAGCTTCCTGAGATCAGAGACGGTACCTGCCTTATTCATCTCTGACTCCTTAGTACTTAAAAGGATGCCTGGGGGCTTCCCTGGTGGCGCCGTGGTTAAGAGTCCGCCTGCCGACGCAGGGAACACGGGTTCGTGCCCCGGTCCGGGAAGATCCCACATGCCGCGGAGCGGCTGGACCTGTGAGCCATGGCCGCCGAGCCTGCGTGTCCGGAGCCTGTGCTCCGCAAAGGGAGAGGCCACAACAGTGAGAGGCCCACGTACCACAAAAAAAAAACAAAAAAAAAGGATGCCTGGTACCTACTAGATGCTCAATAAATATTTGTTACACAAATAAATGAAACTTATTTAAATTATTTGAGCCAAAATTCTATAATAATAAGAGTAATAATACAAGGTAATCACTGCCTTATAGGATTCTTTGAAAGATCAAGTGAGATCATGTTAATAAAAGAGGAGCCTGGAACATTGCAAGGTGCTCAATAGATATTAATTTAATATTAATATTAATTTAATATTAATATATATTAGCATTCCTAATTCCACAAAGCACTTTTCTCGGGTAACTTTCCAGAAACAAAAATTCTGAAATAATTCATACTTAGATATGATTAACTAATAACTGTTTAATATACCATATTTATAACATTCTAAGCCCCCATCTACTGAAAATGCATTATAAATTTAATAAAACTTGGCTGGGAAAAAACGCTGTAATATATTCATCACTTTTAAAGCATATCAATTTCAAAAACATAGAAAAGTGAAAAACTTTTAAAAATAGATACGGTATTACCTCTCCTTGGGAAAAATAAAGGTAAGTTTTAGCACAAATGAATAACTCTCTAATTTCAGGTGCTGTGATTGGATGGTGGGAAAGATCATGGGGGAAAGCCTTCCTCACACCTTGAATTATAGCATCCGATGCTACTTCCTGGCCCAGGTTTGGAGTGTGAGCAACTGCTCTTACTTTGAGACTAGGAAGTAAGCAATGTAATGAACAGACATACAATTAACTCTTAATTAGCCTGGGGTCAGGAACTGCTTGACTAGTCAAACACCCTGCGAAATGAGATGACTAGAACGCGGTAGCTGGAAAGGAGAGAGCAGACTAAGGAGATGCCCTCCTTTACCATGTGTGGGACAAAGATGAGCTCAACTCTCTTTTATTAAGTAGAATCAGATGTGTCTACTCTCTAATGGAAATGCTCACTTGTGGATTTTTAGTTTCTTTCTTTCTTTCTTTCTTTCTTTCTTTCTTTCTTTTAATAGTCACCACGCCGTACATTACATCCGCAGGATTTATCTATCTTATGACTGGAAGTTTGTACATTTTGCCCACCTTCACCCAAAACTCTTTTTAGTTTTATTCCCTCATCCTTCCAGCATTCAATCCCTGGGCAGCTGGGTTAATGACCAAATAACAGGGTGACAGGAGAACAAGAGGCCTAGATGGTCCAGCAACTTAACAATCAAGATGTAAGTGACCCATCCCCTACTCACTCATGAGTGTCCAGTTTCTTCCACTGAATGAAAAGTCCTATGGGCCGATCCATAGCATTTAATGCGCCTCTCCTCTTCTCCCATTTTCTCACTAATCACCATCAGTAACAATGAGAGTTCAAAGGTCCTGGAATAAAGGCTGGGGAGAGTGGACAGGAGGCATTTTCCTGTCAAAGCCTTGTCTCTGATGTCCACACTTGAAGTGAATGCCTGCCATAATGAGATGTCAGTTTATTTTTTTTTCCTTTTAGATCTGCACATAAAAAAGGAGTTCAACTGGCAGACAGCATCTTCAAGGGGTCCAGACTCGGCACACTGGGATGCCCTGTCGCTTGTTGGCGGTGGGGGAGATCACCAGCAAGTCACAGCCTTCCTCCTGCACGTCTTTGTCCCTCCCTGACCTCTCAAATAACAGGAGGGAGCGGAGAGAACAAGGACAACATTTAAAGGTAGATTTCTAAATGGAACATCAATATATTACCATGAGCCATCTGCCAACTCCTGAGTCTGGGGAACCATTATATTTTCTGAGAGGGGGAAAGTGGGCTAGTTCTTGGACAGAATAAAAATAAAAACAGCTTCAGTGAGCTTTACCCACTGACCTGTCTCAAAGCCCTTCAACAACAGGAGGAATTTCCAAAGCTGTGAATCCATCCAAGAAGCACTATTTCTAGGAAAGACAAAACCAGGTTCAGATGGGAAAATAGAGCTTAAGTTTTGTTAGGGTTTTGTTTTGTTTTGTATGCTTTGTTTTCCCTAAAAGAAGTCTATAAATCAATTAGCTTCTTTGTGCCTTCCTGTGTACAATGCAGGGCAAATTGCATGAAAACCTCCATCCTTGTCAGACTGAATAGCAGCTTGGGTCTGAGTACCGCACATCCAAAAGGGGGCGGCCATGTGTGGGGCATTACAGCCTTTCCAAGCGCCGGCTCGGCGTCCTGAGCAGCAAGCTGAGATGGGCTTCCCAGCCCAGCCAGGCACACCTCTGCCGCCCTCCACTCTAGCTGTGAACACCAGCCCAGCACGCATGTCCTATGACACAATCCCACTCCAGAGGCCTAGGGACTCTGGAGAGACCCCATTCAGATAACTGGCCAAACAGATAAGCACATCAGGGGGTCACCCATCCTGACTGCAGAACAAGTCAGCCAAGTGGCTGCGAAAGGAACAGAGGATGTCACCGAGAGCTTTGCTCTTGTACGTTGAAATTCTATTCTGCCTCTGAGCACGTGTATCCAACACAATCGAATGTCCTGATCCAGATAAAACCGTGTTTGTTCCAGGGCTCTATTGGGTAAATAAAACAAAGGAAAAAAACAAAAACCCTTCCATCTCCATTGACAACAGTTTTAGTTTGTTCTCACGTCTTCCCAATACAATACAATAGGGTTTTTTAAATAAGTGGATGACCTCTTTACAAAGTGTGATCAGCTAACAGCTAATTTGGAGCAGTGGAGAGCTGACTGTATAAGCCACTAGCTCAGCGTTAGTACAGCTGGTACAAATAGATAGTTAAACTATTTACTTACCTTGTTATTTGTTAAGGTTTTACTTCTGGTCAAGTGAAGTCTTCACTGGAAATGTAAGCTCAGTGGTTGACTGAGGGATTTAAGATCTTATAAAGACAGCATTTGTTACTTTAAATTGAGCCAAGAAAGCATGAATGCCTTAGATCAATAGCTTCAAACTCTAGGGACCCACTGTAAGAAACGCGCTTACATCACAGCCTAGTACACACCCTTACATGGGTGTGTGACTAAAACAGAAGTTTCACCAAACAGAGCTCACCCTGGCCCTTTCCTATCAATTTCTTCTTTATCAGAAAATGCTGTTGCAAGTTGAAACTCACTATACTGAATTGATGACCCACTAATGGGTTGAGACTAGCAAATTTTTTTTTTTTGGCTGCGCCGGGTCTTTGTTGCGGCACACGGGATCTCTAGTTGCGGCTTCTCTAGTTGCGGTGCGCAGGCTTCTCTAGTTGCGGCGCGCAGGCTTCGTTGAGGTATGTGGGATCTTAGTTCCCCGACCAGGGATGGAACCCAGGCCCCCTGCATTGGAAGCTCGGAGTCCCAACCACTGGACCACCAGGGAAGTCCCGAGACTAGCAATTTTTTTTAATCTTGCTTTAAATTATATCCAGGGAAAAACTACTGAAACTCTCCTTTCTATTTCTCTAATACCTAATGCCCTCTCGCTCAAAGCATAAATATCCACATATTATCTGAAATACACTGTTATGTTTTTAGGATAAGAGCAGTGGTAAGGGAGGGGAGGATTAAAACAAAATAGCACAGGGAATTCCCTGGCGGTCCAGTGATTAGGACTCAGCACTTTCACTGCCGGGGCCTGGCTTCGATCCCTGGTTGGGGAACTAAGATCCCGCAATTCGTGCAGCATGGCCAGAAAAACCCACAAAAGTACAAACCAGAAAGTACTAGTTGAAAACTTCTAAGGAGATTGAGAAAATAGCTCCAAAAGTTGTCTCATAATGCTTCGTTCAACCAACAGATTCTGAGCTCCCCACCATGGACCAGGCGCTATGGGAGGCTCATAGTGGGGAAGGAAAGAGAGGGAAGTAACAGGACTTTTTGCTGCTTGCGTATTCACCACCTCAGACCCTCTACACACAGCCGGGGACCAAAGGAACAGCCTAGGCCAAGGCTGCCCCTCTGCTTCCAGGAGACGGATGCTTGGAGTGCCAGGCCGTCACACAGGGTGCAGCACAGAGGCCTGGGCTCTCCTCCCCTTGCCTTTCACGGGGAGGGAGGAGGGACCCCTAGAATGGAGGTCCAGCCTGAAGCATCATGAAATTTCTCTGGCCAAGCCCTAGTTACTCATCTGACAAAAAGCAGAGAAGGGAAATTATTTATATTCAAGAGTCTAAATTTTACTATTGATTAATTGTAATTTATTTTCTATCCTGGCAGGAATAGTTTATAAAGCACATTTCCCAGCCTCACCCTTCTCTTTCCATTTCCTCTCTTGATAGGAAAGAAGGGAGGGAGGGAACAGAGAGGAAAAGGATAAAGGAGAAGGAGGAAGAGGAGAAAAGGAAGGAGGGAGGGAAGGAAAAAATGAAAGCAGACAGGGAGGGAGGGAAATACTAAAGCTAAGATCTAATCAGATCTCAATTCAGTTAAACCCAGAAAATTTTTCCTTGTATCTTTACTGTGGAACCTTCATGGCCACATGGGACCAAAAATATTTGGAGTCTGAGCTAGTTCTTTTTTAAAATGCAAAGAATAGAGTGAAACTAATGTAATTTATACTAAAGTGTAAAATGCATCCTCAGCGCCTTTCTAGAAGCGATAAAGAGTAATCAGTAAAAGGTGTGAGGCCTACCCAGCTATTACCATTTTGTCTAAAATAGGCCCTAAGGATTTCCTACTTCTTAAATCATTTTATGGATCATCCACCCCATTGGCTCAGTTTCTGCCTCTTCTTTCAATCAATCCAAAGGTCCAAAAGCACCCACAGCTAACATTAGTCTTTTCCAAAACCACTCTTCGATGCTTGGGGAGGGGGTGGGGAGCGCCAGTAGGCAGCCAGGAAAACAATGATTTAGCAAGGATGGCAAGCAAAGACTACAAATATTTTCCAGAGAATTAAACATAAAGTGAACTCAATCTCTCTCCATTTAATTACAAAGGACTTCCAGTCTTCTCTCTTTTTTTTTTTTTTGCAGTAAGCGGGCCTCTCACTGCTGTGGCCTCTCCCGTTGTGGAGCACAGGCTCCGGACGCGCAGGCTCAGCGGCCGTGGCTCACGGGCCCGGCCGCTCCGCGGCATGTGGGACCTTCCCGGACCGAGGCACGAACCCGCGTCCCCTGCATCGGCAGGCGGCCTCTCAACCACTGCGCCACCAGGGAAGCCCCAGTCTTCTCTTAATGACATCTTGATGCTCTTGAAGATCACACTTCAACAGAATGCCTGCTCTGTTTCTGTTGCCAGCTTACATGTGAGCATACTCTCACCACAGGCAGGTGAGGTTTCCAAGCCAACGACGAGAAAAGTGCTTAACTTGAGATGAGCCTAAGATAAGTGTTTGCACTCACACCCGTTTTGATCGGGCAGATAAAACATAATGTTGGATAGGTTATCAGCAGGGCTCACTTTATAGAATTTTCTTCTCTCAGCAGGAATCTGAATTTCTACAAGATCACATTCAGAATTCCTTGATGTCAGCAAGATGGGAAATATATATAAAATATATATACATATATGCACATATATACATTAGAAGCCCATTAAAAACTTCGGCTCTGGGGCAAAATGAAGCCACATAGCCCTCCCTAGAAGTAAAAACATTCTCTGCGGTGGAAATTAGCTTGATGACAAGGAAAAGCTACAAGTTACATCCATGTTCCCATAGAAGAAGGGCACCACCAGTGTGGCGTTTGTCACCAGCCAGAGCACCCGCCTAGGTTAGGTTTTTCTCTGAGAATAGCCATGTCACAAACGTGCTACTAAGAGTCAGAGGAACTGGGCTTCAAATTATCCACCTTGCCCTCTACCAGCCTAGTGACACATCAGGAAATCTCTCTTGGCCTCTGTTTCCTCAAACACACAGGAGCACAGACACATGAACTGTCATCTAAAAAATGCCAGTACTTGATTAAATGATGTCTAAAATCATTTTCCATTTATAACATCCTGTTCTGAAAATAGGAATCATTTTAACTCCTAATAAATAAGTGTAGGTTAAAAAAAAAACCCAAACTGCCAGAGTTCTAACACAAAACAAAATACGCCTTGAGTTTGGAATGGAGGCTAACGTCACACCAAGGCTCGCGATTTCCAAGCCAGGGTCATTCATTCCTTCCTTTACTCAGACAGTCAATAAAATGTACTGAACATCTGCTACGTACCAGACACCCCGCCTGAGCATGAGTGAAGCTCAGAGGGAGGGTAAAAGATTTCAAAGCTAGCGGCTCTATAAACAGGTGGGAGGTAAAGGGAAGAGTAAAGAAAAAAGAGAAAAGGAATATGTTAGCACACTCCTTCCAGAACAAGGGTCCCAACATTTTTCACCATAAGTATGTATGAATTTATAGAGTACTAAGAGTTGAAAAGGAACTAGAAGAAGGTGTGCTTATTTTTTTTAATAGGCTTTGGTTTTTAGAGCAGTTTTAGGTTCACAGTAAATCTGAACAGAGAATACACAGCTTTTCCTGTTTTCCTGTACAGCCTCACCCCCACACACGCACAGCCTACCCCATTATCAACATCCCCCCTCCCAGAGTACATTAGTCACAACTGATGAACCTACACTAACACACCATTGTACTTATTTTTTCAACAGACAAAATTCACATATAACACTGATAATCAAAATATAAAACCACCATTTAATCTTTAGGATATTTAATCCGTTTCTCTCTTTCTAACCCAACCCCTCAATCCTTAAGGGACCAGAGAGGAAAGAAGACTCAAGCTGCTTCTGAAAATCTGGTAATCAGCTGGGAAACCTTGGAGGCCCACAGTCAGGGGAGGAAACTCCCTTTAGTCACTGGAGCAACTGTTAACAGTGAGGACTGCTCTTGGGGTCTATGGTTACTTTCCAGGATTCTTCCCCCCAACTCCTCTCCCTCCCAACTGCTTCCCAACACACACACACACACACACACACACACACACACACACACACAGAGTCATTCTAGCTCATAAAGCCTCTGTAAGATCTTCCTTTGACCAGGAAGTTGTAGACCATTTTCTAAGGATTCTTTTAGACCTTTGATTATCCTAATTTAGGACATGACCCCAAGATGTTTCCATGAGTAGGGACTACTAATAGGCAGTGTAGGGACTCTCAGAACTCAGAGGTAACATACCTCCCACTAAAGGATATCATAAACTCTTTGAGTTAAACAACCCAATGGGCTAAATCTTCTTGGAGTCATTATTCAGATGCAGGTATTAAGGCTACCCAGTTAACAAGTAGCAAAAGTCTCAACAGGTAGGATGTAATTCTGAAATCAGCTTAGAATAAAGATGGCCAGCTGGTGACCAGAGGCTCCTATCAGCCCATAGATACGGTCAGTTGGCTCACATAATTGCTTTTAAGGCTACATTTGATTATTCCCTCTAAGGTATCAGATTTCCCATGTCTTTTGAAAACTGGTAACACATGAGGTTGACATGCAACAATCGGCTAGAGCTAAGGACAGAGCAGCTGACTTGATTAGATGGAGACTGTCCTCTCTCCAGTCTGCCTCAGTCTCCAGCCCCCAACACACACACACACACACACACACACATAACACACACCCCAAGGCTCCGTGAATGCACACACAGTAAATGGGATGGCTTCGCTCACTATGTAAACAGCCTGGCCCTTGGTCACAGAATACACCCTGTTCTTTGATCATCCTGAACCTCAATCTCAGAGTGCCCACACTTTTTAGTTCATCATCCACCAACCTCCTACCTAGAGTCAACTGTTTTTATCTGTTCATTCTCACTCCTTTTCAAAGTTCTCTTTTCTGTAACTAGCATTGTCAGCTTCTAGCTGACTTTCCACCACGGTCCTTCCCATAGTGTTGAAAAACCGAGTAAATGCGCTACTCATCTCCCAGCCCTGCTGTCATTGTTCAAGAGAAGAGTAGGTGTTCTGAGGGGCTGGCTAAAGGCCATGAGGCTGTCAAGTTCTTGTGAAACTAGATTCATTACCATTTACCTATTTTATCAGTCATTTTGTACCGTCCAGACCCAGAAAATAACAAGTAAAATAACCTACGCAAAAGAAGATTTCAAAAGAATACTTTTTCCCCCTAAATTAGCAGACATGAGGTATTAAATAGTAAAAAGTATCTAAAATAAGGCAGTGTTCAATAAAAATCTTTGCATTTATCCCACCTTCATTATATTATTTCTGTATCCAGAAGAATGATCTGAAAAATAACAGAGAAATGTAGTTTCCAAGGCACTGTGCTTGCATAAATTTTAAAAAGCACTGTTTGATATACAAAGATACTTTTACAAGAAAAAATGTATTATATTAAATAAGCATAATCTTGATCACTATATACTAGGTGTTACTCCATAGAAATACAGGAAGAAAGGCTACAGCTGAAAAGGTCAAGAGTTGACAGAACTGTTTATTGCTAAATTCTCTGTGTAGCGGCCTCATGTGATCCTTTATGTAAATTCATTAGGTAGTTGGTCTCAGTCTCCATCTGCCTTGCAAGGAATTCTGCTCATTGGCTAATAATGCTCTGGCAACATCCTTACCCGTGTTTACTATACATTAATTCACTCAAAAAGTAATTAGCAGGCCTAAGAGACTCAGTCCTGAGAGTCATGCTGAGTATGAGACATAGCCATCCAGTTTTTGCGTTTTAACAAACTATTTTCCACGGCATCTGGCTGAAGGTATGGCCTATTCTAATGTTTATGACTCATGTAGTAGAGGCAGGACTGTTACTGAAACAAGTTCTAAGGACTGAAATCTAAGCCATCAAGCCCCTGGGCTTCCCAGAAGCTCCAAATTACCTTACCTTGTGCTCCTCTGCCTTTGGCTATCATAAAACACTGCTGACTGTCTTCCCCCTTAACTAATATTGCTTTAACCTTATTTAAGGATGCTGCCTAAAATTAGCTTTGTATATAAGTAGTTTAGAGAGCAATATAAAAAATGAATTAATTGTTTTGGATAAGTGAATGCATGAATTGACTGATAAAAGGCAAAGAAAATTGGAGCTTGTTAGAACTTTTTAAAAGCATCCTTCCATATAAAAACTAATGAGGGCTTCCCTGGTGGTGCAGTGGTTGAGAGTCCGCCTGCCCATGCAGGGGACACGGGTTCGTGCCCCGGTCTGGGAGGATCCCACGTGCCGCGGAGGGGCTGGGCCCGTGAGCCATGGCCGCTGAGCCTGCGTGTCCGGAGCCTGTGCTCCGCGACGGGAGAGGCCTACGTAGCACACACCCAAAAAAAAAACTAATTAATGCTCACTTCATCTGGTCTCATGAATAAGGATTTAAAGTCAGACAAGAGAAGTTTCTGATTATTAGACAACAATCTTCCACATTAATGGAAACAAGTCAAACTAAACTCTCAGATAATATGATAGCTTTTTCTATCTTTGGGAATATATAAAATATCAATTCATGCTGAATTCAGCTGTGAAAGGACGCTTGGCCTAACATGAGGATTAATTAGTTATCTTTGCCTGAGCACGTGGTGACTTGCTGGAGGATGGGGATATGAGGAGAGAGATGACAACACCACAGGTAATAATGGTAGAAGTTCAGTCCAGGAGTTGAAATATGCCATAAGTAACCTACAATGTAGATAACCTACATAAAGAGTAAAGATAAATGACTGAAAACAGCTAGCTTCAAATTTAGCAAATTCTGTCAGATTCTGCTACGGCATAGTTTGCTCAAAGCTATACTTTTGGTCACAGTATCAGAGAAGGAAGTTAGCAGTACTGAAGACACAATTCACGAACACAGTTTGGCTGCAGTTGGAACAAAAACAACATGCTCTTTTAAGGAACTGACATTGCAGAGACTTGATGATATTCTAGGAAATGAACATGAGATAATGTTTTCAAAATAGCCCCATGATAATGTCAATGAATAATTTCAGTTCTTATCACCATATTATGTAGTTCAGGGCAGTACTGATACTGTAGCAAGGAAAGGTGTCAGAATGTTTTAAAAGAATTGGTGCTTCCCTCCCTCACTCCAAGGAAAACAGCTGACAATGGATAAAAACTTTACACTGCTCATCATGGGGAAAAACAAAAAAATCTGAAAACAGGTTTTGCTGTTTCTCAGCAAATAATGAACCAAAGATCTTGACCCATCAGCATACATATGTCCAGCTTTATCATCAGAGGGAAAGTCATGGAAAACAGGGCCCCATATCATTCAAGCTGGAAAAGGTTTTAAAGATCACTAAGCCAGAGCCCATACTGACAGATGCCCAGAGATATTAAGTAACTCTCAACTGCCCAGCGTATGAATTGCAGAGACAGAGCTGTGGAACCAGGTCCTCGCCTTTCTCCTCTGCCTTGTGGTATTTCTCCACCTACTTAATCTATTTCCCCTCTTCTTTTATAAACAATATAGATCAGGGAAGAAAGACTGCTGAAACCCTTTTGCAAATCTGCAAAAGTACAAAAAGCCACCCACCCTGGTCCCCTTTTCTCACCTCGCATTCCCTGCTCACATATTGTATCTCTCTCTGGGACACTTTTCCACCCCTGCCTACTTCACAGATTTCATTTCTTCTTTGATGGTTTTTCCTACCCCCAAGCCAGAGTTAGGGGCTCAGTTCCTACAGCAACCTATTCAGACCTGTGTCACAATATCCACTACCTTATTGTTTTCTAACCTCTGATAACCTTTCTATCTCTTACCACACCCACAACACTGTGATTTCTTGGAAGCAGTGATTTTGTCTTACTTACCTTTGCAGATGCCATTAAGCCCAGCACTTAGCGAAGATCAGTAACTCTTTCCTGAATACATAAATGAATGTTACAAAATATTTTTGCCTTTCGAGCTTTTGGAAAAAGCAGACAGGCAAAGTTGCATGATGGTACAGGACAATATATGTATGCTTATATAAATATTTTTTCAAATTGCAGAAGATTCATGATTGGGTGCTATCTAGTCTCTGTAATTTTTCTTTTTTAAGGGAGCATGAAAGGGCCTGCTAATTCCAGGACAGATACTTAGCAAACTATGCCCATAGTTTAAAATTCAAGTTAGTCTCTGCCTCTCCCTTCACAGGCTTCTCTGCCCCAAATGCTCTTCCCTCCATAGTTGTTCTTGATCCATCCATTTTCAAGGCTCAGCTCAAACACTAGCCCCCCAACAGGGCTTTCCTTGACCCCCTTGGTGACCTCAGGGCCCTTTATCACACCTTCTTCTGAAGTCTTACAGCATTGTAGCTGTACCTCTTTATTGATTGCATTCTGTTTATTTAAGTGGATATTTTATCTCCCCTCCCCCACTAAGCAACCTGAGGGAAGGGTTTCTTTCTGTATACCCTGAAGATGTCTAACACAGAGCCCTGCCCATGGCAGGTCCTTGGTAAACAGTGTTTGAATTGCTAAAAGCTTCCCTCCTTAAAGACAGCAAGTTGCAAACAGAAAAATCTTTACCGGCAAAATGAGGAGGAGATCCTTCCCAGCTGGGCTGGTCCATGACTTAGGTAGCTACGTGTGTGAGCACCAGCCAAGTCAGTAGGTGAAGGAGGACAGGGTGGAGATGTGAGCCTATCATGGGGGGATTTCTCAAGGCAGATAGATAAGAAGAGCCCCTAACCTGGACTACAGGGCAGAGAAGACTTCCTAGAAGAGATGACCCCTGAGCTGAAGCGCAAAGGTTGAGTATCAGATGGGGAATGGGGAATGACAGACAAGGAGGCTGAAGAGGTGAAGACCTAATCAGGGCTTTATACACTGTGTTACCAAGCTTCTTTCTTTTCCTGGAGGAATGGAAAGCCGTTGAAGGATTTCATATGATCAGGTAGCATTGTGGGAAGTGAACTGGAGGGTCCTAGGCAGGAGGCAGAATGACCCATGGCTATGGCAGTCATCTATGTAAGATGAAAGGAGCTTCAAAGAAAAATGTGAAAAGTGGGCAATTAATATTAAGATAAAT
Source organism: Delphinapterus leucas (assembly GCF_059928025.1). NCBI lineage: Eukaryota > Metazoa > Chordata > Mammalia > Artiodactyla > Monodontidae > Delphinapterus > Delphinapterus leucas. The sequence continues at coordinate 60,453,305 of NC_143139.1, forward strand.
ATCAGCTGGTGATCTATTAGAAACGGGAGAAAAGAGAACAGGGAGGGAGAGGAAGACATCAAGGATAATGACGAAATTTCTGGCTTGAGTAACCAGGTCGTAACATTCACAAAGACAGACAAGGCAGAAAGTAGAGGAAGTTTAAGTGGGAAGATAATGGATGAATTAAGCTAACTGAGTCTGAATTGTCTAAGGGATGTCAAAGTGTCTGTCCAATAGGAATTGGCTACATAGACCCAGATCTCAGGAGAGACATTTCAGAGCCAGAGATATCTATTTGGGAGTCCTTGTAAGGTGATGGTTGAATTCATAGGAATATATGAGATCACCTGGGGAAAGTACATAGAACTCACGAAAGGCTTAAATCCAGGGCAGATAAAGAAGGAAGACCTTTGGAGGAACTGAGAAGTTGCAATCACAGAAGTAGGAGGAAAACCAAGAGAAACCAATTCATGGACGCTGAAGGATGTTTCAAGAAGCATGGCGTGGCCAACACTGTAAAATGCTGCAGAGATATCAAATGAAATAAAGACTCAGACCATAGCCATTGCATTTAGTCAGGAGGTTTTAGTGCCCTTGGAAAGGAAAACACTATTTCTGAGGAGTGATAGAAACTGAAGTCAGGCAGTGGGTTAGGGAGTAAATGGAAGTTGAAAGTGTGGAAAAAATGAATGAAGAGATTTTTTAGAAGCTTGGTTTTAAAAGGAATGTGAGAGATGGGACTAAAATCCAAATGAGACACAAGGCCGAGGGTACTCGTGCGTGTGTGCGTGTGTGTGTGTGTGTACGTGTGTGTTATTTGGTTGGTTACTTTGTTTGTATAGTTGAGAGAGCCCTTCAGTGTTTATGTCCTGAGAGCGATAGAGTCAGGGAGAGGCTGAAGATACCAGAGAGGGAGGATAAAAAATGGAGGGCGTTTCCTAAGAAGCTGGTGCAGAGAGACCAAGGGCGCTGATGGAAGAATTAGCCTTAGATAGAAGGGAGAAGGGACACTTTTCTCAGGACCAGCAGAGGAGGGAAGGATGGATGCAAGTGCTAATAGGAGTATAGGTAGTTAAGGGTACTGGTTAAGAGACTCTTTCTGTAAATCCCGATCAGCTGTCAGGAATGAGAGAGTTGGTCACAGTAATATAGCAATGGTTTCAAAAGCAATCACAGGACCTGGCTTCTTCAAACAAACAAAAACTATACGTATATGTATATAAAGAGAAAAAGAGAAAAGGAGGAAGAAACTTTACCTTAAAAGAGACTTACCAGACATGTCAACCAATCACAAAATATTGACCTTATTTGGATCCTAATTCAAACAAACTTTTTTTAAAAAGTCAAAAGGCAACAAAGAAATGTGAAAACTGCCTGTATGTATGTCTAGTGGTATTAGAAAATGACTATTAACTTTTTACTGAGATAATGCTATTGTGCTTAGTTTTTTAAAGTGTCCTTATCTTTTAGAGTACGTACTGTATTCACAGATAAAATAATATGATGTCAAAGATTTGATTTAAAATAATTTGGTGGTGGGATAGAGGCCATAATGGAACAAGACTGGTCACGAGCTGAGTAACAGATATGTGGAGGTTTAGGACACTATTCTCTATGCTTTTACAAATGTTTGCAATTTTCCATAATAAAAATGTTTTTAAACCAAAAATACATACTTTTAAATGCCAGAAGAAAAAAATAAGGCAATTGTGGGGAATGAAAGTGATAACCCAAGACACATAGAAAGATAAATATGCAGCATTGTAAGTCTGCCTAAAGTTGAACACAATCAATTTGTTGCAACAAAGCTGAGTGACTTTTTTTCCTAGCAGCCTTCAGAAGGCTAGATGTGAAAGTGAAGAAGTTGCATTGGTACAGGGTAAGGATCTTGAAGAATATGACAGCAGAAGGGATACGATGGTATTGACTAGAGAAAAAGTGAAGCATTAAGCCATCATCCTGTCTAGGCTGGATAGGAAGGATGTGAAAATATGGAAGTGACTGACATGATAGGGACAAAAAGGAACCGGAAGTCTTGAAGAAAATGCATGGCTGGAAAATGGAGGTGAGAAAGCTGGAAGAATTATAAGCCTGTGGTTAGCAAGCCAGTCTATGGAGTTTAAGATTTCAGCTCTGGGTGATGACAAGGTCAAGTGTAATTGTAAATGCCTATGAAGTGCCTATGTAAAAGGATGGCTGAAGTGGGATAGAGGTGAAAGTCAAATAGAATTAAGACAGTTATAAAAGTGTGAGGTTGGGTGCTGGATGGGTCCTAAAAGAACACTTAAATCTCCCGTAAAGATGAGGCTCAGTTATAAGTTCTGTAACGATAAGGTCCACGTCTCTCTTTTTTAAAAAAATTAATATACACCCAACATTGAAGACACTGCCTGGACCAGAGAAGATGCTCCAAATAGTTGTTGAGTACATGAATGGAAGGACTATGTCACTAACTCTTTTTTTTTAATATAAAATTATTTATTTATTTATTATTTATTTTTGGCTGCGTTGCGTCTTCGTTGCTGCGCGCGGGCTTTCTCAAGTTGCGGCAAGCTGGGGCTACTCTTCGTTGTGGTGCGCGGGCTTCTCATTGCGGTGTCTCCTCCTGTTGCGGAGCACGGGCTCTAGGTGTGCGGGCTTCAGTAGTTGTGGTGCACAGGCTTAGTAGTTGTAGCTCGCGGGCTCTAGAGCGCGGGTTCTAGAGCGCAGGCTCAATAGTTGTGACGCACAGGCTTACTTGCTCTGCAGCATGTGGGATCTTCCAGGGCCAGGGATTGAACCCGTGTCCCCTGTATTGGCAGGCAGATTCTTAACCACTGCATCACCAGGGAAGTCCCATGTCACTAACTCTTTAACTTAAAGCCTTCAAGTTTCTACTTACCACTGGTTAGCTGGTTAGTTGGGAGTGGGAGAATGGCATGGAAAAAACAAACCAATGAATATGCACCAAAGCAATATTCATAGAGCAAAAGAAATATTAAAGGAGTTAAAAGTGGAACCTACGAGAAAAAACTCAAATGAGTTCACTCCTTCTTTAGTCATTTATACCTGAACTAATATATGAGCTGTGGTCAAGTTAATAGCTATCTATGAGTGTACGAAAGGATATTTTAAGGGAGGGGAAAACAAGAGAGGATTGTTTGCCTAGTGCCCTGCCCTGTTGCTGTCTGGCTGGGACCTGGCTCAAATGCGAGTTGATCTGGATCACACCAGCCTGAGGTCATCTCCGGTTCATAAGCCAGTGAGCAGGGCGAGGAATCAGGCCTCTAGGAACCCCTGTAACTCCGTAACTGGGCAGAATAAACTCCTCACCCTGCAATTGATCTGCCCACCTAGGAATCTGAGGAACAAATGAGAATTTTTGAGAATATAGTTGGCTCTTATCATTGGGAACATAGACCACTATCATTCAGTCACTGTTGATTCATTTATTCAACAAAGACTGAAAAATAAAATAGTGGTTTAAATTGAAGACTTCCCTGGTGGTACAGTGGTTAAGAATCCACCTGCCAATGCAGGGGACACGGGTTCGAGCCCTGGTCTGGGAAGATCCCACACGCCATGGAGCAACTAAGCCCGTGCGCCACAAGTACTGAGCCTGCGCTATAAAGCCCACGAGCCACAACTACTGAAGCCCGCACACCTAGAGCCCGTGCTCCACCACAAGAGAAGCCACTGCAATGAGAAGCCCTCGCACCGCAACGATGAGTAGCCCCCGCTCGCCGCAACTAGAGAAAGCCTGCGCACAGCAACAAAGACCCAACACGGCCAAAAATAAAAATAAATAAATTAAATAAATAAATAAATAAATTGAAGACATGATTTAGAAAAGACATTAAAAAAAAGAAAGTGAGAGAATTAAAGACTAAGCTTACAAATAAAATTCTTATTAATAATAATCTCAAATACTGAGTGAGTTTACCACTGGCCACATACTAAGTCATGTGCTTTACATAAATTCTCATGTCACCATCACAGCAGTCCTGTGATCCAGGTATTACTGGGATTCCCATTTAACAGGTGAGGAAACAGGGTAAGAGGTTAAATGACTTTTCCAAGACTACCAGCTAATATGAAACCAGTCCAGGTCTAGCTGACTCTAAGGCACATGCTTCTAACCTGTACTCTAAACTGCTTTACTAAACCCTGGAAGTCAGGAAGGGAGTAGATGAAGCCCCATGTAGACAGACTTGAGCTATTAGTGATGAAGGATCTGAGGCTTTGAGGAGTTAGGAATGTAAGATAGAAGAAATTTTTATAGTATCTCTCCGGTCTCTGCTCTCACATTCATGTAATTCATATTTTCAACAGAGAAAGGAAAGGCTGCGTCAGGGACACGTTAAGGGCAGGAAAAAAATGGGAAAACTGACAACAACAACAAACTTCCAGAGATCATTTAGGTCACTGCCTATCAGAAAACAGAAAAGGGAGGAACTCCCAAAGTCCTCGAGTCCCTATTTCCCTGTGAATGAAAGAGACTAGTAAATAAGAGCTTTGCATAAGCTAGACAGTCTTTCAAGTCCAGTTTATCTACCGTATGAGTCATTTCCTTTTTAAAGCAGGAATTAAAAGAGATAGAGGCATATAATCATTACCTAGCACAAACCTTTTTTTTTTTTTGAGTTTTAAAATGAATTTATTAAAGAATGGTCTTAGGAAGGCCACAATGTTTGATTTGTCGTAAAACGAAGTTCTGGGGCTTCCCTGGTGGCGCAGTGGTTGAGAGTCCGCCTGCCCATGCAGGGGACACGGGTTCGTGCCCGGGTCCGGAAAGATCCCACATGCCGCAGAGCGGCTGGGCCCTTGAGCCGTGGCCGCTGAGCCTGCGCGTCCGGAGCCTGTGCTCCGCAACGGGAGAGGCCACAACAGTGGGAGGCCCGCGTGCGGCAAAAAAAAAAAAGTTCTGTTTCTTCATGCTGTATAATAAAGGTAATGTAAGAAGGTACAGAGTTACAAGCTTCTTTCTGCTGGAACTCTCTGATAGTACAGCACGGTGCAGTCACTTCTGCAATGCCAGAATAAATTTTTAAAAAGTCTCTTCTATGCTTCTCTTCAAAAAGCGATGAACAATAACAGGATAGCATTAAAAAGACATTTTTTTTCCTATTCATTCTGTAGTATTGGAGCCAGTATTTTTACCATCACAGGCTACAATTTTCACTTTATCCACTTTAATAAGTTCTGTCACCTCTCCGAATTCAACATCATTCAATACAAAAGTCCACACATTATCACAGAATCTGTACGTATTTAGAGAGCCCCTGAAATTGACTCTGTTCCTGACCCTCTGTGCCCATGCTGTATTTATAGCCTTATCAAACTGAAGTAGAACTTGAAGGGCAAGTTGGGGGGTAATCTGTTGAGACTGTATAAGCTCATCGAGGATCTCCTGAAGACTGTTTCCCAAAGTGGTATTTCTGTACAACTGATATGCCATGGCTTAGGAGGGAGAAATTCTTTTTCTTATTCAGGCTTGCATTGATATCTGTCAAGTCACTGACCCACACAATCTTAATAGACCTTTTCTTCTCATTCAAGTAGCAAAAAGGTAAAGGGCTCCTCCTTGGACAAAACAACAACATCATTTTGCATATACTGTACACACAGCCTGACCAGTTCCTATCATTGGCAGAGAGAAATGAACAAGTAAGATAAACAGGCAGATGAGATGATAGAAGAGGCCACAGCCGGTTAACCTGCCACACTTACAAAGGAATCTGAATAACAAGAAGCCTTTGACTGACTCAGGAAAGGTTTATCTCCTCCAAAAGGAAGTTTAACCCCACGTTATCCACTAGAGCAAAGATGCTCATAAACCTTTGGAGGAAGACTCAGAGTAGCCTAATGCCAGAAAAAAGGAAAAGGAAACAGCAAGCCGTTCATTCACCGATAAAGGCTCCGCCTTGACCTTTCAACTGAAAAACAAATATGGCTGTATTCTGTGATGGCACAAAAAGTAAACAGGAAAGTGACTGGCCTCTTTCCCATCTTAATGCCTGCTGTAGATCTTGTCCCATCCCTGCAGTACATTTATCAGGGATGACTTTTTTTCTTTTTTTTTTAGGATTAAAGATTCAATTTGAAGATTGAAGCAGGGAGGAGGAAGGAAGCAAAGTAAGTAGAAACTGAAGCACATTCCCACTGCCTCGGGAATTCCAGAACCCTAATCCATCCTTCCTATATACCCTGCACATGAAAATGTGTCCAGAAAAGCCTTAGATTCACCCAGTTCCGCCAGCATCCACATTTACTAACATGCAAAGTTAATAAGAGCCACCAGCACCAAAGTTTAGAGGTCTTGGGATGTCCTACATAATACAACAAAATTCTATGGAGCATGCACCGTGTGCTAAAGTGCTGTGTTGGGTGCCAAGGTTACAATAATAAGCAAAATAGATCATTTTTCTGTTCTCAGGGATCTGTGGTCCAATGGGAGAGGCTGACAAGTTAACTATTGGTTCCAATGCAGCATATGCTAAGTGCTGTAATTGCAGGGTGGGAGAACAGGTTCCTACCAGAGCTCAAGAGGGAGGGGAGTCTTCTCAGGGGACATAATATCCAAACTGAAACCTAAAGGATGAGTAGGAATAAAGAAAGGATTTCAGGGAAGGGAATATGCAGGAGAAAGAGGAAGCTTTGCCTGGGTATACAGAGAACTTAGAATGCCTTAGATCCACCCCATAAAAGAAACAAAACCCATGTCAATTAAGAACTAGGTGTTTTCCTCTTCTAGTGTTTCATCAATTAATCCTCCTCGTGCTTTATGAGAAAAACCCTAGCCTTTGCTCTCTAAACAGCAATTTTCCCTCACTTTGCTTCTCAGGTAATTTGTGAGCCTGAAGTCGACAGCACTTGAGTAATTAGATTTCAGAGTATTGGGAAGGTTTCTCCATCCTTAAAATTCTTCCTGGCTTATTTAATGTTTCTGAATGTACTGTTAGGACTAGATAGGTGATTGTTACACACACAAAATGAATGTAAAAGTACATACTTAGGAACAATTATGAAAATAATAACAGCTAACATTTATTACACGCACACTTAGCACCAGCCACTTTTTCTAAGTTCTTTATGCATATTAAGTCGATTAATTCACACAATAGTAAATTCTACTGATATCTCTAGTTTGCAGGTAGGTTAACTGAGGCACAAAACGTTTAAGCATGGTGTCCAAGGTCGTACAGCTAGCAAGTGTAGAGTCAGGATTTGAACTCAGACAGTCTGACTCCAGGGTCCATGAGTTTATCTGCAATGCTAGTCAATCAGGGCGAAGATGGAAACAAACTTTGCCTCACAGCTCTTTCTACCTCTGGCCAGTTCTGTGTGGGCCAGAGCTGAGCTGCAAACCTTTCTACCAGGTATACCAAGCAACACAAACTATCCACTGTTCCACCTGTTAAATCCTAAGGCTGAAAACTTCTGAAATGTCCAGACTCCTCCCCAGATGCCTTGAGCTATGTTACTTCTGTTGGGAGCCCCTATATTCTTTCATAGAAAAGAGCAATTTCTGGTCATTTGGGACCGTTACTTCAGTATGACCGTGACTACATTCATCAAGTTTCTGACACTGAGCTTGCTAAAGGTGCCTTTTCTGAGGAAAATTCAAAACAATCTTAAGCCATTCCTAAGTCTTTACCTGAGGAATTAAGCTGGCTAGTTCTACTGTGGGAAAGTCATCTTTAAATAATTTGTGTACTACACAAAGAATGACTTCAAGAAAATGTAAAAAAAAATTTTTTTCCTTTAGTAAAAAGTGTTCTAAGTTGAAGATTTATCTGCCTACCCACAGGAAAATGGAGCCAGCTGATTCTTTTAAAAGATACCAGTTACAGGCCATATGATTCGACATGAACAAAATACCGAAACATCTAAAGGGATGAGAACTATAATTTATCCATATCATTATTTTTCTATTTAGAATTTAGTGTCATTTTACTAATTAGAAAAATGAATCTGGGGGAAAGGTTTTAAGAATACTTATCAGTTCGGTTTTGGCTGCAAGTAACAGAAACCTCCTCCTCAAAGTTGCTGAACAAAAGAGAAACAGGGGCATCTTTGGCTGATGGTAGAATCTAGCTTTGTGGATTAACTTTGAGCCCTTATGGGTCTTTATTATTTTCTGTATATTCAGCTAGGAATATATATTGCTGTTAATTTTTTTTTTTCCGAATAGTAGTTGTCAAAAACAAAAACAAAACCTGACCAACTTTCTTGAGTCCTAGGAGTCAATAGTTCTCAGATCATCATTTCTATTTTTTCCCAAAAAGATCAAAGCTGGATGAGAAGCCTCAGTAAAAAACTATGTAAACATTGCTTGTTTAAGATAACCAAGCCTCTCGGCTAACATTAGATAACCCCTGCAGGACTAGTAGAACTTTCTTGTAGCCATAGGCAGCCCTAAAGGCGGGTAGAGAAACCATTATCAATGGGTTTTATGTAGCCCCTATTGTGAAGACCAAGAGAACACCAAAAACCCAGGGGCGGGTGGTGGTAGGAATGATTCTAGAAACTGGTTTCAACCATTTCAAACCCCAATTTTTGTTTTAATTGAAGATATTTCATTAAGATCAAAGGTTTTTCATTATACTTATTTACAGTTCCTTACTAGTCAAAAAGGAAACAAATAATAAACACCTTTATCTTTAGGGAGCTTTTGACAACAGTTTAAAACAGTTTTGTAAATCTGTTTGTCCGTTTGAAATTGTTACCAATTAGATGCCTGAAAACTCGCAATACCAGGGATGTCAGCCTTAAAAATACCGATAACTGCCATATTGGTTAGTGAAATCATGTTAAAAAAATTATGTATCTCCATTCTACCTTTTTACTTTTTTAACCAACTCTAATTTGTCATTCATAGGAGTACATATAGAATTTCCCTCTTGCTCTTAGATTTTTAACATGTACATTCTCTCTTCTTTCAAATACTGGTTGATACTCCATTGGAAACAAGTTGCTAAAGGAGCTAGTACAATGAGGGGCATAATGCTTACCCCAACTTTTTTTTTCTTACCCCAACTTTAAATAAAGGCCACGCCACACACAAAATAGACTGGGGAGCAAAAGTGGTGAATACCACTTTCTAAGCCAAACTCAACCCACTTGTTACTTTCTATCATTACCCACTGCCCTCAATAAGAAAAAACTTCCTGGCAGTCCATTTATGCGAACCTCTAAGCAAGAACTGAAGGACTTAACTGCAGAATGAGTATTCTAAAGAAATATATATTTCTATGTTTATAAAAATTGTTCTGATTGAAAATATTGAAACATTAAGATAAACTTTCGAAGCTCATTTGTCATGAGTTTTATTTCTAGCTTCCAGACAGGTTCATATAACAAGCACAAATGTATTTCCTTTCTGGGTATCAGGTACTTACTTCTATAAAGAGATCTTACCTGTCTGAACGGAAGAGACAGACAGAGTTGCTACAGTCCCAGATCTGTGTCTCTGCTGCATTTAAAGTGGCACAGTTTCTCATGCCTGTTTTTCTTTATAAGCAATTAAAATTATTTGAGATCATTCCGCATCCCCTAAATTTCAAAGATGCAACTGTATATCACACCAAAAAGTAGTTAAATTCAAGTGGCTCATTATTCAAGGATGAGAGGTCAAATTCATTCAGGCAATGAACAACCAATTCTGGCTGCATTCAACTGTTTGTGGTTTAGGTTATTTTCTTTTTTAAAGAGCTGATTTTCCTCTCAAACCAATTCAGTCTTCCGCAAACTGTTTATACGGGTATATAAAACTTTTAACACAAAAGCCAGCAAAAATTGTATATGTACAAGATTTGCTTATTGACAATCAGTATTGAACTACATTAAACACTGATTTTTCTTCCATTTAGATAAAATTCTTAGATTGCTGTGATGAAGTCTCATTCGTTCTAACTTCCTTTAAGAACGAGGACAGCCTTTGCACATTGATTGACATAAGGAAAGAGTTTCGTTGGTGGTTTACAAATGCTTTTGAAGAATACAGGTGGGATTACACATGACGCCTCCACCAAAATAAATGTTGGTAAAATCATGACTCCGTTCAGCATTAATCAAAGAGCAGGAGAGAAGTTACTGTGAGAAACCTTACTCAGTAAACAACAAGAGATCAAATTCCACTGTCAAAGAGCAACTTTTAAATAGTTAAAACATGATTCATACAAACATAAAATGAACACGTGTTAACTCATATTCAACTCATTGATGGGGGAGCCAGTGGAATGTTAAAGCTGTTTCCCAGGGCTTTTGAGAACCTGTGTATTTGTAGAAATTTGTAAAAGAGAATGTCTGAACAAAATTGCTACGTTAAATACAAAACTGGTTAATGTCCTACTGGATAATCTTTGGAGATATCTTTCTACCAGACATAAATCTACAAATCAACATATAACCCCATGGAGTCTAGGCCTTGTTGGTAGTAAACTGTGTGTTAAACAAAAGGTACTTTTCCTTGGTTAATTATATAATCCTTGGTGGCCTTTTAAACATTTCCCCAGTGTAACACTGATGGGACATGCTGTCCTATTTTTCCCTTATTTCCAAGTCGGCGATTATTTTTCTTGTCACCTCTGAAGTTGTGCTTGAAAAAATAAAAATGAGATTCTAACACTAGATCATTAAGAGCCATTATTGAAAAGTAATTCCCAAATCTGGAAACACAAAATTTCTGGAAATGAAATTTAACTTAGTTTCTGCAGCCCTGGTTTGAAACAATGATTCTCCATCTCGTGAGTCACTGTGTTTGCCTCCCTTTTTTCCTCTCCCTATTCTAGTAAAGACCTGAAAGTTTCCTGGCAAAGCCATCTGGTTCTCCCCTCTGCACACTGGCACAAATTACACAAACTGCTTTCCTATTTTAGAAGAAATACCACATTCTGCCACACCAACATCCAACAACTTTCACCTAAGAGAAAAATGCTTCTAAGTGAACACGAGTCCTTACCCTCTTGTCCTTCCTATGCATTAATGGTCAGCTAACTACCTCTGTTACTAGCCATTCTCCTTTGATTAGAAAGCCAATACTATTCTCCAAACAAAATGATCACCATGCCTTTAATGTCCTCCTATCTTATTTTCCAACTCCAAATTCTTTTGGGGGTCCCTTTTAAACTTTCCTGAACTTGATAGATTAAAATGCTCTCCTAAAACTCCAACAGATATTGAACCAAGGACCAAGTATTCCCACAAATACTGAAAGAAATGAGATTACATTTCCTTTGCCTATTTCCACCTCCTCTCAGAGTAAAAGATTAGACTTTAGTAGTAAACAGATTGAACATAGGTAAAAGATGCAAAGACTCAGAAGACGATTTAAATGAAAAACACATGATGATATCAAGCATAGGCAGAATCTAAAAAAAAAAAAAAAAGATACAATTGAACTTATTCACAAAACGGAAACAGACTCACAAACTTATGGTGACCAAAGGGGAAAGGTGGTGGGGGTGGGGAGGATAAATTGGGAGTCTGGGATTGACACGTACACACTACTATATATAAAAGAGATAACCAACAAGGACCTACTGTATAGCACAGGGAACTCTGTTCAATATTCTGTAATAACCTAAATGGGAAAAGAATTTGAAAAAGAATAAATATATGTATATGTACAACTGAACCACTTTGCCGTACACCTGAAATACAACATTGTAAATCAACTACAGTCCAGTATAAAATAAAAATTAAAAAAAAAAACAAAAACCCACGTAATTAAAAAAAAAAAAAAACAGGTACAGAAGTAATTGCTTGGGGCTGAGGATTTGTCATTTATTGAATGTGTTGGGCTTTGGGGTGTTTTACTGCTGTTCCTGCTCGACCTCAGGAAGCCATGGCACGAGCTGGAAGCACTGACCTCTGCCTGCAGTACGCTCTGGGTTTCCTCACACACGAGGACCAAACTGAAAGGAAAGGCCTAGAATGTAAACGTCTCATTAGCCTGAGTCTGGGCTTGCTGCCCAGTTCTGATTGGGTTCCCAGTGACTTCTTTTGGGCTTGGGGCCAGGACTTATTTTTATGTTAGATCTTGAAGAAATTTATTCAGTTCCCACAAACCGCATGGTACTGTGAAAACTTTAGATTCAGCAGCAGCAGTCTCAGAGAGGGGCGTGAACAGAGGGTAGCCTGAAGGAGGCAGAAAGACAAAATGCCACAAAGATAGTTAATGAGGTACAGAGCTGTGCTCCTTTGGGTCACAACAATCCAGGTTTTGATCAACCAATCTCCAGTGCTCAATTCCCACACCAGCTGGAAATAATGAGCTACCCAGCCTCCAAAGGAAAGCCCCCAGCGTGGGGGGCTGTGAAGGGACAGAGGACAGGGGACTTCCATTTGCTCATCACTAACCACATTCCTAACCTTGCACCTGGTACTTCAGTGAATTCATTCTTCAGGACAACCCCAAGAAGAAGGACAGGGAACGAGAATCTTACAGCCACTATGTCATCAACCCCTACCCTCACTTTTAATTCCATTGACAAACACAGGCCATGCTTAAAATTTGGAAACCAATGACAGTACCAGAATTAACCATGTAACTTGAATAAAACCAGATTTAGTTCTTCCTTTGCACTTGACTCCCACAGTCAAGTGGGAGGCTCATTAGTAAGGACAGAAATTCACCCCAAAGTGAACTGAATGTATGAAGGGCTATTCAGCATTCTTGGAGGACGAATGGTGAGTCCCACCTCCCCTCCACCGCGCACCACCCCAGTGTCTAAGGGCACTGAATATGTAGATAGCTATGGTCCAAGGATAAATTGTTTTTTCTCTCTCTTTTGGCCAGACTTGGGTTGAACAAGGACCAAGTTCTTGGTCACATGCATGGCCCTTAACCCCCAGGGGAAGGCTGACTGGGTTAGCTGGGGTGTAGTGAGCCCTCTTGGGTGAGGAGACAGAAACCACCTGTACTGGAGGGAAGAGAGCACACAACAGGGAGTCCAAAGCCATAGGTGATTTTGAAAAAGACTTGAATTATGTTTTTTAACCTGTGCTAACAAAACTCTAACCTGTGACCTAACAAGCCAAAGATATTGGAAGAATCTGATGGGAACAGTGAATCAAAAGCCTTCTTTACTGCTATCTCTTCCCAATGGAAGCAATGACCTTCAACATTCATTCACTCATCCAACAGATGTTTATTGAAAGGCTACTGTACACTAGACATCATTCTAGGACCTGGGCAGCAGTGAACACGACAAGAGCAATGACAGAAAGGTTCTTTGTCTTCCTTATTAAAGTAATATATGCACATTCAAGGAAAATTATAAACTGGAGATAAACTGAAAGGAGAAATCATTTGAATTCTCCCAAACAGAAAAAAAAAATACTGCTAACTTTGTGGGATATATATTCTTCTTTTCAATCTGTTTTCAATGTACATGAATCCATAAGTACATACATACTATTTTCCCCAAAATACTACTAAAATGTACATAATATTGTATCATGGCTGCTTTTTTCACTTGTCACATTGTTAGCCATATTTCCATATGTCACAGTCTGATTAAATGCTAATTTCCTCATTTCAAAAGCAGGAGTAAAAGCATTTTTTTTGAAATCCTACCCAGTGAGCTAGACTCAATAGATATGAGGAAGAGAAAAGGAAAGAGTAAATGGAGCCCCAAGCCATCCCCACCCCTGGGTTTCTGACCAGGAGAGAGCAACCGCTACCACTCCCACAGTTCCCAGTTGACTGCAGGGAAGCGGGTGGGCAGCATCCTGATGGCTGCAAGTACCTGCAGGCCCTGGTCCATAGCACTGGGTCCATGTGGCCCAGGCAGTGGAAGGACAGCGGGTTTGACAACAACACACAGTCTGGAATGCTTGACCTTTGCCTCAGGTTTTACCTGGGAGGGAGGCCAAAGCTTACCTGGGTGTGGTCAGGGCTCTTAGGGAGAACAGCAGGGCAGGCGTGGGCTACTTGGCCCAGGTATAAGTACCCTGTAATTTCTTCCACATTATATGTTACTAAAAGCCAGTCACATCCTTATTATTCAGCTGAGCACTTACGCCTAAGTTCAATCTGTTGTACTTTGGCAAAGTTGCATGCTTAAGGTCTAAATCACTAAATAATTTAAGAGAAGTCTGGTGCCCAAAGAAAGAAAGCCTCCTCTCAAGGTGGGATTTGCTTGTGGGCACCAGGCTCACACAGGAAATTCCTAGGGGAATTATTCCAGGAGCCAGCCACAGCATCATTGACTATCTCTTATTCCATGGTATCAGTAAACGAAAGTTTATTTTATCAAATGTCTTTTTTTGAAAAATAATTTTTATCTTCCATTTTTTTAACCTTAATATTCCTGTAATGAATAGCTGACTGCTAAATGTTCATTCACTTGCTTTATTATAGCCTACAGTAAATTCTTTCAGGTAGAATTATCAATTCAAAGGGTATAAATATTTTTATGACTTTTGCAACCAAATTATGAGACAGCTCCCTCGGAGAAGTTGCACCAATCTTTATTCTCACTAGTCTTGTGTGGAGGTATTTAATTGCCTATAACTTTCTCTACACTGGGTATTACCATGAAACAAAACTGTTAATTTGATATGTGAAAAAAATAATTTCACTGTTTTCCTCATTAGCAATAAATGAGCCTGAAGATATTTTTATATGCGTGTTTGCTATTCACTTGTTTTATGAATTAACTATTCACATGCCTTGTGAGTGTCCTTTACAGAGTAAGGATATTAACCCTTTGCATGTATCTACTTTGCAAAGAATGAGCTTTCATGATTTACATTTTATAGATGCCTAATCATTTTTGTCCTCTTTGCCCCGTAAGTCATTTAAACGATTTCTTTCTTCCCTTGTTGGCTGCATTTATGACTTTCCTAATCATATTCTAAAACCATATATTTTGAAAGAGCTCAGTATATAATCCATGCTGTAGAGGAGTCACAGGGTTGCAACAAGCAATTCTTTTCAATTTGTATTTTTAGTCTCATGTTTTGTTTTTTTTTTGACTGCAGTTGAATTCATATATTTTACTTTGTGATTCAGAATAACTTCTCTGAGTATATATGTCAATAGACACATCTAAGTATGTAAGCAAACATACACAATATATAACATATACGTATACACCACTAATAGAAACAAAAGTTTTATAGAAGAGTACTGCCCTTAATACCTGCCATATATACTGCCATTTTCTTTTCTCTTAGCCTAGTTGAGACCCAGTTAAACTGATTTCATAAACCATTAATAAGATCCAACCCACAACTGGAGAAACACTATAATAACTGAAGATGTTCTGGACCTAGGAAGAGATGTAAGCCAAACTCTTCCCCTAGAAGACTCATCCTTATTTTTCTGGAGTCCAATTAATTAGCAGTAACAATTAGTATCGTCAGAACATTCTTTTGCACTTATCAAGTGTTTTACATGTAAACCCTCACACTTTTTGATAAGGTAGGGATTATTACTGTCCCCACGTGACAGATGAGAAAACTGCGGCAAAGAGATTAAGAAACCTGCGCAAAATCCCATGGCTAGTATGTGGCAGAACCAGATTTTGAACTAAGCAGCCCAATTCTAGAAACCCTTGTCTTAACTCCTCTGGCTTTCCTCTCACTCCGCTGCAGCTGGATATGAGTCCAGGGACCCTGACTCTTAAGGGTGGAAGAAAACTAATTGCAAAGTTTAGCACCAAAGCTTCAGAAATTTTGGTGGTTCTAATAAACTATAAAACATTGGGAGGGGAAGAATATCGGGGAAAAGAGAATAAAAGGTAAGTTTCCATCATCCCAGTCATCGAGGACAGTTTACAAAGAACCTACTGTGTTGCAAAATCTTGTTTCTCCATGCCCAAGGAGGAGTAGGTGGAAGAAATCTGAAACCCATATAAACCAACTGCGGAAGGAATATTAGGACAACGGGGCTGGCTGGTTGATGGGTCAGGACTAGAAATCTGAAATGAAACTCCACCCCAAACACATGTGTGCACGTATCTGTCTCTCCTATTTTTTTTGGGGGGGGGTGGTTCACGGGCCTCTCACTGTTGCGGCCTCCCCCGTTGCGGAGCACAGGCTCCAGACGCGCAGTCTCAACGGCGATGGCGCACGGGCCCAGCCGCTCCGCAGCATGTGGGATCTTCCCGGACCGGGGCACGAACCCGTGTCCCCTGCATCGGCAGGCAGACTCTCAACCACTGCGCCACCAGGGAAGCCCCTGTCTC
Organism: Delphinapterus leucas; assembly: GCF_059928025.1. Lineage (NCBI taxonomy): Eukaryota > Metazoa > Chordata > Mammalia > Artiodactyla > Monodontidae > Delphinapterus > Delphinapterus leucas. The sequence goes on from NC_143139.1 coordinate 60,469,465, forward strand.
TCCTGTTTTTTAACGACATGGAGCCTATAACCTTTATTGGAATGTGTGGCTGAGAGTGGGGGAAAAGGGAGCTGAAGTCTCAACTTGTGAACAGAAACAGCATCAAAGTCCACCACGTGAAAAATGTGTTCCTTATGTTGTTATTGAGGCATCAACACCCTCCTGCTGTGCTGGTTTCCCAGAGTCCAGAGTCTTAAAGAAGAGTTGCCCAGAATTTGGGTTTTCCTAGGTCACACACTCCAGCTCTCTTTTTCTTTCCTTTAATACTTTACTATTTGTGTTTAAGTCCAAGACTCAAGCTTGTTCTACTCAGGAGGATGCTGGTCTGGTTTGGTGGTGAAAAGTGCTCCCTCAGAGTGGCAGGAAGACCCCATCGTGCAAGTCTTTAAAAACTGACACAGTAATTCAGACCATCATTTAATAACGTCACAACCAGGAAGTCCATTTTTAGATCTAATCTACATCCATCTTGCTGAAATTTATAAACTTTGGCTTCCCACCAAGCCCCAGAGCGCTGGATGCCCAAGGAAATTTTGAAACAGTAATTGAATGTATACTGACCACAGGAGAGTTCATTAACTTGCATACAATGCATTGTGATCCTCAGATGAAAGGTGCCACTTTGAACAAGGCCTCACTAATTTTTTCCACAAATTAGTCCCATAATTAAACTCCTGCTAATAGTAATTGTAAATACTTCATTACTAAATAATTCCTATTCAGAAAAGAAAAATGAAGCTCATTTACTTATTTTATTGCTGGATGGGTGTGTACAATGGATCTTTATCTAAAGATCCAGGGCACCGAGCTCTTGCCGAGATAAATCAGGAACAATGCTGAGATAAGTTAGGCACAATGCTTTCGGATCCTTTGCATCAGAGGAAAATGGGCTTCAGCTTCCCAGGTGTAGGTCAGAGGTGGAAAGACTGGGTTTTGTGGTTGCATATTAACTCTCTGACCTCCACTAGATAGCCAGGTGACAGCTGCAGGGAGGTTTCTTTGAAGTGTGACATTCTTGCGGCACTTCAAAGGGCACTGGCCTCTGTGGCAGGTATGTTTGCCGGCCACACCTGGTACCTGCCAACCCCACCGCAGCAGCTGGCCGGCAGGAAGCTCCAAAGAACCAGCCCAGGGTCTCTCTAATGAAGTGCATCCAACTGATAACTGCACCAAAGGGAGAGAGCGGGGGCCCTGAGATGAAGGAACAGCTTCGAGCCCCGACCTTCTCTGAAAACATAATGCCTCCTCCGCCCAGGTCAGATCTTCACAGCTCAGAAAGCAGCAAGTATGGAATTTCGCCTGGAAAATGCCCTTTGTGGAAATCCAACCTGATTCACACAGGGGAGAGGTCTGAGCAGGAAGGCTTAGTTAAGAGTGAAAGGTGAGCACAACGCTCAGGCAGTAGACTCGGCTGAGAAAGCTAAGTGGGAAACAACCCTAATCACTGAAGCCAGCTGGCCAAAGGGAGCATATGGAGGTCAGATCTAGAACAGGAAAATAACCCTGGCCTCAACCCAAGTCGGTTACGAAGCACTTAGCACATACATTAAGATCCACGGCATTGCCAGTCACCTGAAGCAGCCACCTTTCCGCGGTCCCACCGGGTAACAAGAATTAGAGTCCCTACTAGGTACGGATGAGTGTCGTGAAGGGGATGAAAACACAATGGTCCTCAAAGAAGTTACAGTCTGGTGGAGATTATCAGCTGTAGACCTTTTCAGGCATCTGGCCTCTAAAAACAAACATCCTTGGGTCTGAATCAGAGCCCTTCCATTTGCTTCCTGTGAGACCCTGGGCAAACGGCCCCGACTTTTCTGTCTGAGTTCCACCCCCAGAGAGTAGCTGCGAAGATTCAATGAGCAAACGCATGTCCAATGACTAGGGCGGTGCCCAGCACTTAACAACAGCTCAACAAAGATGAGCTAATATTCTCACTACTATGGCAGGGATGGAGGTAATAAGGTGGGACTGGCCCCGCAAAAACTGCTGTCCCACCCAGCTTATGGGTCCCGTTGACTGGCAATGAACTGTATCTGCATTCCTCACTCACTCGTTTCTGGGGAAGGAATGGGCCTACACCAGCTGTTCGCGGTCTGGCAGAGAACGCTGCAAACCTAGTAAGTAACCAGAGTCCCCAGTGTAATCTTCTTACGACATCCAGCCTGGAAGCCAGTGCAGTCGATCCCACCCTGGCGAGGCAAGGCAGTGCACTGGGAAGGCGCTGTGCTAGTCCCGGCTCACCGCACACGGAGTGCTTAGCGCACGGGCTTGCAGTGAGGGTTAAATGAGACCGTGGATGCGACGCTCTTAGCAGAGTGACTGACACACACTGAGGACTCCATAGTCACTGTTTTGTTTTTGGGGGTTTTTTTTCCTGCCACGCCACACGATGCGAGATGTTAGTTCCCGCCCTCCCCCCCCCCGCCACGCCCCCCCCTCGGACCAGGGATCGAACGCGTGCCCCCTGCAGCGGAAGCGCAGAATCTCAACCACTGGACCACCAGGGAAGTCCATGTTCACTGCCCTTAATGAGTTGAGATACAGCCATCGTCCCGGGAACAGCAAGTGATTGTTTTCCATCAATATCCATTCCCATCACTGAGCTAGCTGTCCAAGTCACTGTAGAGGGAAGAAGACAAAGGGGGGGTTGCGGGGTGGGGCATTGGGCTTTGAACCCTCACGTGCATTACACAGGAGTGGAAAGAGCATTGATCTGGAATTCGCAAAGACCCGAGTTTGAATCCTGACTTCACAACAGATTAACCAAGTTACTTAACCTATGTAAGCCTCAGTTTTCCCATCTATACAATGGAGAGAGGCGTTGTAAAAATTAGACCTGATGTATGTAAAATACCCAGCTCAATGCCTGGTTTACCACGGCTAAAAACATACATTGGTGACAGCCACTTTCTCTGTGGGTTCTCCCTTCAGGCATTTTATATATTCCCTTTTAGTAAGTGCTTTGTCAATCGTAAAGGCCGTGAAAACTGGCTCCAAACATAGGATAAGATCACATGACAGCAAATATCAACGTTTTTCACCCAAAGAATGAGTACACATCAGAATGAGAAAACCCAGTGTGTCAATGATATCAGCCATGCTTCCCATAGGTAAGGCCGTGGGTGAGGCTGGCACCAGCCAGAAGGGAAAAAGAGCAGGAACTTAATAAACACACACCCTTCCCTTTCTCCTACTACCTCCTCCCATGACTTTCTTTGTCTCTATTGCCAACCAGGCAATGCCTTCCAGACCTTTAACACACGCGCACATGCTAGGTCGTCACCTTGGATCTAGCCCCCCTTCTTCGTATAAGTAGGCATACGTGGCACGGGGTGCTAGAAACGGCCTGAGCTTTGAGGCCAGATGCATCTGTGACCTCCCAAAGGCCAAACTCCTACTCAAACTGACTCGGTTTTTCTAAGACCCCACCCCAGCCATTTCCACCTTCTTTGCCAAGGCCAAAGCATGTAAGGTCTCTAAGCCTCTTAAAACACCCTCTGTGAGGACTCCCCATTCCAGCATGATTCTCCTCTGTCGAGCCTCTCAGTGGCTGCTGCAAGGATCTGTACCCCATATTTGAGCCCCTCCCTGAAAAACAACCCTACCCTGTGAGCAGAGGAGCCCTCACTGTTAATACCGCTGCTACCACTATAATGATAACGTTATCTCTGTTAAAGCACTGTGCTAAGGGCTACAGGGACATTAGATCGTTTTATTTCTTCCAGCTATAAAGTAAGTATTGTTTTTTTCCAATTTTGCAAATAAGAACACTGAGACCCAGAGCGCTTGGGTAGCCTGCCCAGAGCCACACAGCTACAACAGAGTAGCTCTGGGATTTCAAAAAGGTTGGTTCATTCATTCACACATCCACCTATTCATTCCCTCAACATTCAACAGAGAGTTACCGAGCATATACTCTGTGCCAGGAACAGAGCCAGGTATTGGTACATCGACAAACAGGTTGGGTGCCATTCCTGCCCTAGAGGGACTTTTGTCTTCAGTCGGACACCAAATCCTGTTTTGTAACCATTAAATATACGCCTCCCAAATTAGAGACCAAACAGTTGTCCCGACAAGGTATATATGCCCTAACCTGGAAAAGGACTTATAGCCTGCCTTCCCTGGAGAATACAGCCTGATACACCAAATCATCACCCTGTACAACCAAGAGGAAGAACTGGCACGTAGCTCTGGAAAATGCAGACTGTATTGTGGAAGTGCCACCCTAGAAGGCTGAGACCTCTCAATTCCAGTCCTGCCCCACAGAGACTCCAGCTCTCACAGAGAAGCCCGTAAGTGTCTGCCACGCACAGTCCGCCACACCCCCTCTTCCAGCGCTGGGTTCCATCCTGCCTGAGGAAGGCATTTCTAACAGATGCTTCAGTCCACTTCCTTGTCAGGCTGGCTCAGCCGCACTTCGGGGATTGTTTCTATTTCTGTCTCTTCCATACACAGCCAGTCCAGACAGGTAGGCTCCAAGTCAGCATTTCCTGTGATTTAGAAACACTGAGAAGCTAACTCTACAATCTCCTTCTCCAGGGCCTCTGTGCTGCCCATCACTCGGAGTACAGAGAATATGATACAACAGGTGCCCTTGGATGGGAGACTCCCCCCAAAATCCTATTAATTCCTTACATGCCCCAAATGCCCCAATTGCACCAGCCTTTCCTTCCACACTCAGTAAGACATTTTAAATGCAAATACTCTTCTAAAAGGTCACATTCACACTAAGAGTCCATCTTTTTCTGGTGACATTAGGGGGTGGGAGTGGTATGGAAGAGGGGGCGGACTTCCTCGTGGCAGCCAGGACTGAAGGAGAATTTGGAGCATAGGGGAAAAGTACTGAAGACGCCGGGAACCAACTTTGCCCATGTCTGGCTCCCAGTATCACATCTGGGCCTCGTTTTCAAAATCACAAGTGCCTCAAACCAACGGTAAAGTAAGTTGAAATACAAGACCCTGCTTTCTTGCCATACTCTTCCCTCATAACATTTCTCTGTACATAAAAATCTGACATATTTTAGAGGAAAAAAATATAATTTCCATAGTACCAAACCATCATATATTTTCTAGTTTTCGGAAGATTTATTATAATGTGCTGACGTGCATATCATTTCGAGGAGAAAACTCAAGTTTCAGAAAAGAGGCATTCCACATAAATGTCCATAAGAAAATAGAGCCTGTCTTCCACGAATAAGATGGGTTTCATTTAACATTCATTAAAGTGTAACTTGCTTTCAGCTCATAAATCTTGACAACAGATTCTCGCCCCCCCGCCCCGTGTACTGTTTTCATTGGCTAAGTCACTTTTTCTTTCCCTTGACACTTTATAGTTTGTGTTTAAATATGAGACACAGCTGGTTTTGCCAGTGGGGGGCTTCTGGTTTGGCTTTACAAGAAAACACAGAACAAAATCCTCAAAGATTTACAACAGGTGCTCTGTTTTCTCCTCCTAGTGAAATAGTACATTGTGTACTAACGAAAGGGGAACAGAAAAAGCAAAACAATGAAATACCCAATCTAGCAGGACAGAAAATATGAGACTGGGCTGATTGGCAATTTTTTTTTTTTTTTTTTTTTGGCTGCCTTGGGGTCTTTGTTGCTGTGCGCGGGCTTTCTCTAGTTGTGGCAAGCGGGGGCTACTCTTTGTTGCAGTGCACGGGCTTCTCATTGCAGTGGCTTCTCTTGTTGCGGAGCATGGGCTCCAGGTGCACGGGCTTCAGTAGTTGTGGCTCACGGGCTCTAGAGCTGCAGGCTCAGTAGTTGTGGCGCACGGGCTTAGTCGCTCCGTGGCATGTGGGATCTTCCCGGACCGGGGCTCGAACCCGTGTCCCCTGTATTGGCAGGCGGATTCTTAACCACTGCACCACCAGGGAAGCCCCTGATTGGCAATTTCAGAGCAGCTGCCGTATTTTAAAGGGTAGGTATACATCTCTGTAGATGTGCTTAGTCTATCTGTTCCCTTGAAAGAAATCGCCAACGCTAAGGATATCAGAACTTTAAAAAGTATGTCCAAATTCACAAAGTAGAGAAGGACTGTGTGTGACAGAGTTTTGGGGGTGGTGATGACAGTGGAATTCTTAACAGACAGACTGTTCTGAGGATGTATACACCATTTTCCTTTTTGCTCAGATGGCAGAAATGGACCAACAGTACGCCCTGTGGCCTAATAACCAAGCAAGCCAAGTTCCTGTCAAGCCACAGGGGTAGAACAGCCAAGGATCTGAGGATCAAAGACACTGTATTGTCAGAACCAGCCTTGACTGGACATGTGAGGGAGCCCTAGATGGGGCCTAATTTTCAGAGAGCTCTTTAACGAAGGGAAGAACCATGGGGATGAAGATGATAGATAAGATTTACAGACTGCTTAATACGGATCAGGCACTGTTCCAAGCGCTTAGAATAATTCATTTAATCCTGGTAACAGCCCTATGTGCAGGTACAATGATTATCACCGTTATACGTACGAGGAAACTGAGGCCTGGGGAGTTAAGTGACCGGTCCTTGGTCACACAATTAGCAAGGTATGAGCCAGGATAAAACTGCTCAAGAGGTGCGTCTTTGGATGGGCTCATAACTAGGTAGGTACCATGGTGAGTATTATCTACCCTCTTATTTAATGTCCTCTGCAGTCAGGTGGCAGGAAACACAAGCAATTGGGCCATCCAGGGAATCTTGAGATGCCTTCAGAAATGTTTAACCTACTCCAAAATTTCCAGTTACTCTGCCCACACTAACCACTAATTATAGAAAGTGCCCAATAACCTTCTCTACGCTCCCGTTCCTATTCTCACTGCTCTAAATGTACTACACACGAAATTTTCACACCAACCCGATGAAGTGGGTACCATTATGATCCAATTTACAGATGTGGAAACTGAAGAATGAAGAGGCTTAAAAACTTCCCACATTTGGACAGCTGGTATATGGTTTTCCCAGAATTCTAACCTGAGCCCTTCTGGGTTCAGAACTCAGGGAAAAGACACACCTGTTTTGTTCACCCTTCATGCCCACTCCTGAAACACACATATTGAATGACAATCAGTAATTGGTGTCCAATAACGTTCGTTGAACTGAATTAATACTATCATCAGACACAAATCTGGAACCTCAAGCCCTCTTGTTTCCTGATTACACACATACATGTTCACCTTTTGTGGAGCTGCGAGGTCTCAAATTAAGAAACAATTCGAAGGAGAGAAATTCTATGCTCCTACCTAGCAGACTCCCTCTCTCTCCTCTCTGCCTATTAAAAGCCTATCTGTTTCTTCAAAGTCTTGTGTTCCCTTCCCTGGAAGACGTCCCTGATCGCTGCAACAATCAGACTTAGTTGTTCCCTCCTGTGTGTCCTACAACCAGAGCTCTTCAAAATGTATGTGCATCCAAATGACCTGGGGGTCCTATTATGAGACACATTCTGATTCAGTAGGGCTGGAACGAGGCCTAGGGGGTCTATATTTCTAGCACCCCAGTGATGCCCATGTTCTTGGCCATAGATCACACTGAGTAGTGTAAAGCTCTACGTCACTTTGTCATGTATGAGTGTCAGTTGAGGGTCTCACTCACCTTGCTAAGCTCTAGTTCCTTGTGGGCAGCAACTCTTTCTGATTAGTCTTTATGCTCTGCACAAAATTCTACTTTATTCTGAAGCGCTGTTGGCTCCTCCCCATAATCCTATAGGAACTGGAGAACCAATCTCATTATCCTGATGAACAAAATTGAAGCTTGGGGAACTTAAGAACTTGCCCAGAGTCACCAGTTCTTATCCCAAGCTCTTGGCCATGGTCAGATTTCCAGGTTTGATTGGCTCAGGTTCTGCCTTGTGAGCCTACCCTTGTTCTTAGCCAGTGGAGCACGGGGCAATGGATGTGGACAGGCGTGGTAGACGGTCACGGCGCCTAGGGAGTAGTTGGTGAGGTGAGCAGGACCTGTAGGTGCTACTGCACAGGACAACCCAGCACAGTAAAGAACTGTCTCACCCAAAATGCCAGGAAAGGAAACTCACAGAAGACATTCAGTGCTCATGCAATCTCTAGGATTATGCCCAAATCTTGGCTTGAATCTTCCAGCAGCGGAAAGGCAGCATGGCTAGCTGCCTTAAGAGCCTGGACTGGGATCCAGGATCCGTTGCCATTGGCTCTGTGACCACTGCCAAGTCAGTTCACTTTTCTGTTCCATCCTCTGCAAAATGAAGATGCTAGTGATAGTATCTATTTCACCAGATGGCAAGAAGGGTGAAATGAGAAACTGCATATAAAGAGCACAATGGGTTCTCAATGACTACTAGCCTTTTCATTACTACTATCACATTTTTTGTTCTGCATGTTGTTCATTGCAAACACAGTAATGGTCTGAAATGGTCAAATTATTAGTCATCTCCCACCTAAACTAGGGCAAAGCCATTGTGTCAAAGCCAGTGTGGCTCAGGAGGTAATGTTTATCTTCAGAGTCTATTTTGAGCCCTGTCCCCCTCAACACACACACTCCCTTCACTAGCACCACTATTCTTCAGTTTCCTCCGGGATACCCAGGACCCCCATTTCACCCCCAAACGGGTGAATGCCCTGGTTTTTTTTCTCTTCCTTTAACAAAACTCACTTAATACGTTCCTCTGAACCTTCTGTTACAAGATCATACCTTCCCAGGGAACATACTTGTATTTTGGCAGGAGCCCTAGACAGGTACAATAGCTCACGCAAAGAGAAAAACTCAGAAGGTACTGGGAGTGGGGCTGTAACTCACTGATGTATGAGCTCTCTTTCTGGAAAGCTCTTTTCTTCTCAGACATCTGATGAACTCCTACTCATATTTTAGGGTTAGCCTCACACATTGTGTACTCTGTGAAGTTTTCACGCCTCCAGCCCTTACCCTCACCCAGCAAAGAGGCAGATCCTCTCCTCTGTTGTCCCACTACAACCAGCACGTGACTCCACCACATTATGTTGTTATTACTCCACTTCTCCACTTCTAAATACACCAAAGGGTCCACACACCTCACCCCTCCCAAGGTCCTCCTTCCTCTGACATATCTGGGGAAATCTGGGGCACAGGCTGCACCCAGCTTCCACAAGCCTGTTTGTTTCCAGTTGCCTTTGAGGTACTACGTAACAGTCCCCAAGTCCTGCCACTTTATTATGCAGAGCAAAAAGCTCTCTCTAAATTTCATTCTCTCATTCCAGACCACAGCCCCACCCATGGAGGGGAGGAGGACCACTATTCACAAAGGAGGGGTTCAAGTCCAATTTCTAAGAAAAGAGCCATCACATGGGGGTAAATTATATCAATGCCCTAGCGTGCGAAAATGGTGACAGCCATCTTTTTCTCTGATAGCAACGTTTTCCTTCCTTTTGCCTTTATTTGTCCAATCCCCAGTCTGAACCATGCATCATAGGTTCCTCACCCAAACTAAGCCAGGAGCTCCTGGAAGGCAGGGATTGTGCTATATTCATCTTTATATCTTTAGGGACTAATATGATGCCTGGTACAAAAGTTGGTGAGGAGTGGGAATTCCCTGGGAGTCCAGTGGTTAGGACTCTGCACTTTCACTGCTAAGGGCCCAGGTTAGTTCCCTGGTTGAGGAACTAGGATCCGGCAAGCTGCATGGGCCCTTCCTTTTGACAACTTCTTACCAGATCTCTTTGGCAACCAATCCCCCTCCCACTCCAGTATGGGTAATTCCAGCCTGCTGAGAACTTGCCAGACCCTGAAGCAATCTGAGAGATGAGCTGTGCCCAATACGAGAAAAGACATACTGAAACAGGCCTTGACGCTTTACCACACTTGGGTAATTACATTTAAATTTTCATTGAGCTCTTTTTATGTAGTCCAAAATGTATATATCTTATTAAATTCTTATGGTTTGACTATATTTTACAACAGTGACATTTAAAATCACACTTTTGAGTTCCTCTACCAACAATGTAGCAAACTTTGGCATTATAACTTGCATATACAGCATTTGGTTGGGATAAATCTGCTCCCTATTTAAAACAAATGGAAATGATTTGGGAATGAAGGTCAGGAAGAATGATTTAGTCTTTAGTTCTATTCAGTTCATTAAATCCATATATGGCTCTATATTTACAAGAACAGGATATAAAAATAGAATACTTTGCACTGAGCATTTTTATCTCAAATATTATTGATACTTTCAACCTAAATCTCCATTAATTTCAAGTCTCTATTAGGCAACCTGGTCTACTGAAGAGCAGGAGTTTTGAAATTAGGCAGACCTGGGTTCAAATCCTGGCCCTACCACTTCCTTTATGTGTAGCTTTGTACACAGGGATTCCCCAGTACAGACTTCTGTGTCACACCAACCTGAAAAATTCCAATTTAGTAAGTCTGAGATGGTATCTAGCAATCTATCCTATAATCTACTTTCTAACTTCCAGTTTTGAAATAATTTTAGACTTACCAAAAGGTTGCAAAAATGGTACAGAGAGTTTCCATATATCCTTTACCCAGCTTCCCCTAATGTTAACACCTTGTGTAACCAAAATACAATGATCAAAGTTAAGAAATTAACATTGATACAATGCTATACTTACTTGGAGTGATACTTATTTGGTTTCCACCAGTTTTTTCACTAACATCATCTTTCTTTTCTAGGATTCCACATTGCATTGAGTTCTCATGCCCCCTTAGGCTCCTCCAAACTGTGACAGAGACTCAGACTTTCCTTGGTTTTCATGACCTTGACACTTTCGAAGAGCAGTGGTAGATAACTGGTAGAATGTTGCTTAATTTGTGTTTGTCAGATGTTTTCTCATGGTGAGACTGATGTTATACAAGATGTTATACAAGATGAGACCAAGGTTGAGCAAGAATTCCACAAAAGCAAAGTTCCCCTTCAGTGAATCATATCAGAGGTATAAAACATTGTTCTATCTTACTTCTGACAATGGTAACCTTGATCACTTAGGGGGGTGGTGTCTGCTGGGTTACTATTAATACTATTAATAGTAAAGTTACTATTTTTCCTTTTTTACTTAATAAATACCTGAGGGAGATACTGTGAGGTGCTGCAAACGTTATGTTTATCCTCAGACTTTCATGCACTGATACTTGTAACCATTAATGTGGTGTTCTAGTGGTGATTTTCTATTTCCTTCAGCCCTTCTCCATTTATTAATTGGAATCCTTCTGTAAGGAGAATTGTTCCTTCTCCTCCATTTATTTATTTACTCAGTTATTTACCGATATCAGTATGGACTCCTGGATATTAATCTTATCCTGAGTTTTAATTGAATGCTGTTATTATTTCTTTTGTTGTTCAAGATATTCTAGTTTTTTTAAGGCTGGTAAGGGAACCATTGACTTGGCCTCTCTAATCTGTATTCTCGTCTGCAAAATGAAAATGATAATAATGCTGCTCTTACAACATTGTGAGGATTTAAAACATCATACATCTAAAGCCCTCAGCTCATTGCTTAGCATACAATAGACTCTCAATATATATTAGCCGTATCATCACTATAGCCATTACATAAATACATGTGTCAGATACAGAGAAGAGCCAGTGGCACAGTGAAGTATGGCCAGTTGTGGAGCAGATGTGAAGAAGACAAATCAAGCAGGAATTCCACTCTGGAGTCAGAAGAGCAAGACCAGCCGTTACTAACCAGCCGGTGATGTTGGGCGAATCGCTTGCCCATCTGGAACTCAATTCTTCATGGATAAACACTGGAGGCCCCATACAATTCTAACATGTGATACTAAACTATCTCAGATGTATGGAAAGATTTGGTAACTTGCACAAAGTCAGGAAGCAAATCAACAGTACTCCTATGACTTTACAAATTCAAAAATCACAAAATGAAACGCACAAAAATTCACAAAAAACAAAATCCAAGACTTTGCTGCCAGTATAAAAAGAGCAAGGAGGAGAGCGAGGAAAATGACACATGTGGCTATTTCCTCGGCAGGCTCAGACTTCATCTCTTAGTAAAATTCTCATCATTTCCCTGATGTGTAACACTGGTCTGAGTGCTACATATGGCATGGTTTTCTATCATTCCTATGATGACAGACATAAGTAGCTTTTTTATCATTGCACTTAAAATTACATTGTTGTGTGTTGAAAGTTCATTGAAAAAAAATGAAAACTTTTAGGGCTTCCCTGGTGGCGCAGTGGTTGAGAGTCCACCTGCCGATGCAGGGGACGCGGGTTTGTGCCCCAGTCCGGGAAGATCCCACATGCCGCGGAGCGGCCGGGCCCGTGAGCCATGGCCGTTGAGCCTGCGCGTCCGGAGCCTGTGCTCCGCAACGGGAGAGGCCACAACAGTGAGAGGCCCACATACTGCAAAAAAAAAAAAAAAAAAGAAAACTTTTAAAAAAGGAAATAAATGGTGCTGTTCATCTGTCTCGTTCATTTGTGTATCACCAGGGTCTAAGACAGTGCCTGGCACATCGTGTAAGCTCAAACACTGTGTATTGATTAAATGAGAAAATCAAGAATGAACAAATCATTCAACATACATATTAGAAAAGGGGGAAAGCATTTCTTAAGAGGATAACAACAGTGTACCACTTTGGAGGCATTAGAGAGCAAAGTCTGGGTCAGGGAGAAGAAGAAAAATTGCTTCTCACACAGGTCAAAATGTCCCACAGATGTGCTGACATGGGAGCTGCCACCACTGCTTTCTCTCCAACTTCCTTCTCTGAAAAAAAAGGCCCTTTAATACTGGGCCCCAAAACTCATCTGGTAAATGAAAGCCACAGGCCCAAGGTCCTGCCCCTGTGACAGGCTCGGAGCCCTGTTCAGGTTCCGTATTAAGTGTGACTCAAATGCTTCTCCCTCCCAAAGTTAAGGACATGGATTTGGACAATTCATAAGCACCTCTGAAAATAACTTTAACATGCTCCGTTAATACCACCTCCAGACATGACTACAAAATTAAATCCCTGCCTTGTTTATTTTCCCAACACCTGCTCCTCAACTGACCAAACTGTTTCAACCAAGTATTTAACCTGCTTGACTCTTGTGGGGAAACACTGGCACAGGGACCACACTGGGGAACTGCCTCATAGCCAAGACACAGCATCCTGTGGGGCTTCAGTGACCACATCTTGGATAAGATCCAAGATGGAGAGGCATTACACCAAATTGTGAGTAGCATTATAGCACAGCGGATGTTTCCAGGGCAATCCCAGTCCATGTCTTTGACGTCTTCTGATTGGCTTTTCTCACATTAAGCTTATAAAGCCATCTACAGGCTACAAGCACCAGGTCACAGAGATAGCCAGACCTGTGATGGCAGGAAGCACAGAAAGTGGCCTTGAACCAAAAGAGAGCTTCAAAGACTGACCATCCTTCCTCCAGCCCTAATGGCGCTACCATAACCTGAAGCCCATTACGCTGTACGTTCCCAAACCTAAGCCTGTGCTCTTGAGAAGAAAACTGTTTGGGACCTTGAACCCATTACTACTAACAAACGCAAGAACTTTTCATTCTAATAGAAATGGAAGCACTTTAAAAAGTGATTGCCAAGGACACTCAAAGGTCATCAGGCAAATAAAGTGAGAGGCAGCTTGATGAAGAAGATAGAACCTGGGTTTGGAGTCAGACCTTTGAATTCCTGGTTGTGCCTAGTTCTAACTATGTGATCCTGAATAGTTACTTAATCTCTGCAACTCAGTGGTCTCCATCACAAAATGGAAACAATAAATAATTATCCCATAGTGTTGTTAGTATTTAATAAGATAATGGACCCAAAAGTGCATAGCACAGCCCCTGATTACCCAGGAGGAGGAGAAAGGTTCTGGTGGTTGAATTAATCATCAATGCCTATGGACTTAATCAACCATGCCTGTGTAGTGAAGCCACCATTAAAATCCAAAAGGAGGGATTTCAGAGAGCTTCCAGGTTGGTGAAACAGAATGCCTCCACATGCCACCATGCTGGGTTCCAAACTCCAAGAGGATTGAAGTTTCTTTGTTCTCAACCTCACCCTATGGATCTCTTCATCTGGCTGTTAGTTCCTCTGCTTTAATATCCTTGGTAAAAAACCACTCACCTGCCGTAGGCCTGACAGGGTCTTGGTGCTCTGGCCTGGTGTCAGGCCTGAGCCTCTGAGGTGGGAGAGCCAAGTTCAGGATACTGGACCACCAGAGACCTCCTGGCCCCACGTAATATCAATCGGCGAGAGCTCTCCCACAGATCTCCATCTCAACACTAAGACCCAGCTCCACCCGATGGGCAGCAAGCTCCAGTGCTAGATGCCCCATTTCAAACAACTAGCAAGACAGGAACACAACCCTACCCATTAGCAGAAAGGTTGACTAAAATCATACTAAGTTCACAGACACACCAAAACACACCACTGGACGCAGCCCTGCCCACCAGAAAGATAAGACCCAGCCCTACCCACCAGAACACAGGCACCAGTCCCCTCCACCAGGAAGCCTACACAGCCCACTGAACCAACCTTACCCACTGGGGGCAGACACCAAAAACAACCGGAACTACAAACCTGCAGCCTGTGAAAAGGAGACCCCAATCACAGTAAGTTAAGCAAAATGAGAAGACAGAGAAACACACAGCAGATGCAGGAGCAAGGAAAAAACCCACCAGACCTAACAAATGAAGAGGAAATAGGCAGTCTACCTGAAAAAGAATTCAGAGTAATGATAGTAAAGATGATCCCAAATCTTGGAAATAGAATGGAGAAAATACAAGAAACGTTTAAAAAGGACCTAGAAAAATTAAAGAGCAAAAAAACAATGATGAACAACACAATAAATGAAATTAAAAATTCTCTAGAAGGAATCAACAGCAGAATAACTGAGGCAGAAAAATGGATAACTGACGTGGAAGATAAAATAGTGGAAATAACTACTGCAGAGCAGAATAAAGAAAAAAGAATGAAAAGAATTGAGGACAGTCTTACAGACCTCTGGGACAACATTAAACTCACCAACATTCTCATTACAGGGGTCCCAGAAGAAGAAGAGAAAAAGAAAGGGTCTCAGAAAATATTTGAAGGGTTATAGTTGAAAACTTCCCTAACATGAGAAAGGAAATAGTCAATCAAGTCCAGGAAGCGCAGAGAGTCCCATACAGGATACATCCAAGGAGAAACACGCCAAGACACATATTAATCAAACTGTCAAAACTTAAGTACAAAGAAAAAGTATTAAAAGCAGCAAGGGAAAAGCAACAAATAACATAAAAGGGAATCCCCATAAGGTTAACAGCTGAACTTTCAGCAGAAACTCTGCAAGCCACAAGGGAATGGCAGGACATATTTAAAGTGATGAAAGGGGAAAACCTAAAACAAAGATTACTCTACCCAGCAAGGATCGCATTCAGATTCGATGGAGAAATTAGAAATTTTACAGACAAGCAAAAGTTAAGAGAATTCAGCACCACCAAACCAGCTTCACAACAAATGCTAAAGGAACTTCTCTAGTCAGGAAACACAAGAGAAGGAAAAGACCTACAATAACAAACCCCAAACAATTAAGAAAATGGTAATAGGAACATACACATGGATAACTACCTTAAATGTAAATGGATTAAATGCTCCAACCAAAAGACATAGACTCGATGAACGGATACAAAAACAAGACTCGCATATATGCTATCTACAAGAGACCCACTTCAGATCTAGAGACACATACAGACTGAAAGTGAGGGGATGGAAAAGGATATTCCATGCAAATGGAAATCAAAAGAAAGCTGGAGGAGCAATTCCCGTATCAGACAAAATAGGCTTTAAAACAAAGACTACTACGAGAGACAAAGAAGGACACTACATAATGATCAAGGGATCAATCCAAGAAGAAGATATAACAATTGTAAATATTTATGCATCCAACATAGGAGCACCTCAATACATAAGGCAAATGCTAACAGCCATAAAAGGGGAAATCGACAGTAACACATTCATAGTAGGGGACTTTAACACCCCACTTTCACCAATGGACAGATCATCCAAAATGAAAATAAATAAACACAAGCTTTAAATGACACATTAAAGAAGATGGACTTAACTGATATTTATAGGACATTCTACCCAAAAACAATAGAATACACTTTCTTCTCAAGTGCTCATGGAACATTCTCCAGGATAGATCATATCTTCGGTCACAAATCAAGCCCTGGTAAATTTAAGAAAATTGAAATTGTATCAATTATCTTCTCCCACCACAACACTATGAGACTAGATATCAATTACAGGAAAAATACTGTAAAAAATACAAACACATGGAGGCTAAACAATACACTACTAAATAACCAAGAGATCATTGAAGAAATCAAAGAGAAAATGAAAAAATACCTAGAAACAAATGACAAGGAAAACACAACACCCCAAAACCTATGGGATGCAGCAAAAGCAGTTCTAAGAGGGAAGTTTACAGCAAGACAATCCTACCTCAAGAAATAAGAAACATCTCAAATAACCTAACCTTACACCTAAAGTAATTAGAGAAAGAAGAACAAAGAAAACCCAAAGTTATCAGAAGGAAAGAAATCATAAAGATCAGATCAGAAATAAATGAAAAGAAATGAAGAAAACAAGAGCAAAGATCAATAAACTAAAAGCTGGTTCTTTGAGAAGATAAACAAAATTGATAAACCACTAACCAGACTCATCAAGAGAAAATGGGAGAAGACTCAAATCAGTAGAATTAGAAATGAAAAAGGGGAAGTAACAACTGACACTGCAGAAATAGAAAGAATCATGATGGATTACTACAAGCAACTATATGCCAATAAAATGGACAACCTGGAAGAAATGGACAAATTCTTAGAAAAGCAAAACCTTCTGAGACTGAGCCAGAAAGAAATATAAACAGACCAATCACAAGCACTGAAATTGAAACTATGATTAAAAATCTTCCAACAAACAAAAGCCCAGGACCAGATGGCTTCACAGGCGAATTCTATCAAACATTTAGAGAAGAGCTAACACCTATCCTTCTCAAACTCTTCCAAAATATAACAGAGGGAGGAACATTCCCAAACTCATTCTATGAGGCCACCATCACCCTGATACCAAAACTAGACAAAGATGTCACAAAGAAAGAATACTACAGGCCAATATCACTGATGAACATAGATGCAAAAATCCTCAACCAAATACTAGCAAACAGAATCCAACAACACGTTAAAAGGATCATACACCATGATCAAGTGGGGTTTATCCCAGGAATGCAAGGATTCTTCAATATACGCAAATCAATCTATGTGATACACCATATTAACAAACTGAAGGATATAAATCATATGATAATCTCAACAGATGCAGAAAAAGCTTTCGACAAAATTCAACACCGATTTATGATAAAAAAAAAGAAACTCTCCAGAAAGGCAAACTCTCAACATAATAAAGCCCATACATGACAAACGCACAGCAACATCGTTCTCAATGGTGAAAAACTGAAACCATTTCCACTGAGATTAGGAACAAGGCAAGGCTGTCCACTCTCACCATTATTATTCAACATAGTTTTGGAAGTTTTAGCCACAGCAATCAGAGAAGAAAAAGAAATAAAAGGAATCCAAAGTGGAAAAGAAGTAAAGCTGTCACTGTTTTCAGATGACATGATACTATGCATAGAGAATCCTAAATATGCCACCAGAAAACTACTAGAGCTAATCAATGAATTTGGTAAAGTAGCAGGATACAAAATTAATGCACAGAAATCTTGCATTCCTATACACTAATGATGAAAAATCTGAAAGAGAAATTATGGAAACACTCCCACTTACCATTGCAACGAAAAGAATAAAATACCTAGGAATAAACCTACCCAAGGAGACAAAAGACCTGTATGCAGCAAACTATAAGACACTGATGAAAGAAATTAAAGATGATACCAACAGATGGAGAGATATACCATGTTCTTGGATTGGAAGAATCAACATTGTGAAAATGACTATACTATCCAAAGCAATCTACAGATTCAATGCAATCCCTATCAAACTACCAATGGCATTTTTCACAGAACTAGAACAAATAATTTCACAATTTGTATGGAAACACAAAAGACCCCAAATAGCCAAAGCAATCTTGAGAAAGAAAAACGGAGCTGGAAGAATCAGGCTCCCGGACTTCAGACTATACTACAAAGCTACAGTAATCAAGACAGTATGGTACTGGCACAAAAACAGAAATACAGATCAATGGAACAAGACAGAAAGCCCAGAGATAAACCCACGCACATACGGTCACCTATCTTTGATAAAGGAGGCAAGAATATACCATGGAGAAAAGACAGCCTCTTCAATAAGTGGTGCTAGGAAAACTGGACAGCTACATTTAAAAGAATGAAATCAGAACACTTCCTAACACCATACACAAAAATAAACTCAAAATGGATTAAAGACCTAAATGTAAGGCCAGACACTATCAAACTCTTAGAGGAAAACATAGGCAGAACACTCTATGACATAAATCACAGCAAGATCCTTTTTGACCCACCTCCTAGAGAAATGGAAATAAAAACAAAAATAAATAAATGGGACCAAATGAAACTTAAAAGCTTTTGCACAGCAAAGGAAACCATAAACAAGATGAAAAGACAGCCCTCAGAATCGGAGAACATATTTGCAAATGAAGCAACTGACAAAGGATTAATCTGCAAAATACACAAACCCCTCATGCAGCTCAATATCAGAAAAACAAACAACCCAATCCAAAAATGGGCAGAAGATCTAAATAGACATTTCTCCAAATAAGATATACAGATTGCCAACAAACACATGAAAGGATGCTCAACATCACTAATCATTAGAGAAATACAAATCAAAACTACTATGAAGTATCACCTCACACCAGTCAGAATGGCCATCATCAAAAAATCTTGAAACAATAAATGCTGGAGAGGGTGTGGAGAAAAGGGAACCCTCTTGCGCTGTTGGTGGGAATGTAAATTGATACAGCCACTATGGAGGACAGTATGGAGGTTCCTTAAAAAACTAAAAATAGAACTAGCATATGACCCAGCAATCCCACTACTGGGCATATACCCTGAGAAAACCGTAATTCAAAAAGAGTCATGTACCACAATGTTCATTGCAGCTCTATTTACAATAGCCAGGACATGGAAGCAACCTAAGTGTCCATTGACAGATGAATGGATAAAGGTGTGGCACATATATACAATGGAATATTACTCAGCCATAAAAAAAAACGAAACTGAGTTATTTTTAGTGAGGTGGATGGACCTAGAGTCTGCCATACAGAGTGAAGTAAGTCAGAAAGAGAACAACAAATACCATATGCTAACACATACATATGGAATCGTAAAAAAAAAAAAATGATTCTGATGAACCTAGGAGCAGGACAGGCATAAAGACGCAGATGTAGACAATGGACTTGAGGACACGGGGAGGGGGAAGGGTAAGCTGGGACGAAGTGAGAGAGTGGCATGGACATATATACACTACCAGATGTAAAACAGATAGCTAGTGGGACGCAGCACAGGGAGATCAGCTCGGTGCTTTGTGTCCACCTAGAGGGGTGGGATAAGGAGGGTGGGAGGGAGACGCAAGAGGGAGTGGATATGGGGTATATGTATATGTATAGCTGATTCACTTTGTTAAACATCAGAAACTAACACAACGTTGTAAAGCAATTATATTCCAATAAAGATGTTAAAAAAACAAAACAAAACAGTGCATAGCACAAAATAGGAATACAATAAAGGTTAGTTTTCCTTTCCCTGGTCCTCAAACCTGCCTGAGCCAATCAAGGAAGTGGAGGAAGACAAGGTAACAAAAATGTTAAGAATGAGGTTTTAAGTCCCATTGCCACTTATCTTTTTTTCTAGCTCAACAGAGAATGTGTCAGACCAAAGAAGGTCAAAGAATCCTTGGGGTGAGTTGCAATGAAGGGTGTGATGAAATATTTGAAATGGCATGAATGTTCTCATAGCAGGAAGTAAAGGGCAGGGGCTAGTCCAGGACCAAGTAAATAGGTACTTTTCATGCCCAAGTTCTGCATACTTTAGAACTTTCTGGGCTAGTTCCCAGGGAAATTAAAGAGGGAGGATGTTATGGGGAGGAGAGGAGGGTTCCTATTTCCCATCACAAAATTATTTAACTCTACTTGCGGTTCAGAAAACCCAGAATGTGGGAGAATGGCCATGGAAAGTTTCATGCTTATGTCACCTCTTCACTGTCATTATTTTAAACATGTGTCTTACCAGGAATGTTGTTAGTTCATGACACAGAAAACACAGATAAGAAGTTCTTTGGGGTTTGGGGGTGAGGAAAAGAACATTAAGTATACACAACTCCAGCCCAATGTCATCCTGTGGTCATTACTTAATACAAATGAATGACACAGTGCCACCGGCAGAAGGTAGAAGTGATATTGCTTTAGAAAATAATAACCTCGCAAACATAGGTGGTCAGAAAAGCCAGGAAGTGATTACCACAAAAGTCTGGATAGTGGTTACTTCTAGAAAGGAAGGAGGGGGTGTGGTCTGGAAGGTAATCAAAGGAGGGGCTTCTGCGCTGGTTGTTTCCTTTTTTGACTGAGGGGTGTTCGCTTTGCAATTATTCATTATACTAGACATTTATGTTTTCTGTTTGTATATTCTATTTCATAATTTTTAAGAGGTTAAAAAAAGAAAGAAAATAATAATGCTCCCTTCGTTGAGGAAAATACACTTTACTGCAGAGCTTAGCTCTAGGTATTTCAACATCTTTCCCTGTTGATGTCTATGTTCCCTCCATAAATTGATTTTCTGGGAGAAAAAGAGGAGGGTGGATTTTTGAGGAGCCATGAGGAGACTGCTGTTAATGCTCCAGTACAGGTGACATACCAGAGATTTTTTTAATACTGGAGTATGTTTGGGGTATATTTTTAAGAGTCTAATTATTCTAGAGTCAGAATTCCATGGGTGCTCCACAAGATACCAGAAAGTTCTCCACGGGGTAGGCAGTGTTCACAAATCAGAGTCATCAGACACAAAGATAGGGGATACAAATGGGGCTATGAAATCATCGGAATAAATACAATTTCAAGAAGATATTAAGAACTCAGTTCTTGTAGTTTAGGGCATAGCAGAGCCTGGGGGCCCCTATGTGAAGAAAATCCCTCCTGTGTTTGGCATCTGAGTGACTCACCCAGCAAACCATCCACTGCGTGCAGCAAAAAGGAAATGAATCATGAAAGCTTCTGACCTTTGCCCTTGTCATCCCGGTACAGGGAAACCACCCACAGACAGTCTCAGCAGAGCTGGAGACAGGGAAATCAAACAAGGCACACAAAAATTATGCAAATCTATTGGCAGAGGAGAACAAGACAACCAGGTCTGGATAATGAAGCTCAGAGGTTGAGGATACAGGATAAGCAGTGATTTTCTGATACAAAAAAAACCTAGCAGTTGAACTGGGTACAGGGAAACCCGGTACAGGGAAACCACCCACAGACAGTCTCAGCAGAGCTGGAGACAGGGAAATCAAACAAGGCACACAAAAATTATGCAAATCTATTGGCAGAGGAGAACAAGACAACCAGGTCTGGATAATGAAGCTCAGAGGTTGAGGATACAGGATAAGCAGTGATTTTCTGATACAAAAAAAACCTAGCAGTTGAACTGGCATTGAGGACAATTCGGCAGGGTCCACTGGCCTGTTTTCAGCAGTTATTAGAACCCCTTCCATTTGTAGCTAGGATGGGGGTGGAAGGGACAGCATGGAGGAGAGCAATGACCTGGATGCCCCTTGGAATCTCCATCTTTTTTTTTTTTAATTAATTAATTAATTTATTTATTTATATTTGGTTGCATTGGGTCTTCGTTGCTGCGCGTAGGCTTTCTCTAGCTACGGCGAGTGTGGGCTACTCTTCGCGGTGCGCAGGCTTCTCATTGGAGTGCCTTCTCTTTGTTGCGGAGCACGGGCTCTAGGCACGCGGGCTCAGTAGTTGTGGCTCGCAGGCTCTAGAGCGCAGGCTCAGTAGCTGTAGTGCACAGGCTTAGTTGCTCCACGGCATGAGGGATCTTCCCAAACCAGGGATCAAACCCGTGTCCCCTGCATTGGCAGGTGGATTCTTAACCACTGCGCCACCAGGGAAGTCCCGGAATTTCCATACTAAGTTTGGCATTTGGAGAATTTGCTTGGCTTGCTTAGAAGAAGTACACCAAACTCACACGAGTATGAAAGTTGGAATGAATTTGACAATCATTTACATTAAAGAAGATGGGAGCCCAATGAATGCATTCAGAAAGGCAAAGAGTTTATAGAACTGGCAGAGGAGTCCTAACACAATCTGAAGAATAATCTACAGTAGTAGCCCGGTACTTCAGGTGGTGATTTCATTTTTAAACAAAAGCAGGACGCCTTCAAAATGCTAATCTAGAAGCTGAATAGAGTTCATCCAAAAACGTGCACAGAGTAGAAAGGAAACACCTAGAGACAAGAAGAAAGGTCTCTACTGGCCTACATTACTGAACACAAGTACATTCAAGGGCTGTCCATGGAGGCGAGATTGCTCTCAGCCTCTCTGCTCACCCATCAAAGGAATAAGTGACTACCTGCTGAGCTGTAGAGTTCAAAGTCATTTCCCTCCACTCCACGGTGCTTTCTAATGCAATCTCTCTCCTCCTATGGGTCTAGAAATGGTAGTACAGCTTCCTACTACCTCATTGTATTAAAAGAATATACCATCCCTCCAAAAACATCACCCAAGTTTTTGCCCTCAGGATGAACTTGGCTAAGAAACCTTGCCCTGGCTGATTAAGAACATGGAAATTAGGCACTCATATGTCACACAGCTTAAATCAAAGCTCTGACCTCTGCTTGGGGACTCAAGTTGATAGAAGACACTGGATACCAAATGATGTTCCAGTCACAGGTCAGGAACACAGACTGGGGTTGACCTTAGAGCCTTTCCTCTCCCTACCACCTCCACTTCCCAGTCTGGCCACTTTCATATTCTCTCTTCACACCCACTGCAACATTATCCTACTTTATTAAATTAGAGAAAGGAGATTAGTCCCTACTAGGTAGACGGTCAGGATTTCTTGGTCTGTGCCCTGTTACTGCCTTCAGCAGTTACTGGTAGAAATGGAAGTGATTCAGTCCTCTCTCAGAGCACAGACTTAGAATATGATCCTTTGCACACTGTTAAATGATTTACATAAAATTGGTATCAGGGCGTCCCAGTAGCATCTTACCACTCCCTTTATGAACTTCTATCCCCATTTCTTCAGTATTTACAACTAACAAACTAGTATATTTTCTGTGATAATAATAAAATTTTTTTAAAACAGCTACCATCTGTACAATACTCACCACATGCTAAAGGTTTTACAGACATTAATCCTTTTAATCTTCAGAGTAACCTTATTATGATAGGTACTATTTGCATCCCTACTTTATAGATGGGAAACCACAAATTAGAGCGATTGTGTCACTTGCCCAAAATCAAGCCAGTAAGGGAAGTTGCCAGGGTTTAAGCCCAGAGCTGTTCAACTTCAGAATCTGAGCTCTTCACCATCACGTGATGGGCCCTAGGAGGCTGGGGTAGAAGAAGAAAGAAGTGAATTGTATTTGTTGCCTCATGAATTTTGCTCACCTTTTCCTTACATTCAGGTACATAATTACAGCAGGCAGTAGAGGGGAAACATAAGAAACATATTTCCATGTGAACATCCCACCTGTCATCTGTAAGCATTTTTTATATTTCTTTCTTATGTGTAAGAAATGAGAAAGAAAGACACCTAGCAACAGAAGTCCTAGCAGTTTCTAGCCTGATTTCCCTATTCCTTGATAATGGGAAATTTGACCTTTCTGAAAAGATGATCTTTCAAGCTTGACCAATAAAAGCCCCATCAGAAACACCTCATCAAGCACACGTTGAAAGGGGTCAATCGAGTTCAGCTTCCCATGTGGAATTCATGTTCCGACCTTCTGCTGGGAGCAACAGTAAACAGAAGACAAATGACTCGCATCTTCTGCCTCCACGCTTAACCTGAGCTAACCTAACAACAGTGTGCTGTGCAACCGGCATATGCGTTTCGATTATAACAACCACTGTGTAGTGATCACGGAAGAATTAGATAGTCTGCCTTTAATGAGTACCTGTTCCCCATAGCTTGGCATTTAATAGCTAGTCTATTGCTGATGTATATAGTACAGTTGGTTTCTGATTTAGGGCCTCACTATGCTCAAAACAATATTTTCTTTTAATTAGCAGCTTAGAGATTTAGGATCTGTTTTGGCTAATCAGGGTTCTGACTTTGGGAGTAGAGAAAGAATATTGCCACGACAATCCAACTTTTAGATTTCAAATGAGTTATCACAATAGTTGGAAATATTCCAGAGAAACTAAAATTTATCTTTGGAAGAGAAAAAAAGGAATTGTCTTGATTCTCTTCTGATTTGGTTTAAACCCCATATTGTATCAGAAGTTTTGCCCTTAAGAACACAGGTTTTAGAATCAGACAGATCTGGTTCAAACCCTGCTTCCCACACTTACCACCTCTAACTTAGGCAAGTTATTTCTCTCTGTATGGACCAGTCTCCACCTATAAAATGGGTTGTGAGAACTAAATGCATCCTCTCTGAAAAAGACTAGCACAGTGCCTGGCACAGAATGGGAGCTTAATTCGTGGCAGCTTACGAAAGAAAGGAAGGAAGGAAGGGAGGGAGGGAGGGAGGAAGAAAGAAGTCTGTGTTATTTTTCCAGTCAACCAGTTTGAAAACTGTCGATGCCAATGACAGGATGACCTATGCAGCAAGCAAGGTAAGTTGTAGCAGCACAGTGAAGATTCATCACAAAAATACTGGCTACAGAGCAGATTTTGCTGTAAGAAAAGTCCCTTTAGGATCTGTTCACAGGGGCCTTAAGGCACTTCTTTCCAAGACAAATTCACCCATATCACATTCCAACAGACCTGACAGGGGACACCAGTGGCTGAAGACTGAGAACTCGCCCCTTCACTGAGCTCTAGAGGGAGAATTTACCAAGATAACCAACAATAACTGGCATCAAAGAAAAAGGCTTTTGAATTCAAACCCAGCTAATTGGCAGAAAGAGAGGATCAAACAAAGGAAGCCCAAGAACCATTTGGAACTAGAGTCCGAGTTCCAGTTAAGCCAGAACCATTAAACAACGTAAAGCAGGTGACTTGAACCACGTAGGTCTTCTACATCCAGAAATCTGGATCAAATAACGTCTTCCCCAAATAAAGCCGGGAAGCTTTCGAGTGGAGTTTGATAATCTTGAAACAAAACATTAATGGCGATTGTTACATATTTTATCCTAGCTGGCAGTCTCATCTCGGACTTGGCAAGGGGAGAGTCACCAAAACTTCCCCAAATGAAGTTGCATTATTAGGGGTGCACAACTGATTTCTGAATGAAACTGAGAAACCCACAAGTGACATAATGAAGGTTAAAAAAAACAAAACACAACGACAACAAAAAAACTCCATTCTGAGCCTTGTCGATTAGAGTCCGAACAAAAATGCAAGCCAAATCTCAGTATATAACAAGCCATAAGTAATGAAATTGGGGAGGGGAAAGGGTGGGGGGAAAGTAACAAAATGAGCCAAAGAGAAAATTGCCAAGTTCTCACAGAATCTACAGAGAATGGGAGGAGAAAACATAGCGGCTGAGAGAAAGATTCAAGGAAACTGTGGGAAAATGCGAAAGTGCCTTGAGGAGAAGCCAAGTTTTAGTGGGTGGGAGAGATGAAATGATAACATCTGCTGGCTGCCTCAGCTCTGACAGGAAGAATCAGGAGCCTCCTTAAGACCCTGAAGGAAGGAGAGGGCCTCTGGAGCCAGCCAAGTGGCTGTAGATGGGAAGAGCCTCAGTCACCTCATGGCCATGGGCTAAGGACTATGGTGGTGAATAACGACCATGCCAACAATAAACATAATAAGATTTGTTCAGTCCCTCCAGAGAGATTTTGTTTTCTTCTGAGGTCATCTGTAGGGAGAGTAACTCCCATATCTTTTTCTCACAACTACTGTGTGCGGAGAGAAGGTGGCAGGAAGGGCTGAGCTGGCCGGGCTGCAGGAGACTGAGGTGGTGGCAGTATTCAGCGACTCAGCTGGACCTTGGCAGCTGGAAGCATGGAGACACGACACGCGGCTCCGCTCCACCATCTGCCATCTGAGGGCTCGGAGGGCCTGTCTTCGCCTGGGATTCGAGAGATCGCCGCACACCGGCAGCTGCTCTTAGCGATGAGCTTCCAAGGATGATCGCGATCCTCAATAAAGCCCCCCAAAGCAGGGCGAAGAGCGTCGATTTCTTCTAAACAGCCATTCCTCACGCTTGCTTTCATTTCCCTTTGGCACTCGGGTGAAAGGGTACAATTCCAGACTGTGCTGTTTGAAAAGGCGCGTCTGACTGCTGACTTGACATTTCCACTCGATAACTAATAGCCATCGCAGGCTGAACTGCCTATCCTCCCCTCCCCCGCTCCAAAACGCTTCCGCTCCACCGTTAAGTTCCCCCCTTTCATTCAGCGCAGTCCCTTCTCTCTGGCTCGCACCCCACCTCCAGTCCCCCAGCAGGCGCGGCTGGCTCCCTATGAGAATAGACCCAGACTCTCGCCACCTCTCACGCCCTCCACGACCTCTCCCCTGGATTTTCGCAACAGCCTCCAAACTGGCCTCTGTGCTTCTGCTCCTGTCCTCCTCCGTGAAACACAGCAGGCCAGCTGGTTCTTCTAAACTTTAAGAAAGATCACAGCACCTCTGTGCTCAGACCCTCCAAGGATGCCCAGTCTCAGCTGGAGTAAAAGTTAAAGTTTTCCCGGTGGCCAAAAAGGCCCTGTGCACTCAGGCCCCCAGAGCCTCTCTCTCTCTCTCTCTCTTTTTTTTTTTTTTTTAACATCTTTATTGGAGTATAATGGCTTTACAATGGTGTGTTAGTTTCTGCTGTATAACAAAGTGAATCAGCTATACGTATACGTATATACCCATATCCCCTCCCTCTTGCATCTCCCTCCTACCCTCCCTATCCCACCCCTCTAGGCGGTCACAAAGCACCGAGCTGACCTCTCTATGCTATATGGCTGCTTTCCACTGGCTATCGATTTTACGTTTGGTAGTGTATGTATGTCAGTGCCACTCTCTCACTTTGTCCCAGCTTACCCTTCCCCCTCCCCGTGTCCTCAAGTCCACTCTCTCCGTCTGCGTCTTTATTCCTGTCCTGCCCCTAGGTTCTTCAGAACCAGTTTTTTTTTTAGATTCCATATATATGTGTTAGCATATGGTACTTGTTTCTCTCTTTCTGACTTGCTTCACTCTGTAGGGCCATCCACCTCACTAAAAATAACTCAGTTTCGTTTCTTTTCATGGCTGAGTAATATGCCAGGACATGGCAGCAACCTAAGTGTCCATCGACAGAGGAATGGATAAAGAAGATGTGGCACATATATACAATGGAATATTACTCAGCCATAAAGAGCCTCTCTTACTTGGTCTATTTCTACTTTCCCTTTTTCTCCCTCCACTCCAAACACTGGCCTCCTTTTACTCCTTCAAATACGTGAGGTAGTGTTGAGTCGCCAGATTTAAGAAATAAAAGGACATTTTTTTAGTATGAGTATGCCCCACAAACTGCAGGGCACGTATTTATATTTCTAAATTATGTACCATGTATCTGACATTCGTATTTCCTGTATTTTCTCTGGCAAGCCCAAGCGTACCTCCACCTCAAGCCCTTTGTACCTGCCTATCCCCAATGCCTGGATACCCTTCCTCTGATATGTGTGTGACTCACTTCCTCACCTTTTGTTCAAATATCGCCTGGGGGACGCTGGCACTGGTCACATGAAAAATTACAATCTGCTTCTTCCTATCCCTTTCCTCTCTTTCATTTTCTCTAAAATATACTTCTGCATTGTTGGTCTCCCCCAACTAAAACAGAAGCCCCATGAGGGAAGGGTTGGTTTTTCATTGTTGTTCTGCTTTGTTCACTGCTGCATCCCTAGCACCTAGAACATCACCTGACACCTAGTAGACCGTCAATGAATATTGTTTGAATGAATGAATGAACAAATGAAAAAACCTCTCTAAGCTGCCGAGAATGAAACGGCCAACACCAAGTTGCCACTGATTCAAGGATTTTTAGAATCTACCCTCCACCCACTTTGAGATGACTAAAAGAAGCTCGCCCCATTCCCAGGAGAGCCACCCCAGAATAAATCACCTTTCTTGGCTCCGCACAACAGGGAATGTCTCGTTTGATATCGATTTTAAATAGGAAAATGCCAAACTTCACAGAATGTATAACAGTGCATTAGCTTACCCTGCTTAGCACTTTACAGTTTACAAAATACCCTCACCACATGAACTCCTTTTTGAAGACCTTAAATGTAACAGAACCAAATTCAAGAGAACCAAATAGTTTCACAATGGAAAAATGTGGTTTCCATCATAATAATTACAGTTGCAAAGACAGTAATACCCAACCCAACCCAAAATAACTCAGTACAATCTCTGTCTTATTCACCCTGCTGAAAATGTCCTCTTTAGAATCCGGCTGAAACTGTTACTATTGTGATTAATAACTTGTGAAAATATATTTGCAGTGGATAACAGCCTGACTTTGTATCTGTGTGTGTGGTTTTAAGAGACAAACAGCCTGCATCACCTACCCTGAATAAGGTGAGCCCAATTAATTATGGAACATGTGACGGTTTTATAATCATCAAAGTCTCTTCAGTGTTTATGTTAGAGCATGAGAAAAGTATGCATTGCTGTGTGCTTCAGGGTGAGCCAGTATACAGCCCCTCTAATTTTCAAGTGGAGGGAAAAAAAGCCACTTAGAAACTTAACTCATTCACATCCTGTAAGCCAGGTTCCTCGAGTCCTGGAGAAAGCTGGTGAACACAGGTGTGTCCCTTAGGCTGTTAGTGCAGCAGCGGTTTGCAGCCTCAGCTAAACACTGGAATCACTTAGGGAAGTTAACAATTACTCACCGATGCCCAGATCCTATCCCAGAGTAACTAATAGAATTGATCTGGGGTGTAGCCTGGATCCTGGGAGTTTTAAAAAACTTTCCAGGTGAGCCTACAAACCAGCCAAGGGAATTCCCTGGCGGTCCAGTGGTTAGGACTCCGTGCTTCCACTGCTGGGGGCCCGGGGTTCGATCCCCAGTCAGGGAACTAAGATCCCACAAGCCATGCAGTGCGGCCAAAAAGAAAAGAAAGAAGAAAGAAAGAAATAAAAGACAGCCAATGCTGAGAACTACTATTTTAAAGTTTCCTAAAAATGCACAGTGAAATAAACCTTTTTTGGTTTGGGGTGAGGAACCATGTTTCCAGGTTTTCAAAGCTCCTCTCCAGATTGGAAGTTGAAAGGGGAAAAAAAAAAAAAAACCTCTCAGATTTTATCTAAAATCAATGTGTACTGTTTGAGGAAAAAAAAAAAATTATCCAGGCTTTAATATAAACAAAGGAAGTTTCAGTTCAGCAGCCCTGGGAAACTCCCCAATTTAACGTAGCCTTTCAACGAGTCTCAGATTCTCACGTGCCATAACTGTGGCGGCAGAAAGAAGAACTGACAATGTGCTCTTTATTCACACCAAACACGCCAGTGGACTTCAAAAGAAAATCAACATTTATAGTTTAATTACTGTTTATTTCCTGTATTCAAATCAGCTTTCTTTGGCTGCCCCCTTCTAAATGCTTGAAGGGGATTTAATCATCTGATCTAATTCTTCCAAAGAATAGAAAGTTATCATTATGACAGCACATTGAAAAAAAAATTCATTAAACAAATGCAAAATAAATTGGTTGAAGCATAACCACATTGGCTATCTTTTAAAACCTCTGTAAGATAAAACATTTTCTAATACAAAAATTTAGGGGTTAAAAAGCCTGATTCCTATGTCATAACTGAGTTTCAACCTATTACATCTATACTAGCAGAATGAAATGCCTTCAGTGAAAAATATTAGTGTTTATAGTCAATGTAGTACCATCTACACCAGTGCTATCCAATAGAAATATAATGCAAGCCACTTCTGTAATTTGAATTTCCTAGTAAATGTATTAAAAAGTAAACAGGAACAGGTGACATTAATTTTAATGAGTTATTTAGCATTCATCCAATATAACCAAAATATTATCATTTCAATGAAATCAATATTAAAAAAATCATCAAGATAGTCTATATTTTTTGTACTAAAAAAATGTAGGGCTTCCCTGGTGGCGCAGTGGTTGAGAGTCCGCCTGCCGATGCAGGGGACGCGGGTTCGTGCCCCGGTCCGGGAAGATCCCACATGCCGCGGAGCGGCTGGGCCCGTGAGCCATGGCCACTGAGCCTGCGCGTCCGGAGCCTGTGCTCCGCAACGGGAGAGGCCACAACAGTGAGAGGCCCGAGTACCGCAAAAAAAAAAAAAAAAAAAAAAAAAAAAAAATGTAGACTCCAGTGTGAGTTTGATATGCACAGCACATTTCAGTGCAGACTAGCCAATTGCTCAATTCCTCAATGGACCCATGTGGGTCCATGTGGCTACCATATATTGGAGAGTACAGTTCTGCATTAACCCAATAGCCTGAAAATTAAAGTGAAGATTCTCTCTTCTGGTTTTTACTTTTAGGCAAAGCACCTTTAGCTGTGCTAAACAGAATCTAGGCTTCATGACAAATGACACATGCTGAGTACTTTCTACCCTTTAAATTTTTTTTGTGGCTTTGTTAGAAATGAAAACTATAGTTTGGTCCTTTTCTGCACTATCATAATTCATGTTAGCTTTCCATTAGCCAAAAAGAAGAAATCTGCTTGAGCCTGGCTCTCAAAAAATCCCTAAAAATTAATAGCAATTTTCACCAACATGTGGCCTATCCCTGTAGACACTTGTTTTAAGACCTTCTTTCCCTTTGTTAGTAATATTTAATGATTACACTCAAATGGCTCACACTACCTTTACTAACTGCAGTATTTGAAAACTGTTTCACCCACACCTAGGAAGTAGGAGCAAGCATTTTTCAAATACTGGGATTTGAAATTTTATTATAAGATCCTGACAGCAGAACAGACTTGTGGTTGCCAAGAGGGAAGGTGGGTGAGGGAGGGATGGATTGGGAGTTTGGGATTAGCAGGTGCAAACCATTATATACAGAATGGATAAACAACAAGATCCTACTGTAGAGCCCAGGGAACTATGTTCAATATCCTGTGATAAACCATATGGAAAAGAATATGAAAAAGAATGTATATATATATATATATATATGTATAACTGAATCACTTTGCTGTACAGCAGAAATTAACACAACACTGTAAATCAACTATACTTCAATAAAATAAATTAAAAAAATAAAAAAGATCCTGATAGCAAAGTCAGCCTCTCACACCGTGCAAGGGACTACCATTGTAGACAATGTTTTTACAACACCCAAGACACTTAAGCTTATTCTTAACTTTCAATGACCTATCCAACAGGACTTGTTCAAATTTAACCTAAGTCAACTTCCCATAATATCCAGAAGAGATCCAGGCAATCTTTATCTAGGCCTCTCTCCTTACACTCTTTGAAGTTACATTATTTCTTAATCACTCTTCAGCCATTGGTAAATACTCTGCCTTCTCCAAATCAAACAAAAAGTCTCCATGTTCTCCAGCTAGTAGATGATGTCAGAAGAAAAAAGTGAAGGAAACATTTATATTTATGCCACAAGTCAATGCATCGTGACCTTCACCTCAGCCTTTAAAAAAAGCAAATCAGATAAGGAGAAATGGCAATGAGTCTGTCACAGGAATGGATTTTAAGAACCCAGTTATCAGTTTTGCCATTTACTAGGATCACTGGAGTGCAGTCATTGTGCGCTGTGCAAATATAATTTGCCTTCTTTGTAATGGCTTCATTTTTCCATGCACAAACGTTTTAAAGAATCTTTGCACATAGCAGAGCCCTTATAAAAAGGAATGGAGAATTCTGAAGGCTGAAAGGCATATCTTTTCCTCTCTGCTGAAGAATACAATCTCACTATTGGAAAGGATTTCTATTTTGATGTATGCAGTGCCCGAAAAACCAGAACAAGAATCTGCCATGAATGCCTATTACTTATACACCAAATCTGAACTCCCTCCGTAGCCTGACCTCACACAACCCATCCTTTTGTCTCACTACTTGCTTTTATATAATCCTCCCTCTTATCGGGATGGTTTTTTTACTGCCCCGTCCACCAACCCCTTAACTCTCTTCACCCCCCAACACCACATACGTATTCCTGCCCACCTGTCTTTACCCATTGTTTTCCATACACCCATTGTTTTCCATACCCATTGTTTCCATTCCATACATCCTCAATGAACAAGTGAACCCACAAACAAATATCGATAAAAGTACTGCACTTTATACCTTACCACTTCTAGGTTTGCAAGACTAAAATTCCCAAGGCTCCTTTATCCCCCCATCATAGTAACCATTGCCTGGCTTGACACTGCAATCTAATTAACTAGGATTCCCACAGGAATGCTTGACTGAATCTGACAAAACGCTTTTTATTCTCAACTATGCGTTATAAGGAAAGAAGCTGTTTATTCAAGGGAAAAACTCATTGCATATGCATGTATTTTTTTATGTGAAATGTCTGGGGTTTTTTATTCTGCTAAGATATACATGTCATAAGATTTACCACTGTAACCATTTCTGAGAGTACAGTTCAGCGGCATTATGTACAATCACATTGTTGCACAACCATTACCACCATCCATCTCCAGAACTTCACCTTCCTAAACTGAAACTACCCATTAATCAATAACTCCCCATTCCTCCCATTCTATTTTCTGTCTCTATGAATTTGACTAGGTACCTCATAGAAGTGGAGTCATACAATATTTGTCCTTCTGTCTGACTTTTTTCACTTAGCATGTCCTCGAGTTTCTTCCACGTTGTAGCATATATCAGAATTTCCTCCCTTCTTAAGGCTGACTGACATTCCATCATATGTATATACCACACTTTTTTATTCATCATCCATTGATGGACATTTGGGTTGTTTCCACTTTTGCTCCTGTGAATAATGTTGCTATGAACATGGGTGTACAAATATCAAGTCCCTACTTTCAGTTCTTTTGTGTATAAACACAGAAGCAGAACTGCTGGCTTGTATGGTAATCCTATGTTTAATTTTTTTTTTTTTTTTCGGTACGCGGGCCTCTCACTGTTGTGGCCTCTCCCGTTGCGGAGCACAGGCTCCGGACGCTCAGGCTCAGCGGCCATGGCTCACGGGCCCAGCCGCTCCGCGGCATGTGGGATCTTCCCGGACCGGGGCACGAACCCGTGTCCCCTGCATCGGCAGGCGAACTCTCAACCACCGCGCCACCAGGGAAGCCCCTATGTTTAATTTTTTAAGGAACTGCTATACTGTTTCCCACCGTGGCTGCATCATTTTACCTTCCCACCAGCATATGCATATATTTTTAAACTATAGCAAAATACAAAGAACTAAAGTGTAGGACTTCACTCGAAGACACCATACTGTTTTCAATCACTATTTAATTTCACTCTAATATTATCAAGAGATGGTAAAAACAAAACTTTGCCACGAATCCCGAGCCGTTTGAGAACTTTGGCTCTTTCATAATACACATACAACTTTAGTCTGGAAGGGGCTGAGGGTGTGTTAGCATCAAACACTTGTATCAAACACCCTTGCAGGCAGATTTCTTTGGTCTTTGGGGTTTTTTTTCTTTTCTTTTTTTTAGCAGAAAGCAACTTTATCTGAGACAAACTATCACAGGAGAGGCTTCATTTGCCCTTTGAAGCTTCTTCTTCTTAATCTCTGGTTCCCGTCTCCCTCATGGCAAAGTAGAATTCCCATAATTTATTTTTTTTTAAAAATCAGAAGTTTTCATAGTAGCGTGCTATTAAAAGTTCACACGTAGGTCTTTTAAAAACTTGGAAAGTATTCTAAAATATTTCCCTACCTCAGCTATCTCCCACTCTCATCAGTCTTGCATCTGCTAACAATGAATTGAATTCTGCTTTAAATCCTAGACACACTCAATACTCCTGCTCTCCTTTGGTACAGGACTAGGATGTTACTGAAATTCCAGCTGGTGACAGAAACTAATTTCTTTTTTTCTTTTTTAAATAAATTTATTGATTTTATTTATTTATTTTTGGTTGCGTTGGGTCTTCATTGCTGCGCGCGGGCTTTCTCTAGTTGCGGTAAGTGAGGGCTACTCTTCGTTGCGGTGCGCAGGCTTCTCACTGCGGTGGCTTCTCTTGTTGCGCAGCAAGAGCTCTAGGCGCGTGGGCTTCAGTAGTTGTGGTTCACAGGCTCCAGAACACAGGCTCAGTAGTTGTGGCACACGGGCTTAGTTGCTCCGCAGCATGTGGGATCTTCCCGGACCAAGGCTCGAACACATGTCCCCTGCATTAGCAGGCGGATTTTTAACCACTGCGCCACCAGGGAAGCCCAGAAACTAATTTCTTAAATCACAAGTAAAAAAACACTGAAGTCAGGCCCTGATCACTTCCAAATTATATTATCTCTCTCCTTTAACTGATGTTTATTATTATTATTATTTTAGGGCTTTGCATGACATGTAGCACTTAATCCTATTCCATATTACTATTCCCTTGATTTCTGTGTTTTCATTTTGTCCTCCGAGCTACAATGTAAACTCCTTCAAAGCTGGTTCTGGATCTTCTATTTCTTTTTACTCCCTCACTATACCTTAACATGACTCTCATTCATTTCTCCAAAGAAAATGCTTGTCTGACTATTTAATTGCCTGAGGTAATTTACGTCAGCTCACATTGTGGGTGCCCAGTAAAATATTAATCAACAATCTCTTTCTCTATAGGTTCAAAGGAATCATACTTGAATTTCACACTTTCTTTCAATATCCTGACTCACTAACTCAAATATCTAACTGGTGATCTGACCATACTCAGAGTGACCAAGCAAGGGCACAGGTGAAGCATGCTTCTTGCTATCTTACACCTTGGGTGTGCTGCATTCCTGAAATGATTTAAATAGATTTCACCATCTTGAAATCACCAAACAACAAGCAACCAGCAAATGGACAGCCAGGGAGAGGGGAGACACTGGAAATACCAGTAATTCTGCAGGGAGGGACCCAATTTTAAGTGAGGAACAAGTCTTCAACAAGTCCACTTCATGGGCAAGAAAAGAGTCAGCGAATGCCAAAGCACATAGGACTGAAGTGAACGGAAACTGTGTACGTTTCCATGGCATAATCTATTTGCCCTCATGTGATGAGGCAGCCCATCATAAATGGAAAAGTTCTCTTTACTCACAGGGAAGGATGATGACAACCATGACAACAATTGGCAACAGTGATCACAGCAACTGCTGAGCACTAATTGGTACCAGGCAATTTTCCAAGTCACTTTTTTTTTTATAACACGCCTGCAAGTCAGGTATTAAAATACCTACACTACAGGTGAGGTTATTTAGATTAAATAGCAGCCCCATTTACTTAGGAGCTGTCCTGGTATTTAGTCCTAAAGCTGCTGGACTCCAAAGTCTGTACCACATACCTTATCAGTCAGACTAAGCCAGAGGGGCCCTGAGAATGTGCTCTAACTTATCCTTTTCCTTGGAAGAGAGGTTAGCACTGGCCTAATACCCTTGAACACTCTGCTTTATGGCCTGGTATATCAAGAGTTTGTCTAAAGTACCATGAGAACGTCACCTAACCCTAACATGACTATATAATTTGTCATCCAGACCAGGTCTCTATTGTCTCGGATAAATGCTTAACCAATTGGGTCACCAGGAAAAAAAGCATTAACTTGCACTGTCCAAGGCAAACTAAGATCTACTGACATACTAGGTGCTCCTACCTAATCCAGCTGTTTCTGATAGCAACACTGTAAGTTAAGTGACCAACTATTTGAAGTATTAAATAGCTAAAGTATTTTTAAAGCTGGGTCAACTGAACTATAATGTGCATACCGCAAAAATTGACTCTTAGGTATACAGTTCTATGAATTTGAACCATCATGAGTTGCATAACCACCACCACAATCAAGATACAGAACATTACACTGCCAACTTTATAGTTAATCTTCTCTCTGATCCCAGTCTGTCCCTATAGTTTTGCTTTCCCCAAGAGTTATATTAAAGAGATCCATGAAGATAGCTTTTGAGCCTGCTTTCGGTCAGTTAGCATAACACATCTGAGATTCATCCATGGTGCTGCACGGACTGGTAGTCCATTCTTTTTTAAGTAGTTTCCATAGTATGAATGTACTCCAGTTTGTTCATCTGTTCATCACTGGATAGACATTCGGGTTGTCTCCAGTTCTGGGGTGATTTTGAATAAAGCTGTTTAGTAAACATTCACATATAGGTTATTGTGTGGACGTATGTCATCATTTCTCTTGTGTAAATATCCAGGAGTGGGAATGCTGGATTATATTGGTAAGTGTAGGCTAATTTATAAGAAACTGTCAACTAGTTTTTCAAAGTAGTTGTCCTTTTCTGTGTTTCCACCAGCAATGTATAAGAGTTCCATTAGCTCTAATTAGGGCCAGCATGCTAGAGAAGTGCTGTCGCATCTGCTGTTGTGTCCTCAGTGCATCGTATCAAGTTATTGTCTCGATTTTCAAGGTGAAGATTCTGAGCATCCTAGAAGGGTACACAGTTGGTAAGTGGTAAAACTCAGATGCGAAAACAGGAATTTGCTTTTGTCTCTGTCACTCGCTGCCTCCGTACAGGACTTGGGTGAGAAACATTTGGAAAGGGACTTTGTGGAAGGCAGTGTGGGAGGCTTTTGAATGCCAAACAGGTGAGTTAGGGTGCTACTCTGCAGAGATCAGGTAGCTATTACGGATCCTGAGCAAGACGGTAAGATGTCAAAAGCAGCATCTGGGGGAGATTAACTTGACCATCGTATAAAGATTGGAAAAGGGAAGGCTTAGTGGCAGGTGAATCAGTAAGCCTTTATCTAATGAGAAATCCAAACACAAGGTGATAAAGTCCCACCAGCTTTTCTCCAGGTGTGGCCCAAGGAGCAGCCACAGCAGAACCAGTATCAGGCTTTTTTTTTTTTTTTTTTTTTGCCACACGGCTTGTGGGATCTTAGTTCCCCAACCAGGGATTGAACCCGAACCCTGGCAGTGAAAGCGACGAGTCCTAACCACTGGACCACCAGGGAATTCCCATATCAGGCTTTTTTTAAGTGCAGATACCTGGGCCACATGGAAACATCTGTTGAACCAGAATCTCTGAGTGTGGGCCCAACTATTTACATTTTAAACACGCTCTCTAGGTAGTTCTTATACACATTAAATGATTTAAATAATTACAAATATAAGGAAGAGAGATCAGCTAAATCAGGGATCAGCAAACTTTTTCTGTAAAGAGGGCTTTTCAGGCCACACAGTCTGTGTCGCCTGAACCAGCTACATGATTTGTGGGCCCAGTGAAAAATGAAAATGCAGAGTCCCTTGCTCAAAAATTATTAATAGCTTCAAGATGGCTACAACAGGATATTAAACCACGAACCAACTGGTAACTTAGGGAAATGTGGAATATAATAAAACCTGGGGTCAGAAAGACATGTAACAAGGTCTGTCACGATTTCTTTCATTCATTCCTTCATCATTCATTCAACAGACATTTAATAAATGCTAAAATTATGCCAGAAAAAAAAAAAAAAACAAGAACCAAACCCTTCTACCTGGGTCTCCCTACAACTGCTCACGTTACACGCCTATGATGCTGCCCTGTCAGAACTAGTCAACTCTGCAAATACAGTCGACTCTTGAACAACATGGGTTTGAAATGCATGGTCCACTTTTGTTTTCTATAAATACAGTACTACATGATCTGCAGTCCATTGAATCTGAGGATGTGGTACCCAAGACATGGAAGGCCAACTATGACACTTGAGCATCCATGGGTTTTGGTATCCACAATGGGTCCTGGAACCAATCCCTGAAGATACTAAGGGATGGGATGACTGTTTTGTCTCTGCCACCATAACACAGAAGCAGCCATAGACAACAGGTCAATGAATGGACAGGTGGCAGCAGGATTTGTTCGAGGGCTATAGTCTGCCCACCCCTGAGCTTGATCATCTTTTAGCATCTTGGCATGCTTACTAATGTTCAGAAAGCTAATGGATAGCTAATAAAAAATAGAAAAAAAAATAAAACGAAATGAAATTGCATATTTACTGAATAAGCACGATTCCATCCAGGGGTTAATTTAGCTAGGTAAATCTTATTTAATATTCTTACTTAATGCAAGAGAATGAACAGGTTGCACTGACTGAATTAAGAAAACAGGGGTGCAGTTCTCAACTGAACATCCTGCAGTTCAGGACTTCTCAGATGCAAGCCTTGTTCCTGGTTTATCTATCATCTCTAAACCATAATTCAGCTAAACTCTACTTCAAAGAAATCTATAATCTGTTCAATTCTAGAAGATTATCCAAAAAGTAAGGACAGTTTTTGTGTTTGTGTCAGAAATAAGGTCATAGCACTATGGGCTTTTCTATCAAGGTAAACTAAGAATGATTTAGAACTCAACTGAAATTGGAAAAAGAAATAGCAACTTCCAACTGGCAACATCTAATCAGCTTTTTCCTGGATGTAACAATCCAACTACAGCATTAGATGTGTCCTGCTTGTCTGGCTTCATGTTACTGTCTCCTACCACGCAACATTTCAGACCTTAGCCTCTCTCTGCACCAATAAAATTAGAATCACTCTTAAAAACCAAGATGGTATATCTACATGGGATAACATTTATGAAAAGCAACTAGCTCAGATATATAGTAGGTGCTCAAAAAATCTTTGCTCTTTTCTAATGATAAAACCATACAAAACCAAGAAATAAATGAAAAACATTATCAGTTCATCAGAAGAGGGGAAATAATGCTGGCATTTTTTCCAGCCTTAATTGTTCTGGTGCCTGTGGCCATGACCGTTTTAGCAAAACATATGCTGCACAGCTGCAGATGCAAACCTGATTACCTCTAAATTAATAACATGTAGGACACAACACTTGCAGCTGTGAGAGACAGCCAAAGAGAACCCCAGTGCAATACAATCCCGTTCACATTTGTAACTGTTTATTTTATCATAAATATCTTTAAATAATCATAATAAAAATTCAATCCCTGGAGGTAAAGAAGCACAACAAAAGCAATCAATCTCACCACAGCCAGTTCTTTGCTCTTGACTGGCCGCTTGGGGTTAATTGTCATCTGAGTCCCAGCTGGTTTTCTTTCTTGAGCCTCTGGCTCTGAGGATGTGGAATCCTTCAGCAGCTAAAGGGATCACAGAGGGGAGACTGCAAGTACCTTTCAGCGGTCAAGGAGCTAGCATGTCCAGCCTATACACCTCACGTCAAATACGGGAAGTTGGAGAAGAAAAATCACAGCTGGGAATTTCTGCAAAAGGTTCATTTTTCAAGAGCAGAACTAATGTACCATGTAATGGGAGGACTCGGGGAGAGGGGCTGGGGAAGCTTTGGACAAAGTGCACAGATACTTCCTTAAGACACAGTGTTTCTCTTAACATGCAACAAGGGAAAGGAAAAGAAGGAAGTCTGTAGGTAACTTAGGGTCTGAACAATCTTGGGTTTGGCCTGGATAAAGGCTAACACCTAAGTTATAAAGATCAGTCAGCAAATTCATCAATAATTAGTTTTGTTAAGTTCAAGTAATCCTGACGTTCCCCACCCTATGTAAGAACCTTCAAACGATCTGAAAAACATATAGAGCTCCCACGTTTGACCGGGAAGCTTTAACTCCATTTTTATTGGAGAAGCAAGATATGTCCTTACGAAATCAGGGAGGACTGAGTACTAACTGACTTGGAAAAGAATCTAAATGCTACAGGATTGGAGGAAAGAGGAGAGTAGTGGGCAAGTTATGACTTCACCTCTCTGTGTTCAGATCCCTCATCTGTACAATGAATATAATAATGCTCGCTGCACAGGGTTGTAAGTGTAATTGTAAAAGTGCCTGGCACACAGTAGACCCACGAGCATCAGCTAAATCTGAATCTGAAGGAAATGTATGGAGGGTCTGCTAGGAAAGAACCTGAGTCTGTGAACATGACATCTGTATTTGGCAGCAAGGAAAACTGGGCCAAAAAGCAGCAAAGAATTTGTGTTGGGCTATGTGTACCCTGAGGTTCAAGGGCAGCAGTGGTTGTGGAGCCAGGTAGTGGGGTCTGTAGTTGATCATGAAGGCAGAACTCACTGGTGGTGTTTGAGGTGGTGTGACAGAGACTACCAGCTCTTCTCCCATCTTTATGGTCTCCTTATCTCCCTGGGCACAGGTAGACTACCTTCCCAGATTCCCCTGCAGCCAGGTGTGGCCATGCAACTGAGAACCAGCCAACAAAACATGGGTGGAAATAATGTGTCCCACCTCAAGACCTAACCCATAAAAAGCTTTTATACGTATTCTTCCTTGCACTTTTCCTCTTCCAGCTGACTTGGACGCAACCCCAGGGGAGCTTTTAAAGTTACGTGTCAGAAATGCTAGAAAGCTCAGGGACTTTGTGAAGCAGAACCCCACCTCCAATCTGGAAGCATCCTGGACTGTTACTGACAATTCTTTTTCATTGTGCTGATACATTCAGGTCTTTTTGTTACCATAGTTTAAAGTAACAATCCTATAGCTAATCTAGCTAGAGAGCTGCATGGTGAGAGCAGTGCTTTAACAAAATGGCATACCTGGGATCAAAGAAAGAATAATAAAATAAGAACCAGCATTTAGGGCTTCCCTGGTGGCGCAGTGGTTGAGAGTCCGCCTGCCGAAGCAGGGGACACGGGTTCGTGCCCCGGTCCGGGAAGATCCCACATGCCGCGGAGCGGCTGGGCCCGTGAGCCATGGCCGCTGAGCCTGCGCGTCCGGAGCCTGTGCTCCGCAATGGGAGAGGCCACAACGGTGAGAGGCCCGCGTACCGCAAAAAACAAACAAACAAACAAACAAAACCCCCAGCATTTATGGAGTAACTATTGAATGCTCTATATGATGATAATAATTTATACAATGTTTAATATGTGCCAGTAACTGTTCTAAACACTTTATTTATATTACATATATTAACTAATTTTAGTTCTCTGAACTCTCTTAGCTGGACACTACTATTATCCACATTATCCATTTTTCACAGATGGATAAACTGAGGCAAAAAGTATTTAAATAACTTGCCCAAGATCATACAGCTGTACATAAGATCTCATTTGGTTCTTCCATCAATGAACCCTCTGAGGTAGGTATTATCATCCCCATTCTGCAGGTGAGAAGACTGAGACTGAGAAGACCAAAGTATATTCGAGGACACACTGCCAGCAAGTTGGAGATGCTGGGCTTGGCACCCAGGAACTTCCAGAGCCCGTGTCCTTTCACCCTGCCTGTCTCCCCAGAGTCTGGAACTCAGGAAATCTGCTTGCTGTCTTCTTGAGAACCGAAGAGGCTAGAGGAAAGACTTTATTTACACTTTATTGTCAGAGCTAATTATTCAGTGGGTTGATCTACCTCTCCATCTCTCAGTACTCAGTACTGCTTTTCAGTAAGATAAATAACAAGCTTGAATTTCTCCAATCTGTGCAAATCACATACGCGTTACATTTCCTGAGGGGTATCCAAGGCTCCTTTTAGCTTCCTCCTATGGGAATGGCTGCGATCGAGACTGGGGGCCTCCTCAGGCAATGGATTAATAGAGACATGGGTTGATTAACAAATCCTTTAGAATCTACTTTATAATAAATTGCACATTGTTTTTTTTCAAAGAAAAATCAGTGCCAGCAACACAAAAGGACACTGCAGCCAGGCAGGATAAAAATGTCCCGCAACAGCTGCCCTTCTGAAGGTGGCCAGAGACAGTACAAGGCACCAGTGGGAGGTCTGTCTTCTACTCGGCCTCTTTTTCTATAACTTCACCTCCTCTCCTGCAGTCATCACTGTCCACCTATAGCCCCATCCTGTATCCTAT
Organism: Delphinapterus leucas; assembly: GCF_059928025.1. Classification (NCBI taxonomy): domain Eukaryota; kingdom Metazoa; phylum Chordata; class Mammalia; order Artiodactyla; family Monodontidae; genus Delphinapterus; species Delphinapterus leucas. The sequence goes on from NC_143139.1 coordinate 60,511,337, forward strand.
ATTTCAATTTCAGTCACACCGATTGAGCACATAGTAACCTGAATGCATTTCAACCTATCACTTCAACATTTGTATTTTATAAGATGTTTATCTATTTCTAATTCGGGGGCAAAATCGATGGTTTGCTATAAACTGAATTCCATATAGCCTTCTGACAGGTATAGAGCTAACCATCTGAAAAGCCTCTATGAGACCCTTCAAGTGAACGTCACTTATTTGCTCATTTATTTGTCAGTGAGTTCATTCAGTTTTTATTCACTCAAGTTTTTAGCACAGCCCTTATCAAAGTTCCTGGCCAGTAGGAAATATTCAGTAAATGTTTGTTGAATAGACAAAACAATGAAATATTGATTAACATGTATTCAATGTGTATTGAATGAATATGAAAAATGAATAAATGAAAGGGGAGCAAGGTGATGCACTAGAACCACACAACAGTGGTTTTCGGACCCTCAAGTACTCTCAAACACACACATGCACACATACACACACACACACACACACCACCACCACCACCACCACCCACAAACACAGTTTCCTAAGGCTTGGCTCGGGAATAGCTACAAGAGAGCACTGCTTGGGGTAAGTGGTGACAAGAGCCACTAGTCCCTGTCATTAAATTCTCTCAGTAGCAAACAGATTAGGAATCCTCCCATCTTCTCCCCACCCTGACCGGGGCAGGGGAGGGCTTCTTCCTGTGTCTCCCTGAGCCTCAAGTCACCTCCAATTCTCCTGTCGCTCAAGACATCCAGGCATAGATTTCATGATTTTACTGCACTTAAATCCCCTTCAGTTAATACTGAAAGTCTTGCTGGCCCTTACTCCTGTCATCCTAAATTAAATACTGCTACCTTGTCTCTTATCCTCACCTCTGGTAATGGAGTCTCTAACAAGGGGTTGTGAAAAGCCACTGTGTAATTAACAGAAGTATTGTGGTGGCCTTCACAATCAAACTAACCATGTCCTGCATAAATAACAATAGCAAGAGTGACAGGCAGTATGTATTAAGCCATTACCAGATGCTAGGTTTTATGGGCACCTCCTTGTTTAATCCTCCCAACAACTCTTTGAGGTATTATTATATTATTTTTATTTATTGTTATCCCTTTTTATAGATGAGGAAACTGAATCTTAGAGGCACTGAATTGCCCACAGTCACACAACAGGGAAGCTGGGACTAAAATCCATGAAATCTGACAACAAAGTAAATGTTCTTACTACCAATATACCAGTTATTCTTAATACATCAATCATCTGGGATAGCCGAGTGAATATTAGAAAAACCCTGGTTTGAATCCTGATTGTGCCACTGCGTACTTTGGGCAAGTTCCTTGACTTCTCTGTTTCTTTATCTGTAAAGTTCAGATAAGACCTAATTTATAGGGGCTTCCCTGGTGGCGCAGTGGTTAAGAATCCACCTGTGAATGCAGGGGACACGGGCTCGATCCCTGGTCTGGGAAGATCCCACATGCCGCGGAGCAACTAAGCCCGTGCACCACAACTACTGAGCCCACACGCCACAACTACTGAGCCCGTGTGCTGCAACTACTGAAGCCCGCGGGCTCTAGTACCTGGGCTCCGCAACAAAGGAAGTCGCCTCAGTGAGAAGCCCGCGCACCACCAACAAAGACCCAACGCAGCCAAAAATTTAAAAATAAAATAAAATTCAACTAAAAAAAAAGAACTTTACAATTTACAGATTGATTGTCTGAATTAAAAGAGGGAAAACACATGAAGCCTCTTACCATAGTGTCTGGCCCAGGAATGGATCAATAAATATCTCCATGTTTTCCACCCCAGTTTGTAGCCCTCATCCAATGACTAGATGTCAAACTAAAACATGTTAAATCCTCTGTCTGTATCCCAAGAAAAGTAGCTCACCTCAACCTGCTAGCCAGATAGAAAAACAAATTTTTATGTCGCAGGGGAAGCACAGAGCAGGTAGCCTTTACAAGACACCCTGCAGGAAAGCAGGCAGAGAGCACAGACGTCCCCCTCCCGGCTGGCTAGAGATACCCCATTTAGAAATTCTTGTTCAGCTGGTCTCTCTCCCCCTTCTCAATTAGACCGAGGCGTTCTGTGTGAGAATCATCAAAGCTACGGATTCCCCCAACAAAATGCATTGGTGCGCGATGTAGCAAAAGCTAATGCTTTTAGCCTCCTTACAAATATGGTCTAGAACAGGAAATGTTTCCTTTCTGCTTATTAAAGAGCCCAGGAATTCTGGTTAATGGAAGGTGCCATAGAAACAGAGTCAAGAAAGATTACTTCAGATAGTAAAATAATTTAAACAGCTGATACCTAATACTTGGGTTTCAATCACTTGAGGTTTACGTAAAAGTAGGGTTTGTTCTGTTCTGCTTTGTTTTTCATCTTTTAACCCCTAGGTTTTTAACCTAGTCCAAAGAGCCAACTGTCTCAATTCTTAATATCCATATAGAAGTTTAGAAATAGGATTAACACCTGCCGGAACACCATATTGTTTCTTGGCTCAAGTACAGATAGCTTGTGAAATATGAGTTAATTTCAGGTAAGCAGATGCAAACAGAAATGTCAATGTACTCAAACCTCCCTTCCCTGGCAATATTCTTATTTAACTAAATTGATATGTAGCAGCACTCCACTGTATTAAGAACTATCAGGGGTTTTTTAAGTTTTATGATAGAAGTGGTGATCACAAAACGTATGTATTCACAGTATCTATTAACCCAATACCCAGCATATGGTAAGCACTCACTAACCAGTCGCTATTTTACAATACTTGCAAGAAGTACTAGAAGTAGTAATAATAATAGTAGTATCTATTTCCTACGTGTCAGGTGCCAAAATATATTTGTTTATGTACATTTATAATTTCAAAATAAGGCCTATCCATGAAACAGGAATGATCATTCCCGTTTTACAGATAAGAAAACAACTGCAATAAAGTATCAAGTCTACTGAGTGGTAGAGCTGAATATCAACTCTAGGATTGTCTAATTCCAAAGCCCACGCATGCCTTGCTCTGTGAGACTAGATTATGACCACCAGAAATCTGCCCTGGGTGGACATCAGAGGAGATCCAGGAACCCAGCCACCTTGGCTTCCATCCCCTTTTCTCATGTCCCTGCTGTCTCTCTTCTTTCCAACCTCAGGGAAATGTGGCAGAGAGATGGAACAGGCTAGGGAAGGGTGTGCTGGAGGCTGCAGTTGGGGTTTAAACATGGCCCTGGGCAACAGAACACATGCATTTGCTTGGTTCAAGTTGGAATACTCTGGCATAAGGGATGCTGAGTTGACAGAAGCCAGGAAGGCATTTTTCTCTTTGCTGTCTATACAATGCTACTCTTTGAAGCTCTTCTGCTTTGTTTACAGTTATGCCCTAATCATTAGCCAACAGGGACTTTGGGAGTAGAGTGCTCTGGGAATACTTCCTGTCAGGTTTTTCCCAGACTCTCTTTGGAATGCCTCTGCAATCCACTTTGTAACTCTGGGGGTGGTCCAGTGTGCCCAGAGGGACTCTGCCTCATATTGCTCAAAAGGATCCCAGCACTCAACCTCAAAAATAGCTCAGGGCCTAAGGAGACCTCACGCAAACGATTTTTGCTTAAAAACAAGTCCGGCCTGGTATCTACAAGTCACACATAAAGAAGTCTTTTGCTACTTACTTTTTAAATTACACGTCACTATAGGGTATTAATCTGTGTGCTTGTTTTGGAAACTCTGAAAATTGGGACAGGCTACCAGGATTCCTCTATCTGTGTGAAGAACTCCTAAGCCTCCCAGGAGAAGCAGCAAAGGGACATTGGTCTGGACAGTAAGACACCTAGGAGACTGGGACTAACCCTCCTGAGCAAAGAGGGTCAGGAGATGCTCTCCTGATATCCTGGAAGAGCAGAGGAGGAGGTAAGAAAGGAGATGAACTGATTATCAGGGATCACCCCGGGAGGGAAGGCAGCTCAGGGCAGGTCCGGCATGAGGGCCTATGTTGAGACACCTGAATATCACGTTTGCTGTCAAATGACATCTGGCCCCGGCACAGGGAAGCCTTTCTAAGGTCCTCAGTGGATGACTCAACTCCAGGAATCTCAAAAGGTCCTGGTGGCCACGGGAGGGACAAACTGAGACGGCTATGACAGAGTCATGCTGATAATGGCTTTGACTGAAGGGTCAACACCAAGCATCCAACAAGCTGTCTAGACCTTCAAAGGAAAGGAGGCGAGAAGGGAAAGGTAAGTGGGTAGGAAGCCAAACCAAACACCACTGTTGCCCAACCAAAGTTATCTCTGCCATCAGGGGGATCTGGGGACATTTGGATTTCTTAACAGTACCATGACACGAGGACAAGATCAGCTCCTCTCCCCTTCCAGCCACCCGTGCTGACTCCCACCTGCAGTTCCCCACTGGGCCTCAGTCTTTTCTCAGCCATTTGTGACTCTGTGACTCTCATCTCCACCCCCAGCCTCTTTCTTTGCTGGTGATGCGCTATCACACACGCCAGCTGTACGTGCTTGCTACCGAGGAAAACGGAGCTGCTCCGTTCCTGGAATCCTGGCCCTCTCAAGTCCCAGGCGTTCCACGAGAGAAGCCTCCTTCTGGGAACTGCCCTGAGCACCCTCGTGGTAAGTGGTCAGACGTGGGCCAGAGCTGATGGCATGGAGTGGGCCAGGAGAGGCTCAGACTGTAGGCAGGAGTCAGAGGTGAGGTCCCCGTCCACACAGTAGGTGGGCTGTTCAGACATCAAGGGCGAGGGCCTTGGAGAGATGAGGCTGCAGGCAGACCAAGGTGTGGCGGAGTGGGGAATACAGAAACACAGCTCTTAGAAAGATGCTCTCTGTTGGGCAACGCCATCAGCTGCTCTAGGAGGCACGGATAGAACCAGGTAAAAGTGTGAATGCTTCCTCATTACGTTTCTGGGCTCTTCGCCCTTCATCTTCTCTTGGCGAGAGCTGGGGTTTGCATCTCCACTCAAAATCTCTCCCCTTTCTGCTTCCCGGCAAAGTCTGTCCTGCTTTTCACATCTCTGCCCTTTCTATAACTTCTACATTCCTTAGAAAACTCATCCTCCTAGGAAAACGTCTTCCACACCCCCCCCACCTCCTCCCAAAGGGAGACGGAAGGGGTCCTTTAGGGCAAGCAGGTGGCTCTCAGACCTGGGGAGCAACATGTATTCCAAAGCCTTGCCTACGCCTTCAGCCTGCAGACTGAGGGGCAGCTCGGATCCAAGGCTCCGCGCGGTCTCTAAAGGCAAATGAGACACAAAGCTGGAGGGAGATGGCTCTGTGCTCCCACACTGAGCCTCAGCACCCCTTCTGTATGGGTGGCAGCACTGCCTTCACCTCCTGGGCCCTGAGGGTTAGGCCTGAACCCAGTAATGCCCAGGAACCATGAAGGAGCTGGTGGAAACCGACCTCAGGGGTCTCCCAGTGAAATCACTGTGGCCGGAGCACCTGCCTGTGGGTAGGATGCAGTCAGATGAGAGCCAGAGAAGGAGGGGCTACAGGACAGCATCACATCTGCGATGCCACAAAGACCCTCAAAGTGCTTATCTTCTTAGAAAGGGAGAAGCAAGAGGGCCAGAGGAGACTTTGATAAATTACAAAAAAAAAAAACAAAAAACCTAATGAAATCAAGTGATGGTGGGAACCAGGTGAAGGCTGAGTGGTGAGTAGGCCAGCTCTTGAGTCCCCATCCCCCTGCCTCGATTTGAGCTCCTTTCTGCTTGGATCCTGTGCCGGTGTCCTCACTCCATTGGCTGGACAGTTGTCCACCAGACTTTCCGTTCACCGTGATTTATGTGTTTTCCTCGGTTATGGCCCAAGGTTGAGCCTTGGCAAGGTGGGGGTCTCTGGGATGACAAGGAAGTAATCCTTGTCGTTGTAGTTGGAAGACAAGTCATCCATTCCATTCCTTATAAAGGCATGTGTTTTTCTTGAATAAATGCTAAGTGAAACTAGTCTTTACGTCTTTTCCCATTGATCCACAACCTCGTCATTCCATAAATAAAATGATGCCTTCAGAGAACACAGACTGCTTGGCAGGGTGGTCTGGGGAGAGAATCTGCGAACTGTGGGATGGCCTATGACAAGGCACTCTCCTCCAGAAAATCACAGTGGCCATGAAGCTGCCGTCTGCCAGGCCCCACTCTCCCTGAGGAAGGTGAGCCCTGCTGGGCTTGGACTCCCCCATTGCTCTCACTCTGAAGGGCTGGAAGTTGTGGAAGGCTTAAGGGCCTCTGGAGTCTCCCAGATCTGCATCATTGACTTCTTTATATTTATTTATTTATTTTTGCAAAAATATATTTTTTTTTCTAAATTTTTCTATTTATTTACTTACTATTTTTGGCTGCGTTGAGTCTTCGTTGCTGTGCGCGGGCTTTCTCTAGTTGCAGCGAGCGGAGGCTACTCTTCGTTGCGGTGCGCGGGCTTCTCATTGCGGTGGTTTCTCTTGTTGCAGAGCACAGGCTCTAGGCACACGGGCTTCAGCAGTTGTGGCACACGGACTCAGTAGTTGTGGCTCACGGGCTCTAGAGCACAGGCTCAGTAGCTGTGGCGCATGGGCCCAGCTGCCCCGCTGCATGTGGGATCTTTCCGGACCAGGACTTGAACCTTATCCCCCGCACTGGCAGGCGGACTCCCAACCACTGCGCTACCAGGGAAGTCCCGTATCATTGTCTTCTGATCTTGGGGATTTACTTAACTTCCCTCAGCTTCTGTTTTCTTATCAGTAAAAGGGAGATAATTACCTACACCTCATAGCACTGTTATGATAAAGAACCTGTCATAAAATAAATGCTCAGAAAATAGCAACTATTATTGTTCAATTTGTGCTACTCCCTCAATCGTTATTCTCCCTGGTTACATTACTGAAGTAAAATGTAGCTCATTAGTGTGTTCAAAGTAATAGAAGATTCAGCTTAAACACATTTTTTGCCTACATCAAGTCATTCAGAAGCACCCATTTTCATTTCAGGCCATGGAGTAGAAAATAATTCTAGATCATGTGAGAATACATTCCAACCTTAGAGTGTTTTCAGGTAGTTGGATCATTTAGTATCTGTCATCACTCCGATCAGTAGATCTCGTTGTACCATTGGGTTTTCATTGGATAGGAGTCGGAAGAGGTTGAGTTGAAGGCACATTGGGCTGTCAAAACAACAAAACCAAAACCAAACCCCCCCAGAGTAGCATGCCTTGTTGTAGTTTTCTTTTCCCCAAAGGAAGAGTGGGATAAAGCACAGAATAAAGACAGATGGTTTTGTAAGTTGTTAGAGATTTTTGCTGTCTGTGGTTCCAGGGGTTGAAACGAAGAGGTCATGAGACAGGGATGCTCTTTAGCTGACACTGGAGACAAACTCTTCCTAGATGTTTTGCCTGAATAGACACAGGCTTCCCAGTGGGGAAAGAGGTCTTTGGTGTTGTATCTAAACTCACTAGATGAACTGAAAAGAAACATTTTTTGATCTATGGGTACAAACTGTAAACCCCTTCCTTTCTTGTCTCTCTCAATGCAGAGAGGACAAAAACTCTCTCTCTCTCTCTTCTTTATTTTGGTATAAAGTAGATATTAAGCATTAAGCACTAAAAAGGAAGAGCTAGTATGGGTTAATGACATTTATTGATCACATTTAGTGATCATATGCTACTGTGAAAAGTGCTTTCACGTATGTTATTTATTTCAACCCTCACAATAGCTCTATGGGACAGGTTTCATTATTCCCATATGACAGGTGAAGAAGCTGAAGTTCAAAAACGCTAGGTGACTTGTGCAAAGTCACACACTTTATGAGGGGCTAAGCTAAGAGTCAAACTCATGTCCTCCAAATGCAAAGTCTGTACTCTTTTCCAAAGGCAATTGAGGCTAAAAATATCTAAGGATTATAAATATTATGCTTGAAAGGGAGCAATTGAGACATCTTTACTTGAAAGATGAGGAAACTAAAGTCCTTACTATATATAAAATAAACAACAAGGGCCTACTATATAGCACAGGGAATTATATTCAATATCCTGTAATAAACCATAATGGAAAAGAATATGAAAAAGAATATATACATTCTTTCAACATTGTAAATCAACTATACTTCAATTTAAAAAAACAAAACAAAACAAAACACTGACATCCAGAGAGGCAAAAATCATCTAATTAGGCTCTCACAACTTGTTAGCAGCCAAGCCAAGCCTAGAATCCAGGATTCTTTCTACTACTCTTTGCTGACCCTTGAAGGAACTCCCTAAAGAATAAGAAACTCTCAGGGTAGAGTAAACACTAAGGTACTCCTCCTGTTTAGCATGAATAAAAAGTATTCATTTCTTCTTCTATTTCCCTGATTTGGATCTTGTCATGGAATCTATGAACGGTGATAGACAGAGCTGCCTGCTGGAAAAGCACCACTGATGGAGACTAGCTTTAGAGCTCCAGATTCCTGAGAACCTTAGATCTTTCTTCTCTCTCTCCAATGTCAATATGACTCCGACATGAAGACACAGAAAGCAACTACGTATTTCTGTTTTAAAAATCAGTTGTGGGCTTCCCTGGTGGCGCAGTGGTTGAGAGTCCGCCTGCCGATGCAGGGGACACGGGTTCGTGCCCCGGTCCAGGAAGATCCCACATGCTGTGGAGCGACTGGGCCTGTGAGCCATGGCCGCTGAGCCTGTGTGTCCGGAGCCTGTGCTCCGCAACGGTAGAGGCCACAACAGTGAGAGGCCCGCGTACCGCAAAAAAAAAAAAAAAAAAAAAAAAAATCGGTTGTGTTCTATTTAAATTGCTCATATGTAAAAAAGAACCAAGTGAAAAAAAAAAAAAAAGAAAGAACCAATTGAACATCATTACAACAGTACCATATTTGAAAGGAAAATGTTAAGACCTTAGTAAGAATGGTGAAAGTATGTAAAAGACTTTAAGCTAATATTTCTAAGCATCTTCCCATCTCTGTGAGAGGTCTATTTGCATTTTCATGCCAGCACATGGGCACAGTTTGCATCGGGGTCAAACACAAAGGCAGTGGAATTAGACTCCTGGATGACAATCCTGGTCCCACCATTTGCTGGTGAATTTCTCCAAACCTCAATCCTCAATTTCTTATCTACTAACTGGAAGGTTGTAAGAACTATGGCAGAGACTGCTAGTTTCCTTCCAAATAACCATTCTCCTCTTCTTCTTTGCTCACAGAACGCTGATTTTGTCTGGGATGGCAATGTGCCCAGCTGAAGGAATACATTTCCAGCCTTCCTTGCAACTTTGGACAGAAAATAAGCTGTAATTGGAAGTCATCATATGGGGGCTCCAAAATTTCTCTAAAAAGAATTCTTTATCTCCAAGGTGTTCCCTTCTGCTCTACTCCCAGTTCCTCTTTTTTCCAGTCTAGCACTCAGATACAGTGTCTGGAACTCCAGCAGCCATCTTGGACTGTGAGGATACAAGCCCTGTACACCAAGGATGGTGGACGAGAAAGGTAAAAGGAGCCTGGGTCCAAAAAGTCACCATACCAGCTCTGGACAACCCACCTCCGGATGTCTTTCAGATAAAAGAGAAGTAAATCTTTATCTTAATCCACTTATTTGGAATCACCTGTTATACAAATCAAATCCAATTCTGATCTTTATAATAAATAAATAAAATAATCCATATGAAACATGTGGCATAGGACCTGGCATTTAGTAAGTACCCAATAAATGTTAGTTGCTGCTACTTCTATTACCAATACTCCATGAAGTACTATGATTAGTACTACACTGCTGATAGGATTATGTCTCATCTTCCCTTTGCTTCAGATGTAAGTTCCTGGAGAGCAAACCTTACAACTTACTCTCATTTGTATCCCTGTAGGCCTGCCACTGTGCCCTGCACATAATTTTTTTTTAAAGCACCTTCTACTTACAGAAAAAGTAATTTTAAGTTTATTTTTCAGTTAAATCTGCTGAGTAGAATCAGGCTTATTAATACGATAAAACCTGAAGAAATAGTTCCAATTCTTATATAGGTGTCTGTATTTCCTAATTCTTATTTTAAAGTGCCTATTTTATTTATATCTGAATTAGCAACCAGTTTTGTTAAAGTGTGTTATGAATAAAACATTATCTTTTTTTACAAAAAAAAAAGGTGCAAACCAACCATGGAAAGTCTGGCCTCTGGCCCCAAAAACTGTCTTACACGCCCCATCACACACCTCGCACTGTCTCATTGTTATTGTAGCCGTTCTCTATGGAGCACTTGCTATGAACTTGGCACTAGGATAAAGCACTTAGGTACCTTGCCTGAATTAATTGCTCATATCAATCCTGTGGGAGAGGTATGATTACCGCCGTACACTACACTCCTTATTGTAAGGTTAGGATCTAGAAGGAAATAGTCTAATGACTGTTATATTTTCAAACTCAAATCAAATTACAGAAAATGTTTCTTAAGAGCTTTGAGCCTATAGAAAACTCGCAGAAGTTTCACTTTATTCTGTGTTAATTTCCTTTTTCAGAGACCGACTTACAGAAGAAACAAAGTCTTCAAAAGCGAGAAGAAAGCTTAATTCTTCACTCCCCTTTTCCTCTAAGATATTTTCATTTTTTAAAACGTAGTGTTCTTAATCAAAGGTCCATAGGAACTTTACATCCTGAGAAAAACAGAAACTTTCATTGCTACTTGGGGAAAGCAAGAATTGAAGAAGTTTTTTAGAAAAATGTCTTCCTTTCCCCTCCATTTTCCTGCAAGATCTCTTCACTTCCCAGGCCTGCCTGGGTCCCCCTGCCTTGCTTATCAGGAGGGTGGAATCCTCTTGCCAACCTTTATAACTCACACCCTCCCATTTCAGATCTGATTCTTTCCATATTTTGAATTCACAAACACTCTTTGTCTCTCATTCCTGTTCTGTTGGTCAATTTCTGTGCAATAAGTTTGAAGTAAGAGTTTTGATTTTATATGTCAAGTTAAATAAATGCATATAAATAAGAGGGTACCCTGATTATGATACCAACATCATCATGAATTTGTTTAGCGGCACCAAGAACCAGCTAATCCCACAAAAGTTGCTCTGCGGGGGCTTCCCTGGTGGCGCAGTGGTTGGGAGTCCGCCTGCCGATGCAGGAGACACCGGTTCGTGCCCCGGTCCGGGAAGATCCCACATGCCGCGGAGCGGCCGGGCCTGTGAGCCATGGCCGCTGAGCATGCGTGTCCGGAGCCTGTGCTCCGCAAAGGGAGAGGCCACAACAGTGGGAGGCCCGCGTACCGCAAAAAAAAAAAAAAAAAAAAAATCTGCTCTGTGTACCTATTTTATGTAGTCATTTGGTTCAACTGGATATTGTTTTTTTAAAGCCACGTTGAAATCAACGTGTTTTCCCAGGCTCTTGGAGTGCCCGGGTCAGGAATGCTGACAATCTGCCGTCAGAGAGAGGCTGTCAGCATCGCCCGCTATCAAGCCCTCCCAGTCATCACTTGCATAAGAACAAGCAGGCAACCCGCTGCCTTGTGACAAATGCTGTGACTCCGGAGCCAAGTGCTATGAATGAAGTCCTGTAAAAGGTCATTTTACGTAAGAGGAAATAATGGCGTCACCCGGGGTGCATACATAATTTTGAATTAAAAACCTGTTCACTGGATTCTGGAGTACATACACTTATTAGGGATCCCTCTCCTTTTTTTCTCCCCCGTCATCTCATTAAAGGTTACAAATTCTGAAATCTTGTCCAAGTTGTCTAGTTTGGGGTATTTCGTGTCCTAGGTAGGTCATAAACTGTTATTTATGATTGAATTCTGGGCTATGTGAATTACATTCACCTAATTCCCTGGAAGGGCAGCAACAAGTTTTACCACCCGACCTATTAGCATTTCATGGATACCTATGGATCTATTACCCTCCATAAACATTTTTCAAGGAATATTTCTCCTGACACCTACACAGAGCAGCTAGAAAAGCCAGTGAGCTATTTCCTCAAGTACCCGTATAAACATTCAAATCATTTCAACTTCTCAGCTCCAGAGATAATTTCAAGACCTGGGGGGGTATGTGGAGGTGACTAGTAACACCAGAAACATTCCATGAATATTTTAGGAGCCAGGTGATAAAATAAACTGCAAGCAGTTTTTTAGCCCAGGTTCTAAATAAATGATTTTCAAAAATTTTTTGAAAAAGAATATATTCTAACAACTGTATTTTAAAATATGCCCATTTCAAAATATTGCTTTCTTTTGTGAATTTTCTTCCTGCTTAAGGTTTCTTTTAACCCACATGGATTATATTTGGAAAGACTAAATCACAAAGCACGTTTTAAAACAGTAGAATTGGGCTTCCCTGGTGGCGCAGTGGTTAAGAATCCTTCTGCCAATGTAGGAGACACGGGTTCAAGCCCCGATCCGGGAAGATCCCTACATGCCGCAGAGCAACTAAGCCTGTATTCCACAACTACTGAGCCTGCGCACCACAACTACTGAAGCCCCCGTGCCTAGAGCCCATGCTCCGCAACAAGAAGCCACTACAATGAGAAGCCTGCGCACCACAATGAAGAGCAGCCCCCGCTCGCCGCAACTAGAGAAAGCCCGCACGCAGCAACGAAGACCCAACACAGCCAAAAATAAATAAATATTTAAAAAAATAACAGTAGAATTAAACAGCTTATTTTCAATATCTATAAACCCCTTAAGACAGTTTATATAATTTAAGTAAAAATTTATATTTTGGGGGGGAAGAGATGTGATGTCTGAATACTTCGAGTGATTATTTGCAAGAATAACATCTTGAATTTACATAAACTATCTTCCAAGCCTCACAAAGTAGTGCCACAGTGGAAAGAGCGTTAATTAAGGATCAAGGGAGCCGGATTTGGGTTCTAATCCTGTCTTTGAGTTTAATTGGCTGTGTGACCGGGGGCAGGTCACTGGCCCTCTTAGCTTCATTTTTTTCCTCTGCAGAAAGGGGAGAGATGAATGAGACTTCATCAAAACTCCTAAAATTCTGTTTTCAGCTCTGATCTCAACTTACCATTTATACAGGTAGAGAAGAGGTATTACTGCTTACCACTGTATAGAAAGCAAATACAAACCAGGGTCCACAAGCTGTCAAGACAGCCATGCAGCTCAGGTCTTGTGGTAGCTACGCGGCACTTTTTACAGGCATCAGGGATTTTAATTAGAACCCTAGGCAATAATTACAATTATTCTATAGTGAGCCAGTGCATTGTGGCAAGGATAAGATTCACTCTCACGCCTGCAAACACAACTCACACTGTTGTCTACCTTAAGGATCTCCTTTGCCGTAAGAAACTAAGACTCAGTCACCGAATCGTCTCCCACAGAGACCCGTCATTCCCTCCAGTGGTGGTGTCGAAACACGGCAACAGGAAATTACAAAGGGGATCTGGCACCACCACAGACCACTGCTTTGTAATAGTGGTTTAGGCAGGGTGGGGCTAACCCTCAAAGCAGGATGCTCCAAGCTCTGAGGAAGCCAGCTCTTCTCAGTACAGTTTCAAATCCTTCAGATGTCAAGTTCCACAACAAAAAAACTGACCATCCCACCTTCACGGGCCATGAACATCACTAGCAAGAAAAGTGTATATGTATGTACAAATACACACACACACACATATATACATACATAGATGTACATACCCACAAATGTATATATACTGGGAATTACTTGGAAGGATCATTAAAGACAGGTATGTGTTTAAAAACTGGAACCAAGCTTTGTAAAAATGAACATCTCTCCAGCAGCTAAAAACTAGAAAGAGAATATGCCTAAAACTATTACAAGTTTGGCCTCTTTGACTGTGATGACTCACAAAGCCGGTCTGCTCTTTTGAGGTGATGAGTCAGCCCTGACAGAGTAAGCCACACCACTCGGTAGAATTTGTTACAGCAAAGTTCAAAATACTTGCAACATAACTGAACTGTCAGCTTCAATAGGAACTGAACTGGATGAACTGTCAGCTTCAGGAGAAAGCCAAAGGAGGACAGTGACTTAATTGAAACTCTGAAACTCCTCAAGAGTCATTTCCTGTTGCTTTCTGTACAGTAGTTGAATACTCATTTATCAGTTACTTCAGAAGCACAGGTTGTCAGGTCTTAAAGGACTATGGAGTATGTTTGCCCACTCTGTTAGAAATGAATTTGGCAGGGTTTGAGAGCATGCAAATAACCACATCGACTATTTTTTCAAGTGTTCATTTCTGGCATCTAACTAACCATCCAATGCTTCAGGTGAATGCCCGGGGCAGGGAGCAAGTGACTCCCACATGGACCCTATCTCAGAGCAATCAGTTGTGACTCTGCATCAAGGGGTGACAAAGCGGTCCTTTCTGTCCTCAGGTCCTAACAATCCCTTCAAAATAAAATCGGATTTAGAACAACCTTCAGACCAAGGAGACCTGCCTACATCTATAGCCCACCCTAGAGCATCTAAATCTTCAAAGCCCTCTTGCACCACCTGTGCCATCTTTGATAACCTGACTCACTTTGTAGGCAGGTAAGGCCAGGGGTCAAGAGCACCCATGCCATGGCATTTATTGCCTTTCTATGTGGTGAAGATTTCCAACAAGGTCTTTGAGAAAGAAACAAAGCAAGGAAGAACACCTTGCTAAATAGATTCATGTGGCCAGTGAGTTCATTACTCAGGGTTTTCTGTGTCAATAATTCTAGACAGTTGTAACGTTGTATTCGTATGATTCCTTCCACTTAAATACAAATATAAATTTGGCTCAAGTTCTACAAAAAACTAGGGATTACTGGATGCTATTTTTCTAGTTGTGATAACATCCTATTTCTTAAATCCAAATTATTTGGATTGGAATACACATATGTGTTTTATACACACATACAATATATATATCTAGATATGTAAGTATAATAAATATATAGATATAGTATCTAACCCCTCTTAAAATGGTATCCGGATAATAGTATTTTCATTTGCATAATGCTTCACTGTGAGTAAGGTGGTTAAATGGTGGCTCTAGGACTTGAACTCATGTAGATTTCACTGCCACTTCACTGTATGTCCATAATAGCTCCCCAAGGGCAAGGCTGTCATTCTCACTTACAAATGAATAGACTAGGCTCAGAGATTAATGTCAAAAGACTAAACAAGGTCAGAACTAGAATCCAAGTCCACGTTCTTCTCAATATGATGAATGCATGAAGATATTTATTGCAGGAGTGTTGAAGACAGCATGAGAACAGAAACTCACTAGATGACAACAGGCAAATGACTGAAATAATACGTCGACTCAATGGGATATTATGCTGTCATTAAAATTACCACTTTAAATAATAACGAGGGTGATAGCTACCATGTATTGAATGTTTACTTTGTGACAGCAACAGTGACAGCTCATTACTAACTACCTAATTTTGGATTCACAACTCCATGAGACAGGCACAATCACTGTCTTCATTTTACTCATGAAAACTGAGGCTAAAGTAAATTACATCACTTGCCCAAGGGAATTCAGCCAATAAAATCAAGACTTTTTGATTTTAAAGCAGGGTTTCTCAACCTTGGCACTACTAACATTTTGGGTTGCATAATTCTTTGTTATGGAGGACTGTCCTGTGCATTGTTGGATATTTGACAGCATCCCTGACCTCTACCACCAGTTATGAAAACCGATAATGTCTCCAAACATTGTCAAAGTCTCCTGGGGGAGAAAATCGCTCCAGGTTGAGAGCAACTACTCGAAAGCATAAGGTTAATCATTATGCTGTAGACCCCCTTCCAACACCACCAACCTTCCTACAGAAGCATGGTGGTGGAAATACACACACACACACACAGAGTCATAGACAAGATCCCCTGAGAAACAGGTTCTTGACACTCTGATGTTTGACTGCAGGAGGTTTTGGGGGGTGTTCTTGAGAGCCTCACCTGTGAAGGAGCAAGGGAAAGAGGATTGGGCAGAGGGAGAGTTGAACTACAAGGCCACCTCCTTGTTGAGACAGGCCTCAGCCACTTCTCCAGGGAACACTGGAGCTGGGACGGCCCTTTACAGTTGTCGGACTTGAGACAACAGGGCCTGGTCTTCAGCCACTCCCCATAGACCAATCGCACCCAAGGAGGGGGTATGTCCTAGGGCAAGGTAGCTCTCCCTGAGACAAGGCTGAGGACAATTCCAGGGAAAGGGCTAACTGACATCATGACAGCCACCAACAGTCTCATATCTGGGGACTGAGTACCCTCTCTGTCCTCAGGTGGCAATCTGGGTGGAACACCACAGCATCCTCTCCAGACGCATATATGAGAATTCTGATTGTTTCATTGTAACTCACTTAAAATACATAAGCATGTGAACGGAGACTGGAAAGTGATAAGCAAATGAAAATAGTAGTACTATAAATAATGCCTTTTTTGTGTTTTTTCAAAGTTGAAAACAAGAATGTTACCATCATACTGTTCTTACAATTTAAAAGAAGGGCTCAGGTATCAGAAAATACAATTCATAGCTTTAAAACACCGTATATTATATATTCACATGGTTATAATGATCCCCAAACCTGCTTATGTGCCCTAAAATGCAGGGAGCTTCCTTTCATAGCTACACCAGGCACTGTTCTAAGCACTTTTACTAACTTATTAAATCTTCTCAATAACCAGAAGGTGGGAACCTTTATTAACTCCATATTACAGAGAAGGAAATGGAGTTTCTAAGAAGTAACTCAGGCTGTACATGGCCTGTAAGTGGTAGAACTGGGACTTGAACCCATGTACTCACAAATCCTGACTCTTACCAACCCTGCTTTACCGCCTGCTTCACACATTTATTTCACATTGTACCCCTGAAATTCCCTCACAACGGCAGTAATTTGTCTTCTCAGATTTCATTTCTTCTTTAAAAACAAAACCAAACAGGGGAGGAATCAAGATGGCGGAGGAGTAGGACATGAAGCTCATCCCCTCCCACAAATACATAAAAAATACATCTACAAGTGGAATGATCCGCACAGAACATCTGCTGAACACTGGCAGAAGACCTCAGACTTCCGAAATGGCAAGAAAACCTCCACATAACCAAGTAGGACAAATGAAAAAAGAAAACAAAACCAAACAAAAACAGTAAAGTAATAAAGCTCTCAATGTAAGACTATGTTAAGAGATAAAAAAATGCCTTCAAATTTCCTATTTTAAAGTCTTTGAAGATTTAAACACTTTTAGATGTCAATGGAAATTGTAAGTAAAGATATGGCATATTCCTTTAAAGAATCGAGTCTCGGGACTTACGCGGTGGTCCAGCGGGTGAGACTCTGCGTTCGCGCTCCCAATGCAGGGGGCCCGGGTTCATTCCCTTGACAGGGGAACTAGATTCCGCATGCATGCAGCAACTAAGAGTCTGCATGCCACAACAACTAAAGGTCCCACGTGCTGCAACTAAGACGTGGCGCATCCTAAATAAATAAATAAATAAATATTTTTTAAAAAGAAAAAAGAATCGAGTCTCTCTTCTGCTCTCAACACAAAACAGGAAGCTTTATAGATACCCGCTTGAAAGATGATTCTCCTAGAGTCAAGGCCTCACCCTCTCAATGGACCTAGGAGGAATCAAATCTCTCTGGAACTCAAGAAGGAATTGCCTCCAAGCTAATTCACTAGGGGCCATTTCTTCTCCTCTGGGCACTATGGAAAAATTCAACTCAAATTCATTAGCATTCAAAAAGCAATAATTATTTCACCAAATAACCTGAGTGAAATTCTATACCCTATATTCAAAATGACCAGGTAATTTTTAAAATAAATTTCCAACCTCAAAAGATCATCTTTTTCTTCCCAGAGTGGTCACGGCCTTTACAATGCCCAAGCCCTTTAGAACATTGCTCCCACAAGTACACGCAGCGCACGTGACTGGTGAACAAGGCCTTCAAAAGGTCCACAGGTCAGTCATCTTGACAGATACTTTATTTGAAATGGAATGCATTTTGAAAATACGAAAAATAAATCACATCTCTTCAAAATCATTTAAGAGACATATTTACACAAATGACGACCACTTAAGTTCACAAATGTGATAGTTTGTAAAGCATTTGGTACATGGTGATGCTTGCTTTTCAAAGCTCGTATTTGCATATTCTGAAATTTTAAGCAGAAGGTTGACAGGGGAATGTAACAATTGTTTTATCTTTCTTCTCAAAATAAATACAATGGTCTGGAAGGACCACCTGTTGTTAAAATCCGCTTCCCCACCACCCAGCTGATCACCAGTAGGCCAGCTTCAGAACAGGTAGCTTTTATGCAGCTGCATCTAATGGTCCAGGGCCCTTCTGCTTCCTTCATTGGACAATAATGACCTTTCTAGGAAACCCTGTTGGATCCTTTACTCCATTTGACAGATGGAGTCCTGCCAACAAAGTCACAGATCACTTTGTCATCCAATCTTATGTAAATCTGGATTGGCTGTTCGGCACCGCAGATCAAAATTCACCCTTTAGGGCTTCTCTGGTGGCGCAGTGGTTGAGAGTCCGCCTGCCGATGCAGGGGACATGGGTTCGTGCCCCGGTCTGGGAAGATCCCACATGCCGCGGAGTGGCTGGGCCCGTGAGCCATGGCCGCTGGGCCTGCGCGTCCGGAGCCTGTGCTCCGCAACGGGAGAGGCCGCGGCAGTGAGAGGCCCGCGTACCGCAAAAAAAAGGGGAAAAAAAAAATTCACCCTTTAAACTGTGTCAAGAATTTAGAAAATAGTTCTTAAAAACCTATCCAACCCAATTCCACAATTAATACATCTTAGGTTGTTTTAGGTAAATAGGCGTATTTCTCTTGAAAGAATCACTGATGGATTCATCGAGCTCTGTAATTCCCAAATTTAAATTTTATTCTACTGAGGGCATTTTACTGGTAAAGCAAAAACGAATTAGTTTGACATTTACAAAAAAAAGAGGAAAACGAATGTTCACAGGCCCATCGTCATCCTACAAAGCTCTATTTTCTAGAGATTGCTCCAGTTTCATTCAAGTCTTAGATCCCTCTTGTAAACCTGCCACTGAACATGACACTGTAAACACTTGGAGCCAAACTAAAATCAAATCACTCTTCCTGGGGACAGAAAACAAGTGATGTGTTTGAACCCACACACTGGCAACAACTCATATAGTGTCAGACTTAAATGAAGAGTCTTTAAGAGAAATAGTGTTTAGAATATGAGAGCAATACAGCATTAAAACTGGCCTCTCAGCTTAAGCCAGACTTCCTAACGGTGCTAACGTGTTAAGAGGAGCTCTTTTAAGCAACAACTGGGCTTCGTTCTTTTTAACCTCCATTGAAAAAAATACGTGAAATGAAGTTATAAAGTTGGTTTGATTTCTACATGATGAGAGAATCCCCCTTCCTCTGAGGGAAATGTTCATTTTGAAAGGGCCCTTTATAGCCATTTGCTCTCTGACCTCAGCACTCCCCGTAGGGCATACGCAGATCCATGTGGATCTCCACTAAGAAAGTATGTCCAAGGAGTTCCGTCATGATGCATAGCCGGTCCCAGTGGTAGCTGTCCTCAGGGAATGGCATGAGAGCAAGTAAAGAAGGAAGCACTGTGTGAGGCCAGAGAAATCACCCTCCTGGGTGCTGGGGAGTTAAGACATTTTTTCCTTCTTTCATTTGTCCCAACAGATAGTCATTGAACTCACTGTGTAAGAGGCTTGGTGCCAACACAAGTTCAAAGACAAAAAGTTCAGTTTCCAGATGGGACATTCCTTTTAATTTTCCAACTTTTTACATTTTATGTTTATTTAAGGGGTGGGTTTTCTACTGGACCTCTCCTCTCCTTCTTCCCTTTCTTGGGTTGAAAGAAGAATCACCTTTCTCCATGAAGGTGATTTGTCAAGCCTCAGAATACCCTAGGTGGTTTGTATCATTTTCTTACAGGTAAAATAGAGCCACCAACACATTAAATGATTTGCATTTGTATTTTGTTTTGCTGAGTATTGTTAAGTATGCTCGTTTTTTGTTGTTGTTGTGCTGGAAAAATTATTAAGCCATAATAAGTGTTAAATAAAAACAAAATCCCATCCTACTCCTCTCCTTTCTAATTTCTGAGGTTTCACAGGTAAATGCTAAGAGGGGTTCAGACTAGAGAGTCACTAAGAGGGTCAACTCAGTATAAATATCACAGCAGAGCAAGGACTAAGGGCTGTGGAAAGATAATACAAGGAACCATGATTCCGGTGGCCACATTACAAACCAGAGCCATTGTGAGAAAGAAAAAAATTCTAGCAGCCACGAGGGAGCCTGGGCATACTTTTTTTTGACAACGCTACTTAGCCAGTATGTAAGCTAACAACATACAAGTGCCTTTAAAAGCCTACAAGAATCTTAATTTTAAAAGTATTTGGTATGGATTTTAATTTTTTTATAGCATGAGAATTTGAAAGAAAAATCCTTCCATCTGGAAAAAAAGGCTGTGGTTTAATTGGGGTGACATGATCTGCATGTATTAAAATGACAGTACAATGAGGCATTATTAAAAAGCACAGCAGTGGTTCCAAAGAAATCAAACCGAACTTGACTTAAGAACTCTTGAGATCTGCTCTCTGAGATGCCCATCATATATACATTTTTTCACAACTGCAACTTAGCCTCTGCAAGTGGGAGTCCACTTAAATTCTGCTTGCCATTTGGTTGACTTTTATTTCCCCCACCACTTTTTGGATTTGAGTTATGATCTCAAATTTTCATCATTTAAATATTGCACTGAGAAGTAATTTGACCTTGGAACTCCTTTTCAGATGGAGGGAGAATAAAGATATCTCTAGCATGAAATTCTATTTTCATTTCTTGACTACAGAACTTAGCAGTGGCCCAATACTGACCATTCCAATTTGGAAGCTGGAAAAATACTGATCAAGACTTTGCAGAAAAGATGATGGAAAACAGAGACCCGTTAGTAAAGCTAGGCAGATAGGAAGTGATTTTCAGCCGTAAGAGGATTTGGTAGCATCTATGGGCTCTTTTGAAACTTAAGTAGCATCTGCCCTTGTGGACTTTGACCATCCTTTTCATTTAACACAGAAGAGGGTTTGTTCTACCTTTAAAAGCACATGCTCTTCCCCCACCTCCCCCCGCCCCACCAACAACCCCCCAGACTCCTGAACAAGTCGCTGCTAAAACAAGACTGGGGTTGTTTTCTTACTGCAAATCCAGTGTTTACCCAGTCCTTCCTTTTTCAATTTCTGAGTTTAGCTAACCTAACAACAAAACATATAACCCTTGGATTTCTCACAGAGCAATAAAAAGCAAAACAGCTGGTGTCTCTGATCAACATTATTCTCAGAATGAAAACAAAAAGCTATGACTCCTAGTCCTTTGAAATATTTACAAACTGTATTTTAAACTATGAGATTCTAGATAGAATATGATTCTAGAACAAAGTAAAAGGGCCAGAAAATGTGGTTCACATCAAGTGTGCAAAGCTCTTGGAGAAGGGTAATGTCTATTGTGGCTATGAGCACAAATGTTCTCTCAAACAAGTGGAATAATTCTTTTCCCCCACTATGTTTTTTGAAATGAAACACCTAATGCATTCATACTCAGAAATCATAGAAAACTTCCTTATTAAACCCTTCACACATAGATAATCTAAGAAAGCCTTTTCCTACAGCAGACCCAGCCCTCCTTTGTATATTCAGGATATGATCATCTTGCCATCAGTTGGGTTATGTTTGAAATACTTTGAATCAGCTATCATTACTACTGATTTCCTTTTAGAAAAAGCAATTCGACTTTTATAATTACACAATTCTGAACGTTTAGCTTCTTTAAACTTCCATTCTACACAAAATATATGTCGAAGGAAAAGAAAAACTCAAAAGAAAAAAAAAGAAAGAAAACTCCACGTAGTATCACAGTTTAATTTCAACCACCTGGTATAACATTTAAGTATCAGACCTTCTGAAAATGAATTCTTGATGTGTTCCCCTTCACCGCCCTTTTACTTTCTTCTTTCCCAAGATTAGAACTTACTAGGGAATAGATTTTTGAAAATAAGTTTCTTTTTTGGAAAATGGCCTACATTCAGAAATGTCTCAGAACAAGCATTTTAAAAAAACTAATAAATAATCATAAATCAAAATACATTAAAATAACATTACAGTACATCATCGCTCCTAAAAGGTCCACCATACTGGAAGATCCTCTCAAAGGTTCATAAATAAAGCCTTCTGGACTCGAAATCATTTCCTGCATTGTGATGAAGAGTATGCAGAAAAACTAAGAGGAATCGCCAAGTTATCGGTCGTATTCTGTCCAAACTACTTGGTCTGGTGCGGGCGGGGCGACTGTTTTGTTTTCGATCCAAGTGAAGACAATAAAAAGGTGCTTGTCCCACTTCCTCAAGTCCTCACAACCTGGAAAGAAATGACACGGATTGAAGTGGCTCGGACTCCTACAAGACCCCAGTTCTCTTCGGGCCTGTCCCGTGGACAAAGCGAGCTTAAGGACACCGGGGTCGCTCCCTCGAGTCCCCAGACACACTCAAGTGGTGCTGGTGACAAGGAGAGAAGCTGCGGCGTCGCTGGGGAGCGCACCAGTGAACATGCGTGGGTCAGCGTGGGCGGACGGGCGATCAGGAGAACTTCCTGCGCGGCCCGAACCCCGCACCCTCCCCTCTCTGCCCCGCCTCTCCTGGCTCCAGCTTGTTCCCTTCTTTCCGCCTCCCAGAAACCTGCATTAATTTCTCATTTTTCCACCCAAGATCCGAACCGGGGAAAAGGCTTCCTACTGCTACCACCCCCAGCCCCACTCCTCGGAACCTCCCTCGGGAGCCGAGCTGCCGGGACCTTACCTCGTCTGGCTCGGGTGCTGCCCTCTTCAGGCAGAGTTGGAGGTGCTACGGCGAAGCCGGTGGCCGTGCGGCTGCGAGAGCGGTAGTGGGTGCGGGTGCGGATGTGGGTGCGAACGCAAGTGCGGATGCGGATACGGATGGAGCGGCTGCGGCTGCGGCTGCGGCTGCGGCTGAGGCTGGGGCTTGGGTTGGGGCTGCGGCTGCGGCTGAGGCTGGGGCTTGGGTTGGGGCTGCGGCTGCGGCGGGGCTTGGGGGTGGGACTGGGGCTGAAGCTGCGGCTGCGGCGGCTGCTGCTGGACCAGGTGCTGCTGCTTCTGCCGCGTGGACTTGACCGCCAGGATGGCCTGACGATTCTTGTACTGCACCATCTGAAGCGTGATCTCCGCGTTCCAGCCCTGGTCCTGCGGGCACCGAAAGTCGATTTCCTTGCCCTCGGCCATCACCACAGTGAAGTACATATACTTGCCTTTGCGCTCCACGCAGTCCACGGTCTTCATGTTGGAAAAGTGCAATTCCTTCAGCTTGACAGGCGGCTCGAGGCTGCCCACAGCAGGGCCTCCGGGTTGGGATGGCTCGACCGGCCCCTGCCCGGGCTGCTGCTGCTGGTGTTGCAGCTGTTTGGGCGGGATGAGCAGCAGCCCCTCCTCAGTGAGGATACAGCACTTTTTCTTCCAGAGCTGCAGCAACCCGTCGCTGCGCTTCTCCAACACACCCTCCTTCAGCGCCTTGCAGCCGCTGCTCTCCAACATCCTCCCGGCATAGGGGGGGCCGCCGCTCGGCTCGGCCTCTCCTCTTCCAGCCGCCCGGGCCCGGGGGGGCAGCAGCAGCCGCGCGCCGTCCTCGCCCCAACGGCTCCCGCGGCCGCCCGCCCGGAGCGCGCAGAAGAGGCTAACGCGCAGGAAGCAGAGCGGCGGCGGCGGCGGCGGCGGCGGGTGCGGCGGTTCCTCGGGGTCCGGGCAGCAGGGCAGCCGCGTCCTGATGCGCCACAAGGTCCAGGAGCTGCGAGCCGCCGGGCCTCTGCCGTCCTCTTGCGAGCGCTCACTGAAGGGCTCTGGCCGGGCCCCCTCGCGGCGCTTTTGAATGGGCCATCCCCCCCACCCCCGAGTGACACCCAGCGGAAAAGGCGGCTCCTGGCGCCCGCGCCGCGGGGGAAAGCCCAGCTCCGAAAGGCACTCCGCCGCCGGCGCACGCCTCATTAACTTGGGGGCTTTCCAAAGCCGGCCGCGTCCACGCCCCCCGCGTCCCTTGCTCCGCCTCTTGCCACCCACTCGCTTCCGCGCTCCTTCCCCGGGATGGCTGCAGGGACCCGAGCCCCGGAAACTCCTCTCCTCCGCCGGGGGCCACAGCCGAGGACGCCCGAGATGGCCAGCGAAGAATGCCGAGGCGCAGAGGGCGCTAAGAGGCCATCCCCAGCCGTCCCGCCTCTCCTCCCGGTGGGGCTTTCTGCTAACAGCCTCAGAAAATGAGGATGGGGCTGCGAGGACGGGTACAGCTACCAGACAGTGCCTGGTACGCCAAGCTGACCCTCTGCCCTCGGGAACCCAGCCCTGGGGATTCGCGCCGCCTGGGCGAGCAAGGGGCGAGCAAGGAGCCTGGGGGTGAGGCTCGCGAGCCACGGAGTCCCGTGGAAGCGTGCCTCCCCCGGACACTACGTAAACATCTTAGTCCACAAAGGCCGAGAGGACACGGTGTCTTTACACTCACATTCGCTTACGGTCACTAACTAGCTCTTCTTGGAGCCGAAGGGGCGATTGTTAAAGCAACAGCGCTACCGTCTGTCCCGTTTGGAAGGGGTAGAGGAAGGGGACCACTTCGGATGGCATCTCGCCTTCCTTTTCTCGAGCCAGGAGCGCAGGCACTGCCTATCTTTACCCGTGACACGAGCGCTCTAGCTTCCTTCTTGACCCATCCGTACAGCCCGCAATATCTCACAACAGTAATTCAACTCTAACGACAAATTCAGGTAATGCCCGGTCCCAACACTTTAAGGCAGTTTAGCCTTCCAAACGGCAGGCTAGCCTCCGCGGGTCCCTCTCTTTGCAAACGCCAAACGGGTCAGATCTCTTGTAATCTCATTTATCTGTAACCTGGGGCAAGTAATGCGGTACTCGCCCCTAGCTCCCTCCTACTCCATTTAAACAATTTCTATAGAAATTCTGGGAAACAAGGCAGAATATAGAGCCTAAGCCGAGACCAAACCTCTTGGGGGAAATGTATTAAGTAAACAGAGAACCCCAACTATGTACCGACCCTGAAAATACGAAGAATTAACACAAAGAAGAAATAAACCAGGGGTGGATAAGTCAGAGTTGGCCAAGGTAAGAGGAAAGGCTGCTACTTGAACTCAAGAAGGAAGAAGGGAGAGCTTAGCTCATCTGTAGTTTCATCAGGCTGGTACAAAGAATTCAAAGGGGAAGAAGTGAGAGATGAGCTTGGAGAGCGGAGCAAGATTCAAATTCTTTGTGTGTCACGCTTAAGAAATTCCAGGTTTATCCCAAGGTAATCGAGAACAAAGGATAACTTTTAAACACGGGAGGGTCCTGAATCTTAATATAAGGAACAATGTTTCAGCAAATGGGACAATTCCAGCACAATCCTGAGACCCACTGAATTGCACTTAGTGGGCTCTCGGCCTTCACATTGTTGATGGATTAGTCTTTTAAGGAGAAAGGCAAAGTCATGTAAAGATTTCTTTACATGATTACATTTTAAAAAGTTACTTTTTAAAAAAATTCTGTATACCAATGAATGACAAACACTGCACCTAACATCTCAGTTTTCCCCCTGCCTTTGCAGGACAAGTGAGCATTCCAGAGAATTTCCACATGACCAGCTGTTCATCTTTTTAACAGAATGCCATTCTTCAGCTCATTTAGAAAGGATACTTCCTTTAAATGTGTAATTCAGAGTCTCTGAGGGCAGGTGTAGTTGGGAAAGACATTTCATATGGAAAATTGATACTATACAAACCAAACTGGGTAAAACATTAAGATGGATTCTGGAAGCCCAAGCCATTTTCTTGAGAAACGCAACATTTAGTGTTTCTATCCTTCTGCAGTTTATCAGGATGCAACAAATGCACTCTACCTAAGCTACTTCACAATGTCTGAACAACCAGCAGCACGATTTTCAAAAGCACTTGTTATTAGAGACTTTAAAACTCAGAATTTCAGTTGGGTATTTCACAACTTAGTGACTTTGTGAACAGCTCAGAAGTACACAGTTTGCCTTCTCCAACCATAGTGCCACTGATTATTGGAAATCTCAGTAGTATAATATAGGAATCTTGTAGATAGATGACAACTTTGCTTTTAATTTCACCAGTCACCACCAACTCACAAAAATGGCCATATTACCATTTTTAAGACAAATAAATTCACAGAAAATGAATTACAGGAAATAACTGCCCCCCCCCAAAAACCCACAACTTCAGTTGTAGATAATGAAAACCTATGAATGTCACTTAAAAATGACTAAAGTTTAGAAAGCTAGCTAACAAGTCACTGCTTTGGTAAACAAGTCTGAAAAGGCTTCAAAGTGTATATTACGGCCAGCTGCATCAAGTTGTCTATCAGCAGCATCTGAGCGTTGACCATCTTCTGCTCTAGGACAGTTCACTGGCTTCGAGGACATCACTTAGCTTTCCTTCCACCTCCCTGGTCATTGTGTCTCCTCTACAGGTTCCTCCTCTTTCCAATCTTTTGAGTGCCCCAAAGCTCAGCCCTTGGTTTTTATCTACACTCACTCCCTTGATCTCATCCAGTCTTATTATTTTCAATAAGATCTGTATGCCCAAGACTCCCAAATTTATATCCAGCTGCTTGTTGTCAAAGAATAAAACAAAGACTACCAAAGTTACACCCCCAGGCAAGGGAACACATACTGGTGAAGACATGCACTGAGTAGTTCGCTAGAGGGAAAAGTCTGAGGGGTTTTTCGATCATAGAAAGCAGGGTTCATGGAGCTTTTGCGAATAAAAAATAGCATGCTGGATAGGATGGAGTCCATAGGCTTATATATGACTGGTTAAAACAAATGCCTGGGTAGAACTGGTTCAGTAAGGGTCTGAAGTCAAAGTTCATGGTTAAAGAGCCTTAGCTGGTTAGAATGGCTGTAATGAAAAATACCCTTCAGTTTTTATATATTCCAGGCCACTGTTACTGTAAATTGAATTTTTTCCTTTTCCCTTTCTCTACAGTACTATTTGGGTGTCTATTAGAGAACCAGAATATATGCACTCCCAAACTTATCTCCTCACCCTGACCTGTTCTACTTACCTGCAATCCCCCTCTCAGGTGATGGCAACTCTATCTGTACAGTTGTTCAGGCCAAAACCCTTGCAGCAGTACTGCCCTTAGAACAAGACAAAAGGAGCCCTGTGCTTTGAAGAGCCAGTACTACATGCCTATCTGGAACTCATACTTGTTCTAGACTATACTGCAGGTACTCACTCCAAATACCCTGCCTAAATGACCTCGGCTATTTCAGAGTATCACATGACCATTGTGTGCACTAGTGTGTAAGGTAGGTGGACAGATTTTGAACATGCAGGCTAGGAATGTCCACACAAACGTGCAGGAGGCCCCTTGCCATACAATTCAGAGGCAGGAATGGGAAGACAAGGAAAGTGGGACACAGGCAGAGGATCAGCTTCCTCACAAGGAAGCTTCTGGCACGGGAGTTTTAAGGATCTGAATTTCAAACCTGGACCTCCAGGTACTTGTGAAGGTGTATTTGACAGGATAGTAGTGCGGGACGTATCTTCATTGAACAAAACTTTAAAATATTTAATCACTGGCGTCTCCATTGCACTCCTACCCCAGGACGGCAAATGTTTAGAAGCATGCCTGCCTTGCAAAAATCCTTTACTCGCTTTCCAGTACCCAATCCACAAATTGAGTCAAGAAATCCCAACGGTTATGCCTTCAAACCATATCTATATTCTGTCCATTTCTCTCCACTTCATCACCACGCTGATAATCTCTCCCCTGAAATACTGCCATGGCCTCCGAACTTTGCCTCCCTGATTCTACCCTTGTCTTATCATCTATATTATAATCTATTTAAGACATCCCAATCACTTTCTTCAAGTCTCTGCTCAAATGTCATCTCAGTGAGGGCTCTCCTAATCACTCTAAAACTGCAACCACCCCATTTCCCTTCATTTTTCCCATAGCATGTATTACCTCCTAACATAACTGAATAATTTATCATTCCTATTGCTTATTTCTGTTCCCATTCCTAGAGAATGTCAGTTCTTCCGAGAGGTCAAAAATCATTGTTTTTATGTGTCCCGATCACCTAATACATTTCGTGGCACACAGGAGGAGCTCAACATATGTAGAAATTTTAAGACTCAAAAGCCCACATCTGTCATAAAAAGAAAATCAATGTCTTCAAAGGCTTGACAGATTTTTCATAATGCATCCTACTTTTTAAAGTTTTCAAACTGTAACAAGAATTTATGAAAAGACTTCTAAATCTTGCCATACCAATACATGTATTTGGTAAAATTTTTTTTTTTTTTTTTAAGTAAGTTTATTTATTTTTGGCTGCGTTGGGTCCCTGTTGCTGCAGTGCGCGGGCCTCCCACTGAGGTGGCTTCTCCTGTTGCGAGCATGGGCTCTAGGAGCACGGGTTTCAGCAGCCGTGGCACTAGGGGCTCAGTAGTTGTGGCTTGCAGGCTCCAGAGCGCAAGCTCAGCAGCTGTGGCTCACGGGCCCAGCTGCTCTGAGGCATGTGGGGTCTTCCCAGCCCAGGGCTCAAACCTGCGTCCCCTGCATTGGCAGGCGGATTCCCAACCACTGTGCCAGCAGGGAAGCCCTGGTGATAGTTTTAAAAAATGGAATTAACAACTATACGTGCTAGGCCTCTCTGAACTTTAAATGCTACTATAGTCTATAAATGCTATCTAAAATACATCCTACAAACCTTCCTTTTCCTGAGCAGCATGCAGCTTAATATTGAGAGGCATTTATACATCATCCTATTGCTTGCTAGTAAGAGTAATCAAAAACAGAAACAACACAGTAATGGAACTGAATTGATAGAATTTTCTTAGTTGGCAGATACCTGCTTAGAAGTTCATTAATACTGGCTTAAAGACATTTAACAGAAGTTAGAAAGTTATAAAGTGTTTACTTTCATTTACAACTTGACTACAAGATTATAAAACTTTTAATCTATAAACTCCCTAATTTGCAATATAAAGTAGAAACTCATGAAAAATATCATTATTAAAGATGTGGATAAAGTTCAAATGTCTTTAAAGAAATAGTCAAAAGCCAAGTAATCATGAAAATACAAGTCAGGTCACCTTCATTAGTGCATAAAGGTCTGTGTTCAGACTGCAATTTAGACTTCTTAGCCATTCATCTCTTCATTTTTAAAAGTTCTATTCAGTAAAAATATTTTATAAAGATTCTTATTTCCAAAATGCTGAGTTGAAAAGGTTAACAACACTTCAACTGAATACAGAACTATTTTTCTTCACAGATGCGTCCCTCTAGCTACCTTCCTTTTCGCCTAAAGTTGATGAACTGTGCCTCCTAGTGACCAATTTGCATAACACAGCTTAGAGCAACTGAGAATTGTGAAGTGTTCAAAACACGGCTATTACAACCCGTTTACAGATCAAACACGGTCAATCAGCTGTCTCTGTCCTTTCTATTGTGCCAACAGCCTAACTTTAGGTTCTCATTTCTCTCATTCATGCTCTTGTAACAGCCCAACCACTTGAATCCACACTATCTAATACACTGCACTGCTACCACCACTTCCATTCCTAAATTATGACAGAAAATTTTCGGTCTCCTCCTATTCACATAAGAGAACATCTCAACTCCTTACTCTAGCATGAAAAGCCCTCCACAGAAATGTAAAGCCCTACCTGCCCTTACAATTTAGACGCTCCTTCCACTCAACCCTAAGTGAACTCGTCACTTATCTACTTTGTGCTGTTTTTGCTTTCCCTAAACCTCAGTAACATTTGAGCAGGCAACAGTACTGATACTGACTTCCGGGCCTTCAGGGATGGCAGTAGAGAAACACCAGGTACTTCAGTGACTGACAGTGGAAGCATTGGAAAACTTGTTTGCAGGTTTACTTTGAGCACTGCCCTGGCAGATTAGCATCCAAGCCTCTGCCTTCCAGTAAGAGCCCATAAACACCTAATATCCTAAATCTACTTCTACTCAAACTAGGTAAATGCTCCTGTTGCTTGCAACTCAAGTATCTGACGGATAGCCAGTGGGCAAATCTCTCCTTTTAAAGGACTAGAATACATGGGGAAACTCCCTCTTTTGCAGTCTTCTTTTACAACATAGCACACAGTCTGAGAACAGACTTCAGTTTGATCATTGACACCTGCAAAAAAAATGAATAAATCAGTAAATAAGCAAAGGCCTTTTATAGGTGGTAGAGGAGGAAAAGTAAAAGCAGTGAGTGTACAGAATTCCTTCCAAAAATTCAAGGATACAGGAAAACAGGTGGTATGATAAACTTGCTTGGGTGCTGCTGTAAATGGCAAGGTTACTTAAGAAGAGGAACTCAGGTTTCAAAGACCAAGGCTGCAGGGTGGAGGGTGCATCACAGATGACAGCTGACAGAGAACCAAGGAATAAAAGAGATGGAATAAAAGAATTCTGTAGGGTGGCCAGGCCCAGAAAGATGGAGGAACACTTTTTACCAAAGATAGAACCCAGGAAACCTTTTTATGGCAAGCTTCCACACTGCCACTAAACCTATCAGGAAAAGCAAGGCCCCAGGTTAGAGGCAACAAAATCGCCACACAACTCATGACTACAAACTATTTAACAATCGGCATCCTTTAACAGATCAGAAACTGGAACATTTAGCAGTTCTTGCTTCTAATGAGATTGATTCTATTTACACTTTTGCTTAAGTCATTGTCTCAACTTCACTTGTGTATGCAGGGGCTCTGGGAAAGATTATCATGTAAGGAAAAGCGAAAAACCCGGAAGATGGATAAGACTCCAATCAGAATTCATCTTCAAGTTGTATTCCTAAATCACCTTTCTGGAACTGGTTTACTTATTTCTGAAATGCAGCTGTTTGCCTCCCGTTTTCCAGGATATCCTAAACCCTTTTCTAAACCTGAAGTTCTTCAGCATGCATGGCTGATGTGGCTGTGATCCCAGCCTTTGTTCTACCCAGGGTCTACTATATTAAGCAGCCCCACTTTTGTGCTGAAAGCACAAATCGTAAGCCCATCTCTAAAGATCGTTGGATGCCAGGAGTCTTTTGCGTCCTTCAGCCCCACCTGCTGCCTAAAACCTGCCAATAATGGGTAAGAGTGGCAGCAGCCACGTCAGACAGTAAAGCAACTTTAAAGGTGGAAGCCGTATGTCAAGGAAAACAAAGCAGAGGATGAAGCTCTCAGAGCAGGTGCGAGCACTGACAGAGGCCAAAACAGCTGACATCAAACACCTGACTCCAACAAAGATCAGCTGGGCAGCCCTGTTATTTACCTTTTACCCTTACATGTCGAGAGGGAATAATTACCATTTTCAAACAAGTATTAAGATTAAATAAAACATTATTTCTATTACCTTAAATGGCTGAATACACATTTGGGTGTTTTCTTTAATGCTGATTAAGATTTATAATGCAAAGTCCCACCTAGTCTGAAATACAAACAGTACAGCAATGAAGCTTTCTTCTGAACCCCAAACTATGTAATATACCCAACCTTTGAAAAGAAATATGTACTTAATGGTCATCGTATACTTACCATTTAAAGTTCTTTTACTAATCAAGCCTGACATTTTAATGATCAGAGTGAGCTAATTATGTGTACATTTGGTAATCTCAATTGTCCAGATAAATTCAAATGGTAAGATTCCAGTATGATAAAGTAAAACGTTCTTTCTCCATAAACAGGCATACAATATATAATTTAACCTTTCCTGATGTTTCATTTTGGGAAACTATTGTAGCCTTTGTTTTATCAATAGTATTACAGCTAACTGTATTTTCCAAAGACAAACTGTGGCCACTACAAGATTCCAGTTCCTCTCACCTTCCCCAAACTTTATCATTCCTCCAGCAAGATGTAGAGTCCTCTCCCATTAAACCCTGGTGGCTTTGACTATAACCAACTTCTTGGAACCCAGCCACCATAAAGTCTAGGTGGAGCTCTAGCCACAGCCCAGCTGAAGTCTCATCCAGCACTGACCACCTGTGCATGAAGAGCCTTCAGATGATTCTAGGCCCCATCCTTCAAAGCTGCCCCTGATGATGCTCAGTAGAGCAGAAATGAACTACCCAAGCACAGTCAGCAAAAAAAAATCTTGTTGATGCTTTAAGTGTGGGGAGTGGCTTTTTTATGCAATATTAGGTAACTGCAACAATTGATTCAACTCTCCACATTCTCATAGCCCCACTGCGTTCACAGAACAATATACACGGTCCAGTTTTGTGGTTTTATTGGTTTTCCCAAAATAAGCAACTCAGTATGCAGAAATGTGACAACTACAAAGGAACTTGGAGCATCTTGGTTGACTTAGGAGATTGAAATAATGAGAATCAGTCACTTGTTACATAGCCCCATACAGTATTATGGCTGGTAAATTGGAAGGAGTCCAGATAAACCCTACTCCATCTACGCATTGCAAGTATAAAAATTTCCTGTACAGCTACCATCTTCCTGGCTCCACACTGGAAATCAGAGAATCCAGCAGTGAACGAGCATTCCTAGAGTCCTTCTTGAACTGGCAATACCAGTTCAGAACTAAAGAACCAAAAAAAAGTACATGTTAATTCAATGAAAAAGAGACTTGAGCTAATAAGCTATGTGCACAAAAGACCCGGGAGAAGGAAGTGAAAGAAAAGACAGCCAAGCATAACTGAAACAGTACAAATGTAGGTTAAACAGGGCAGGTCGTAGATGTGCAAGTTGCTCTAAAGGTTCTGGGTCCACTCACCAAGCCAACTCAACAGCAAAAAGACAACTAGCCTAATCCAGGTCTAAACCCACATCTGGCCTGAAGACTGACAAGTCTCACTGTCCACCCCTAGACGGTCCACCCACAATGTCCAGGGATCCAGGTTAATAAATGTTTGGGATGGAAAGGGATGGGCTAAGTAATGACAACTTGGAAGTTTTGGAGCATGAGGTATCAATACAGTCAAACTTCATTTAGTTTTACCCTAGATGATTTCTGGACTTCACAAAAGGAAATAAATCAGCATTTTTTTAAAATGAAATCAGATTTTAAAGACTGATTTTAGGTAAGGGGGATCAATTATTCTTTTCTTCTATTTTTCTTATCTCTTTATAAAAAACATCAAACACCTTCAAAATGGGGGCATAGGTTTATATTTATTATCCAGTTTTAGTCTCAGGGTTCTTTTGTACAAGTATGGACACCTCTTAGCCAGGAGCCATTTTGCCTTTAGAATCAACAACAAAAACAGAACAAAAAACCCCCAACTAATTCTGAAATTAACTGCCAGAATCTATTATAAAAGGTGATCCCAACCACAAATTCTAGATTTTCTTATGTTTAGGAAGCATGTTTACTAATTGCTCATTATATGTATCAGGTTCTAAGTACTCCTGAACAACTTCAAGAACTAATGTGTTCTCTCATCAGTGCCCACTACCATCTTTCACAAGACATCAAAATAATGAAGCTAAAAGAACAAGTGGTAGATTAACTCCAAAGCTTATATTTAACCATTCTACTATCCAATGTATCAACTATTTTATTCCCGTATTCATTAGAAACAGATGGTAAGGGTCATTTGTCTAGGGCTGCCAAGGTTTCAGTCGAAAATCTTTTCCACTTTTATTCATGGTTTCTTATTCCTATAGAGCAACCTCACCTACAATTCTCAGTTGGATCAGCTACTACCAACCCCACCTGTTTGAAGGTAGTTACAAATATGTACTGGGGTAAGGCTGGAAAAAAAATCCTATTGTGTTGGATTAACTTTGAAATATTCAGTGTGTACTCAGTTTTTAATATATTTCCTAAGTCTGTCACCTGAAAAGACCTAGAAATAATAACATCCCAAGAACAAGCAAACCCATCACCTAGACTTGATTTCTAAGTACCACTGCCCATTAAAGGGAACCAGGGATCCTTGGGGAAATAGCCAGTTTCAGAGCTGGTACAAAAAAGCCTAAGATGATCCCAGAAAATCTTTCTGAGCTATAAAGTATGCAAGAGCTCAAATGATGCAGGACACACCAAAAGCACACAGGAACCAATTGTAAAAGGATACCATTGATCAAATCTGAGATGACTGAAGCATCAAAATGAATTATGATTACACAGTAAAATTTCCTGACTTTGATTACTCATACTGTGATTCTGTAAGAGTGTCTTCCTAATGAAAAAATACAGCATTTAGAGGCTAAAAGGGCACAGTGCCTCCAACTCTGTCAAGTACTATAGAAAAAAGATATATGCATGAATATAGAATCATGTAGCAAAAACAATAAATGGTGATTTTGAGCAAAGGATGTACAGGAATTCTTTCAACTATTGTAACTTTAGAGTTAGAGAAAAGTTGCAATATCCATAAGGGCTTCCTTGCAAAAAGCAATCTGGAATTTAAGAGGATTCATTGCAGATAACCTTGAATCTATTATTTAAAAAACAAAAAAAACCCAAAAACCTTCATCCCTTACTTTGACACTCTACCCTACTTTTAGACCCAGCCTCTAACCAGCCCCAACGTTCTTACCTACGAATGGTTGACTCTTAATCATGTCTTACTTTAAAGTTATCTTCATGGAAAAGTCATCATCACTTGAAAACCCCTTTAAAAGGACTTCTACAGCTAAGCCTTCCATGGCTTCGCCCCTTATGTCATCCATTCTTTCACTGCCTTGAAAGTGCCATGGATTGTCCTACTTCAGGACCCTCATGCTGTGTCTCCTCTAAAACCTTCACCTGAACTGCTCTCTGCTCGGAGGCTCCATCCTCACTACACAAATTCCTACTCATCCGTGAATTCCCAGCTAAAAGCTCTTACGTAAGGTTTGAGTATTCTGGCAGAAACTTTTACCACTCCATGAAAGTTTCTGAGCAACAACTGCTTAACTTCATTATGAAAGAAAAATGAGTATTAATACTATGAAATCTGTCCACTTCTGGCACTTGCATTTTTCAACACAACCCCCAGTTCCTTATTTTCAAACGTAAAATACATGAAAACCTAGCCTTTCTGAAGAACCGACAAGACAGCAGAAGTGGAAAGCAGCAGACCTTCCACGAGCTCACCTACTGTGGCCTGGACCTCGACCCACTCCTAGGAGCAGCTAAGGCAGCTTCATGGCGCGCGAGGCAGTGGCGGCGGCCGCACCGCCGCCTGCGGAGGAAACAGCACTGGCTGCCGAAGCGCCTGCGCAAGGTCAGGTATGCGGCACCGCCCAAGAAGAAGCCCGAGGTGGTCAACGCACCTGTGCAACATTATCATCCAGCCCAACGTGACGGGCAGCATGGTGGGCGTCTACAACGGCAAGACCTTTAACCAGGTGGAAATCAAGCCTGCGATGATTGGGCACTACCGAGGCAAGTTCTCAATCACCTAAGAGCCCGCCTGTGCAGCACGGCCGGCGCAGCACGGGGCCACCCACCCCTCCCACTCCATCCGCCTCAAATAGCCTGCCGGCCAATGAAGACACAGACTTCTCCTTAAAAACAAAAAGCACCCACACAGATGAAGAACTAAAAAGTACTGCTTTTAACTAACACATCCCGAGTTTCAAAATAATAAAACTCAAAATAAGAGATCTACAAAAGCTATAAACTCTCAACATGAAAAGTAAGCAATTTGGTTGTTTCCTGCCGCCAATTCATTATTTCTAAATTGTTGTGCTCCGTTTCTCGTTTACTTTACACTTTAGTCAATACCTCAATTTTTAAAAAAACTGAAAAACAAAGTATGGTATATAATGTCAAACGGAAGAAACACAAGATAGCGCGTATATTGTATTATTTGAAAATAAAATTAACTGAATACAATTTAAGTTTTCTAATAAACATTTATCCTTAAATAATTCTACACTCCAACAAAGATGTTCCCATTTCTCTGAAGTAAGTAATCCTTAATACAAAAACTTGGCTCTTTCTCCAAGTTATAATTTTAGCATCTGGATTTTTAAACCCGTATACAAAAATCACCACTATATAAGTTAATCTCAGTTAATTTCACCATTATCATTTACATTTATTTTTCAGCTATTAGCAACTTAGTGCTTTAAGTAGCAAACTACCTAAATTATAAACACGGATTTTCAAAACAAAATCCAGTTCACAATTACCAAGTATATATACAGTGCAGAAGATTAAAATCTATGTTAGCATATGATTTCTCTTTCCTAAGGTTCCTATAATGTATGCTTCTTCTAAACTATCCATTAATTCTGTACATTTAAATAACATTTGGCTTGACTTAAATAGTCAAAAATATAAAGGCTAAAATTTTTATAAGACTAACTCATAAAAAAGGACTCAAATTCTAAACCAAGCCCTAAAACCAAGCAAAGAATATTTGAATATTAAATAGTTTAATACTTCTGCATGGTACAATAAGGTTTTCACAATGATTCAGTTTTATTTTTATTTTCAATGATGGGAATGGCCTACAACTCAGATAACCCACAAATTCACTGTCTTACAAGCAGCAGTAATATACAGTTAATTCAGTTATCTTAAGGGCCTTATCAAATACACCAATGAATACCATAACCCGTTCACAGAATAATTAAAATGTTTCTGTCGAAGCTAATGTGTCCTTTTAAGGTTTACGTGTTGTTATTAAATGTGTTAAAAAGGAAACAGAGGTAGAATCCCACGTTTTAAAGCACTACTCTGTAAGCCAATTCCACACAATTAAGACATTTTTATGTCACATAAATACTAATACAGCTTCAGTGAACTAGATAAAATAACGTTCAGAGATCCATGTTAATCTAAAAACCAATCAATTTATGGAACTGTTGTTCTCTGCTTATAACCATATTTGAATAAAAAAAAATTTAAGCATTACTTTACAGGTGATCATATGGGATTTTACCATTTCTAGAGAGAAAAAGAGAATTTCTTGGTAGTCACTGCCTGGGCTAGAGAATACTATAAACTGAAAATGTAAAGACAAAATTCGAAGGGCCTCAAAAACGTCTATAGTTAACTCAGAGTATAATCTGTAGAACTAGGGAATTCCTTTCTGTCTAGTCTTCCAATAACAAACACGATTTAGCAGAGCTTGGGAGGTTGCTCTTAAAATGACACATTTTACAGGCCATCATTGGCCTAAGCATTGAATAGCCTACTCAAAACATCTCTACTCTCCACTCTTTCAAAAAAAAAAAAAAAAAAAAAAAGTATATACTCATTCTTTTTAAAAACCACCCAAAATATCACCAGTACATTTTATAAAATTAAATGCAGTTTTATTAAGGATTTCAAATTACATATGTCAAATTTCTAGAATGGAATAGAACCATTTTGAAACTGGAACGATGGCATAGATGAACACTGATATCCCTTGAAACGCCAACTTTATTTAAAAAAACAATTCCTCTGCAAACCATATTCCCCCTTATATAACAAGATGAAATGGTATCTACCTCTTCACTTTGGCAACAGCTATTTCCTAAAGGAATAAAAAAAAAAAAGTAGTGATTTTTCTACTTCTTTAAGTTCATTAAAAATGGGATTCTATCTTTAGATTAAAAATTTTAAGTTCAGAAAAAGCTGTGTTCAGGTGAGCTATGGGTACAAAAGAAAAAAAAAAGTCACAGAATGTCTAATCAAAACAACCAAAATCATTTTGAAAATAAAGAGGAAAAACAGGTGTTTTCATGGCATTTTCCCCGTTCCCCCCCTATAAGCTACTGCAATTGGTTAAGGATTTCCAGTAGTTAATTAAAATCTCAGGAGAGGAACGAAGGACAGTACTATACAAAGAACACAATGTGTTTACATTCCAAGACCTTAATACTAAATTTTTAAAACAGAAGCTCTATCACCTCTAAAAAGGAACGCAATGTAATTTTATTAATATAGAAGGAACTCTAAGGCCTTCCTATAATTACAACCCAATTAGTCCATCCTCACTGTCAAAGCTTTAAAGTTCATCCCCAAAAGTAACAGTAATTAGCCTGAGGTATTTTAAACGTGGCTCTACAGTCTAATTTAATGGCATTTCCCCCCCTCTAAAAATGGTCTTATTTCTACTTTAGCCCCATGATATCTGCAGTATTTACTACAATATGGTCATAATTAAAAGAGCTGGAAAAAAAATTCTTGGACCTTTTCAAACAGTTGCTCGTCCATCCACTTCTATTAAAATAGGAGCCACACAAAGATCTGCAAGGGTTGCCTGACCGGATCCAGAATAAAGGTCCTTAATCTTTGTTTTCCAGTTTAACTATCAGACCTTGGTATAAATAAAATGCCGAATATCACATACTTGTGGTACAAATAGGTCCAAACTTTTGAGCTCTTGATGAGACTGAGAAACGTTTCATAAAATTTAACTTAATATGCCTTAACACATCTGTGAGGTAGTTAAGTAAACAGTACTACCCATTTTAATAGATAGTAAAACAAAAGGCGTGGGTAAATGACACACTCACACTTTAAGGAATAAGAATTGGAATTAACTGTAGAGGCTTGGGGCCTGTTGTCTAGTTCTGACCAAAGGAAATAAAATTTACCCTTTTAATCTTTCTATTAAAAACATTAAATCATTTAAGATTTTGTTTTCTTTTTTAATACTCTCTCATTAGTAGATGTAGTACCTCTTCCAAAGTTGGCACCCTTTTCAATAATGCGGTAAACTGGGTACATAATTTAAGCTAGGCCTCTGCTTCTACCTGAACTAGTACAAAATTAAGACATTATCTCTGGAGAACTAAAATTATATTTGACATTTTTATTTTAGGCTGCAAAAACAAAAACGAGCAAACAAACAACAAAAAACTTGAAATAGGCTTGTCAAATGATGTAAATTCATCCTTTCCAGGGAAGCAGAAGGTAGACCCTACCACAAAGAAAAGATGCTTAGTTAATGGAGGTTAAATTTTAAAAGTACAGTTAAAATAAAAATAATGAGACTTAACTTCTGAAAATACTAGGTTTTATTCACCTCCCTGTGGTAACCAATAACCATACTATTAGTTAATAAGATTTCTTTATAGTAACTGTCACCTGAAATACAAAAATCCATTAACAATCTTAAGTTATCAGGTGTGGTCTTACTGGAAATTCTTAACCATATACTTGTCTTGACAAGTATTGTTTTTTAAATGATGAATTGTCTTAGTACAAGTCACCGTATTTCTGTAACAAAGTAATGAAAGGCACAGCTAGTGCAAGCGAACTTAAACCCATTCAACTACCCGCTGAAAAAATACTTTGGTTCTTCAGGAAAAAAATTAGCAAGACAAAAGATCTGGTTCATTTCACAGTTCTGTTCATTTTCATAACTGTAATCTAGTAGTTACAAGATAAAAATACTCCAGGAAGAACCAAATATGTAGCAATGAACAAACATGCGTGAGAGAATTTGTGCATTCAATGTATCTGGCAGAAAAACTAGTTAAAATGCTAAGTAGAACAAATTTGGTCTTTAAAATATCAGTTCCTTTCCTTTAAAAATAAACTTGAGTCTACCAAGAAAATACAAAAACATAAGGCTGTAAGTAAATAATAGTTGTGTTTAGGCTATTACAGTGCAGGTTATCCTCAAGGCCACATACATCCTGCTTCACTGCTGCTTGCACTCTGCTGGGTTTTGATCCTTCTGTTAAAGGAAAACAACAAGTCAATCTATCTTTTTCTACCTGCTTCAGTTTATTTTTCAATAGTAGTTAACTATCTTAATTATCACA
The DNA here is from genome assembly GCF_059928025.1 of Delphinapterus leucas. Lineage (NCBI taxonomy): Eukaryota > Metazoa > Chordata > Mammalia > Artiodactyla > Monodontidae > Delphinapterus > Delphinapterus leucas. Next base: position 60,550,931 of record NC_143139.1, read on the forward strand.
TTATCTCACTGTTCTGTCAAAATTTCTGCCAAATTAAAAAAAATAAATGATGGCAAATTATTTATTCAAATATTATCAAGTCACAAAAATGCTAAAAAATAAAAGCCCCAATTTTACATTGTAGAATGAACTCCATAAAGTGAACACATTAAGCTATCATCTTAAAATAGCCAAGCAATTTGTTAAGTCATATTACCAATTATTTTTGCCTTTTAATAGATCAGTTATTCTAAAATACTAATTCCATTCATATTTAGCTGTTAACCCCAATTCATACCTATTAGAATATTTGATTTTTTTTAACTACCCTCTGTTACCTGCTCACTAGGTTAAAGTATCTTCTGGATATTTTTACAGCACAAGCAAATGAATAAATACATTAAAGAGAAACCAGAAGTTCCAAATGAATTCTGATAACATACTAAGCATTCTGTGGGAGATAAAGTCCACATGACAACTTCCCAGGAATAAGAAACTGGGACTCTCAGATATGGAGCAAAGAGATGACTGGGAGAACCTAGGAGTATTGCTCCCCTATTCTTGTGCACTCCCGCATTCAGATGATTTAAAAACTGACCTATTATAAGCTTTCCTTTGGGGAGAAAACAACCTAAAGAACACAAGCAATAAGTAATTTTAAGTGCTTCTAAAAAAAAACATTAAAAAAAAATGCCCAAGATAATGTGCCATTAAAATAGAACCTAGGGTTATTTCGCCTGAAAGTAGGAAAAATAAAGGTCAGAACCAAAAATAAACGTTTCTTAGGAAAGGTGCATTGAAATTACATGTACTATTGAAATGCCAGTGAGGAGAGATTTATTAAAGACTTTAATAGACTAAAATAAACTTTACATTAAGAAACACTAACTCATATTTAACCTGCCTTAAATTTAACAGAAAAAGCAGCACTAATTTTGCTCACCTTTGGGTCATAGTCTGGATCATTTTCCTCATCTCCTTCTTCTTCCCCTTCCTATATTAAAGTTCAAAATGCATCCATGAAGTAGGTACATAATAGGAAGAAACGGCTCATAATGTGGGGAGAATTTAATACAAATTACTCTATAAGTCAACAGATTTTCATGATTACAGAGTTTGGTGACAATGCAATTTAATTTGAAAGCTTCTAATATGAAAGATTTCCCAACACAACTTGAGACATCCAGACAGGTTTTATTGAAAAGATTTACTGCAGCCAACGTTGAAAAAGTTTACTGCAGCTTTTGACTTCTTCAAAGAGCTGATAACCCTGCAGCAGAACAGAATTATTTGAAATAAAAAAAATGTTCTGAGTTTTGCAATTTATTTATTGAAACCTCATACATACATTGTTTGGCTGTAGAATTCTAAAACCGTATTTTTTTCCAAAAACGTTTTTATCCCATATCACAGAGTAATGATTTATAGCAAAGGAATACATAAGTCACTCAATTTGCTTCTCAATGTGTTAAACAGAATTATTTGCTCATTTGGTAAACATTACCTCATCCGCTTCTTCACCTTCTTCATCATACTAAAAAAGGGGAAAAAAGGAGACATTTGAATGACACTAACAAACATCTGAAAGTAGCATTTAGTTAATATCCACCATTGTATCCCCTAATATCTAAAGAGAGGAAAAAATACATCCCCTATAGTGACTGATTATAAATTAAAACAAGGACAATAGCTTCAGGAATCACCCAGCTCAGTGCCATTATCTAAACCTGACACTTTAAAAAATTAAAATAAAGAACACAGTACAATCATGGATGAAGTATGATCAGATAACTATGACTGTAAATATTACTTGCCTGTACAAAAAGGACCTAAAGTCTATGTGAATGATTGCCATTTAACAAGAAAGATATACAAAATATTTGAGAGCAGCCTAATTTTACCTTAATCGTTACTTAATATTCCTATGGATAAAAATTCCATGCTTCCTAATAAAGATTTTTATCAGTAGTAGAAAATGTACAAGGTTACGTTTTGTTTGGTCAAAGATGTGTAATGGATTTACAACACTAACCCAACATAGTGAAGTTTTACTACTTCAGAGAAAGTAGCCTTCCTAATAGCAGGAAAATAAAAACTACAATAAATGAACCCAAAGATCCTAAAAGGACCTACTTAATTCAAGGAGGTTATCTAAAAGGACATAAGTAATCAGCCTAATTTTGAATTATTCTGCCTTGCTAAATTTTTAACAATTGCATCTATTCACTAAACCTCTCACCGATTCTGACTATCACACCCTCACCAAACGATTTCACTGCTGGATTCAAATTCACTCACATCATCCTCATCATCTTCAATGGCTTCTCCAGTAAAGTATAACACCGATCTTGGGATTATGCGCTCACGTAAAAAGTGACCAATTTCAAAGTCCGCAGCAAGGATAGCTTCAGCATCATCATCCTGTTAAAGAAAAATAAAAGCACAGAATTTAATAACTTATTTAATTTGGCATATGCGAGACTTGGATTTAAATCATATGCAGAAACTCTCAACTTCACTTTTAACTTTAAACTTTTAAAATTATCTTACATGTGCATGATCAAATAGTCTCTACATATGCCCTAGGTTTACAGGTTTTTAATAAAAATAAGTTAGCAGGCCAGTATACATACTGGTTATCGCTTAAGTTTTCTCTAGCTTAAAAGTTACAAAAGCAACTTTGCTATATGACTACAACTTTCTTTTTAAAATATTAATTACTGAAAACACCAACCGGAATAACAGTAAGAAAGAATCTCAGGCTTTTCCAAATAACATTATGTATATGGCACATAAGACCAGAGAAGATCATTTCACACTTCCTAAAAGACAGCATCCAAGCGTCTGTGTAATGCCAAGTGAGATACTGTCCTACTTGATAAAGACCAAGTCAATCTAAGATTTCTACTTAATGGCAAAGTACAGCACAGAAATGCTGTTGATATTATTCAAAATTAAAATCATTCTATGATACTAAAGTTCTAGTTCTGTGATACTAAACACTGAGTAACTATTCTGTGAATTCCTGAATGTTTATTTTGATTCATCAACATAATCCACTCTAACAACAACAACAATAAAACACCAAAGGGTCGTGGGGGAAGACTTTGAAGGAAAGGATTCTAATCACAGGCAGAGGTGTTCTATCCATAACTCAAGATTGTTTTGGTACCATCAATATTTCGTAACAGACTTAAGCCAAATTCAAAACTGAACTAGCCTACCTTGCCTGTGTAGATTTCTTTAAGGCTGTTCCTCATTCCTGGCTGTGTGCTAGGCACATTTCAGTTTTCGGCTATATGACCACATATATAAAGCCAAATTTCCATCGGAATAATAACCACACAAAGAACTCTTAAGTACAATCTGGTTAGTGTTTAGTAAATAGTATAAATGATTTAATACATTCTATTTTCAATAAGGAAGAAAACTAGTCTTGAAAACTTGAATCCCTCACAGCAGTATTCGCAAGTCTCAGAAGAAAGGACTCTCTTTAGCCTTTCACCATTTCTCAGTAGAAGCACCAAAAGCTTTTTTTTTTTTTTGCGGTACGCGGGCCTCTCACTGCTGTGGCCTCTCCTGTTGCGGAGCACAGGCTCTGGACCTGCAGGCTCAGCGGCCATGGCTCAGAGGCCCAGCTGCTCCGCGGCATGTGGGATCCTCCCGGACCGGGGCACAAACCCGCATCCCCTGCATCGGCAGGCGGACTCTCAACCACTGTGCCACCAGGGAAGCCTCAAAAGCATTTTAAATGGAGTAATTTTTCATATGCGTAAAGGTCTTCCTCTATGCATTGCAAGCCTCAGAACAAAATACTAGTAGCAACTATTCTACTCCCTACATTTAAGAACCAGTCCTTTAATTTCATATTTAGTAAACAATTCAACAAATAAATAACAATTCAGCTTACCAGATCTCCACTCTCAGGAACTGCAAAATTGAGAAAAGAAATTCAAATGAACAAAAAGTAAACAAAGCTTACAATAAAACAACCATAAATACCCAAAGTAAAACACTATTTACCTTCAGGAGGGGCAAAAAAATTAAAGAAAGAGTCATTAGAAACTGTTTTGGTCACAGTACGAACTGTCCCACGTCCCTTGTGTTTCTGCTTCTTCTTAATGGTTTTCAAAGTGACATTCTTCCCTTTTTTCCAATCTATCTGGCACCTTCCAAAACAAAGGGGAGAGATGGTCTATCACAATTAACACATTACTTTCAATTGCTAGGAAAGATGAGATTTTTCTAATTAAATTTCTATTTAATTTCAAATTTAGAGGGGAAATTGTGCTGCTTTTTGTAGCAGTACAAAGAGAAAATTTTTATTTCTAAACAAACTTTTTCAATAAATATATTTACAATTACCACAAACTCACAATAAATTTAAATGTACACTCCTTTGGAAAAATATCTGTAATGGTCTATGGAGAATTCTAGGAAAATGAATAAGCCCTTCTCAGCAAACGTTTTACTGAAATGTTTGGAGGTAAAAATGTATGTGTGTACTAAGCAGACACACTAGAAGATACCAAATATCACAAATCATAAGTAAAGCAAAAGCACATATAACGCTGTTAAAGTAATAAAATTAAACTTACCCTGTACAACCCATAATTTCTGGTCCATCAAAAGAAAAAGGATCAGAATCATCTGGTTCTGACCTCATCCTATATGTCTTTGTCAACACTTCATTTGTGAAATATTCATTGGGTTCAAAGTGAAATTCTAAGACAAAACTCTTAAAAAAAAAAAAAGAAAAAGCATAAAAAGTAATTAAATTCCTACATGATAAATTTCAATGCTTCAGTAAATAAAGCTTAATCTATGATTTTTATAAACATATAAAATCTTAAGTGACAAAGTCCTACTCTGGGAAAGAAAGGGTCAGATAAATCCCGAAGTATCTTAAAAGCAAAATGTGGCACAAAATAAACTGAATAAAACTTAGTTCAGCTAACACTACTATTTAGTAACATGTTTATGACATAGGTTAGGTACAGCTGAATAAACTGACCACCCCCCCACCCCCCCATCTCCACAGAGAGGACTTTAAACCTTAGACTAGAACCTAGCTTGACAGAGAAAAAGCCCAACCGTATCACATGTAATATAAGAACTAATAGCCTACAGAGCCTTTGCCCATGCTTTACATAATAGTGATGGTTTTGGAGAGAAGCCATTGGCTGATCTTTCATAATGGGGAAGTGGGAGCCCTCTAACATTTTTGTTTTACTTAATTCCCAGACACATGTCTTTTAATACAGAATAAGCATTTTCTTATTCATGTTCCTTTGCTATTATTTTTATATACATTTTTAATCTAGGATCAAAAATTGACTATATTTCAAAAATAGTTTACAGAGGGAGGAAAAGGAATAAATACTGCATCACAACTGTCAACGTCCAAACATTTATTTCCTACCATCAATTAAGTATCAGTTTTAATTTCTTCCCACTCCCATGTCTAACCCTTGAATGTCACCCTTCTTTAGAAAGTTCCATTTATCTACTTGAAAACAGCTAATGCTACAAAATTGAAAATATTTCAAAATTTTTACCATAGGCTGACCAGCATCTGAGAACTTCACTTTAATATCTTTCAAGTGCTTCAGAATAGGTTCATCATGTTCCTTCAAATTAAAAAAAAAATTAATTTGATAAAAATAAAAAAAATTAAAATGAGTATCTGAATGGCATACTAGTGTTCTGTTATTAGACAATAAGCACTTAACTGACAGACATTTTATTGTTCAGTTTTATGTACTATTATGAACCATAAAGACTTAATTCTCCAGGTTATGCCTTATAGTGAAGCTAGTTTACTTAGTTCTACCTTCTATCACCATTGGCTGAAAAAAGGTGACTAAATAGAGAACTACATCATTATATAGACTGAATGGGCTGAAAAGTTCAAAATCAAGTCTAAATAATTCATGTTTGATTTAAAAATGTTTCCAGACCTGGACTTCCCTGGCGGTCCAGTGGCTAAGACTCTGCGCTTCCACTGGAGGGGGCACGGGTTCGATCCCTGGTCGGGGAACTAAAGATGCATATACCATACATGTCGTGTGGTGCAGCCAAAAATATTTAAAAAAAAAAAGCTTCCCCAATCATTAATTGCTGCCTTTTCCAGCTGCTTGTTCCTTTTCTACTTTGCTAAAAAGTAGAAATGCAGTAAGCAGTCATTGTTCTGAGACAGTTTCTTTTTCTTGACATCAACGTCCAACAATCACAATACAAGGTAGCAAGTACTACAATGCAGATGATAGCGGCTCAAGAAATGATTCAGATTAGGAGAGGCAAAGTTTCCCAGAGAAGGTGACATCTGTGTCAGTTTCCCAGGGAAAATGACAATTGTTAAAATAGGTAAATATTTTTACAGTATTCTTTTAAAATACAAATGTCCCTTGGAGTAGTTGTTTCAGACTGAAAAGGTCTCTGGGGTAGGACAACTGAAACTCCCCCATCCTACCACCACACTCCACATCTAAAAACAGAAGGCACAGGGATATATGAGAAAGCATCATACAGTGAGATAAGCAATTACCAAAGGGACTATTTCATTATCTAATTTTTGAAAACAAATTATAATTTATTTGATTACATTAATCAAAGCTGCAATTTTCCTTCTACCAATAACAGCTCTTTCAAAACAAAGCAATCATGGGAATTCCCTTGCGGTCCAGTGGTTAGGACTCCTCGCTTTCACTACCAAGGGCCCGGGTTCGATCCCTGATCGGGGAACTAAGATCCCACAAGCCGTATGGCGTGGCATGGGCCCTCTCCAAAAAAAAAAAGAAGAAAGCAATCATTCTATAAAAATCAATAATAAAGAGACTAGTCATCAGAGCCATTTAAACTTCAAAGGTTTACCCTTTGAGGTAAACTGGTGTTTTTATGAATAAAATTACCTGAACCATATCACTGAGCAAGTCAACATTCTTAAAAACGGTCAACCAAAATTCAGGAATTCCTTTGGGGTCTTCTTTTTCTTCATCCTTTTTCTCATCTTCAATCTTGGTCTTTTCTTTTAGTTCCTCCTTAATAAAAGACAGCATTCATCATTACTGGATACCCAGATTAGACATCTTGATAAAATTTTTCACATCCCCTTAACTTGCATGCAGTGGCAGAGAACCCAACAAACCCTCAATAACTAATTTCAACATTTAGCCAAAGAAGTTCTAGTCTAATTGTGTAAACACTGCTGTTACCCATACCAGACCTTACTTCCATAATATTTCTACTACCATACCCCTTCCAAAAAGAAAGCCACTAGGACCATGAGCTGTAGGAAAAAAAATTCAGCTTCATGGGAGAGAAGAGGAAAAAAAAATAAGACTTAAGCACAGTAAAGAGGAAAAGCAAAAGAAATATAAACCCTGTCCATTGCCTCACCCATTGGTGTTCTTAATCAAAATATATTCTCTTAATCACCAATGTTAAAACATCAATGCTGGAGAAACAGGTCATGTAACAGAGCACTGGATTTGTATCACAGCTCTGCCATCTATAAGTTGTGGGCAGGACATTTAGAGACCTCCATTTGCACTTTAAAAAATGGGAACAATCCTTTTGTATGTCATCATGAAGTTCAAACGAAAAGTTTATATGAATCTATAAACTTTAAATGCTATAAAAATGCAAGGAAAAGGTGAATTTGGGTACAGGTGGAGTTGGGCTAACAGTGGATCATCTGCACTCACTATCCATCTCACAATAAAAATAATTATTTCCAAGGTATAAAAACACACTAAATTAAAGTTAATACCAACCGAAATTTCATCTTCCTCATCTGGTTTCCATTCACATTCTTCTTCTGTAGGTTCATAAATGGCATTAATGATCTCAAATCGCTAAAATGATTAAAAACAAAAATTTACATAAAAACACTGGCATCGAAGCTAAAAACTAGATGTCCCTCATTAAGAATGCTTAAAGATTTAATTAATTCATACAACTTGAATTGCTATTATTGATAGTTCTCCCAAATTCCTCTAATAACCATTTTGCTGACAGTTCTAACAAAAGTTTGTTTATATTTCCAGAGCTTTATCTTCTTCTTGAATTTTACATTAAAAAAACAAAGTATTAGAAAGCATTACCTTATCAAATAGAGGTTGATAGAGAACAGCATACTTTCTTTCAAGATCATGAACTTCCTCATAGAACTTGGCTTCTATCTGTGCACATTTAACTTGAAGGTTTTTGAGAGCATTCACGCGTCTTTTAACTACCCTAGGCAAGCTGAAAGGTTAGAAAGCACCAGTTATATAGCATCACAGTAAAACCCAAGTAACACTTCTTTTAGCATACTGAAATTGCAGCATAAAAGTTAGTAACAGCTTTCCTATTTGAAGCAAAAGGTACATTCAAAGTAATTAAAATTCAAGAGATATAAATACACAGACCTCTTGACCATAAAACATTTCAAAAGAGGAAATTTAACCAGGTACAGTAAATTGATAAGAAAATGTAAACCGTATCACCAACCCTAAATCTTTCATTGTAATTAAGTTCAGCACTGGGCTCGTCAGTGCTGGCATCTCAGTTGTAAAATGCAGTCTAAAAGTTAAAAAGTCACGGACTGGGCTTCCCTGGTGGCGCAGTGGTTGAGAGTCCGCCTGCCGATACAGGGGAAACGGGTTCGTGCCCCGGTCTGGGAAGATCCCACGTGCCGCGGAGCTGCTAGGCCCGTAAGGCATGGCCGCTGAGCCTGCGTGTCTGGAGCCTGTGCTCCGCAACGGGAGAGGCCACAACAGTGAGAGGCCCACGTACCGCAAAAAAAAAAAAAAAAAAAGTCATGGACTAACCATCCTAACAATAACCTGAATAATTTTTAAAAATATGTACAATTGAGGGAATTCCCTGGAGGGCCAGCTGTTAGGACTCCGAGCTCCCACTACAGGGGGCACAGCTTCAATCCTTGGTCAGAGAACTAAAATCCCACAAGTAGCGCAGCACAGCCAAATTAAATAAATAAATTAATAAAATAAAATATGTACAGCTGACACTTGAAACACAAGTTTGAACTGCATGGGTCTACTTATATGCAGGTATTTTTCAATAGTAAATACTAGAGTACTACACAGTCTGTGCTTGGCTGAATCCATGGATGGAGGAATCGCAGACACAGGGGGATGACTACTGATTAACTCCTGTGTTATTCAAGGGTCAACTGCATATCCACCTGTGTCAATTATTAGGGGAAAGAAGGGGAACATATGTGTTTTTGGAAAAAGAATGGTATCCTACACCGTTATTTTCTTTTTAGTCTCAGTATTTAATTTGGAATTTGAAATTACATTAAATAAGTATGTAAAATTTTATGAAGAGGGGAGGTAGATTTTTAAATAACAGCTTTTCTAAGATATAATTCATATACAATTCACTATAGAGCATAGATTTTTTTAAAGGTTATACACACCTAGTTTATGAGCCCCTCAAAAAATGATTAAAATTATGAATCCCTCTACCACCCAAAAAATGTTCACACTCAAAAGTTCCCTAAGTTCAGGGAATCTGTACAACAGATCCAAAATCCAGGTTAGAATTTCCTGCCATACACAGATTAGTGTAAAGCAAATTAATTCTCTACTTAACCACTTTAGTTAAGGTAATCAGAAAACAAACAAAAACAAAAACCTAAAATACAAACTCTTAATTCTTACAATTAAAATTAAAATGTTGTCAGGGTGGTGAAATAGCTTGGTCAGCTAGCCTCCCTGCAACTCCACATCTCAAAAAAAAAAAATCAACCCTGGAAACTTTAGAACCATGAAGCAAACAACTATTTCTCACACACTCACACACACCATCACACCATGAGCAATTTCTGAGTAAGACTGAAGGTTGTCTTTAACTGATACAGACAGGGTGAGCTGCAACTTGGAAGGCAGGGATGGGGGTAGGTGGGTGGTGGTGACCAGAGTGGGCAGCAGTGAGGACAAGGTGGAAGAAAGCTTTTTGCAGAAAAGTTTTAAAGTTCTACACTTGCCTTCAACACTCACTGCCTGTCCCCTTCACCCTTCACAGAGCCCAGTGCCATTGCTCCTAGGATAACATGAAGAGTTGATGAAAGCTGGACTGGCTCAGAGCCCGTAAGCACTCACTCTTCCACCTCCTCCAATCCCGGAACAATGGATTACAACCAAAGGAGACTGGCTCCTCCCAAAGCAGCCAAGAAAATTGCCTGTAATTGTCAGCCAAGTCTGAGTCTGAGGTGACTGGAGCTCTCCTTAGGCTCAACCAGTCCCCTTTCTCTTTCGCCATGAGACTGTTACAGACAGAAGTCTAATCTTCATTCCTCCCTTAATACTCATTACTAGAGTAACTGATATCGCCCAGTGTGCTGGAGCTATAAGGCCAAAATAACTAGACACTTGAAGAGTACTATGAAAGAATGAAATAGTTAGCATCTGAAGCATTATTAAACAAAGGATTTAATCAAGAATGTAAATACATTTAAAGCGTTGAAGAAAGATACATCTTAACTCTGAAACAAGACCAAGAAAGCTAAAACAAGGTGGGAATATTAAGTATGAAAAATACAGTTAACTAAAGTAACCAAAAATTGGACAAACAAGGTATGTTCAACTGAAGAAAAAATCCATGAGGTTTAAAACCTCTTCAGAAAGGCAGCAGGAAAGACAGACAGAAAAGCTATGAAACATGGAGGCACTGGTGCCAAATGAAACAATAGCTGAAAAAGAGAAGGGAGGTGGATATCTGAGGAAATGAGGGTAATGAATTTCTCAGTTACAGAAACATGAAAGCCCTTATTCGAACCACTAGACACGTTAATAAGATTGATGACTATCAAAGAAAAAAGAAAATTCTAAAGATATCCAATGAAAAAAGCAAACAACCTACAAAGGAAAAGGTTCAGAGGGATATTGGGTTTCAAAGAGAACACTGCAGACAAGAAAAACTGAAGTGAATTTTTAAGATATTTAAGAACTTTGAACTTAAAATTTTCAGATATGAAGGCAAAATAAAAACTGTATAAGGTATATGAGGCTTTAGGAAGTATGCCACAGATATTATATTCATGAAAAATAATTTTGAGGAAGTAAAAAAAAACCCAGATGCTATATAACATATGGGTGAATCAAAAATATCTTGATAAATTTTACTGTTGCCTTGAAAGAAAAAAAAAAAGAGGCCTAGAGGAAGTATATTATTGGTGAATTTAACAGATCAATAGGGGTAAATAAACTGAGATATTAGGTTATGATCCATTTTACCGTAATAACAAAAAACAAAATGCATTAACTTTGAAACCAGCAGAAGACAACTTGATCTTTTCAATGGAAAACAGAAAAGGAGAAAAAAGTACCATAAATTAGATAATAAGAAAAGAGAAGAGCAATTAACTCCAAAACAATACCACTTCTAAGAAATGTAAAGAGTTTGAAATTACTAATAAAGAAGAACACGATCATACTAGAGTAAGATACAAGGATGGAAAAAGACACGCCAGATAAATAAAAACCAAAACAAAGCTGGAGCAGCTATCTTAGTATCAGACAAAACAAAATCTATGACACAATCTACAACTGACAGAATTATAGGATGAGAAAGATAAATTAAGAAGATTTTTTTATACATTCATCCCAAAAACTGTTAGATCAAGCAGTCAATCAATACGCAAAAATAAAGAGAATCTGAACAATACAACTAATATGCCTAAGCTATTGATTTCGGCATATAAATTTTCATACTTATTCACACAGCATTTATAAAAAGTTTTATGGCTGTAAAAGAGACACATTAATTTTTTTTAATTAAATGAACTAAGCAGGCAATTAAGAAACTGGGAAGGGAATAGAGCAAACCCACATAAGGAAATAACATTAAAGCCAGAAAAAAGAAGCAATAACAAAAAAATGCAAATGGAAAACCAAAACATTAAGATTGAGACAACTGGCAAAACTAATGCAGATACAAAATACAGAATATGAAAGGGAAAAATCAGATTTTTAAAAATATGAATTATACACTAATCAATTTGAAACCTAGATAAAACACATACAGTTTTAGGAGAACATAAAACTCCACAATTGGCACAAGAGAAATTGAAGAGGTCAGTTAGTATGTTATAAAAAAAGAAAAAAAAGAAGAAAAAGGATAAATTCCCCAGGACCTCTAGCTGCCAAATCCCAAAGGCCCAAGTCAATTTTTAGAAGAGTTCCACCAACTGTTCAAGGAATTCCTATCTTATACAAGTTGTTCCAGAAAACAAAGAAAAAAGTAAAAGCAATCTTGTTCATTTCTAGGCAGTTGAAATCTTGACTCTAAAACCAGGGATAGAGTGAGAGAGAGAGAGAGAGAGAGAGAGAGAGAGAGAGAGAGAGAGAGAGTGTGTGTGTGTGTGTGTGTGTGTGTGTGTGTACAGGCACACACAAGCTCTTTTCACTAATAAATAAGGACCCCAAATAAAATATTAACTACCCAACTAAGGTTTCCAAAACCATATTTAATATACAATTAGTAGATTCAAAGAAAAAGTCAAAAGACTATCTGAATTGATAAAGGAAAAAAGGTCATAATAAATCACAAACAGACACATTAATGAAGAGATTACATACTCATTCCTGGTTAAGATAAGAAATAAGACAAGGATGCCCATTTTTAATGCTAATGTTTAACACAGTATTGAAAGTCCTGGCCAATGTTACAAAGAAAGAAAAATAAACATGCAGTGTGGTGTAATGTGGAAGATTAGAGTTAAAACTGCCACTTGCAGATAAGATCTTTGGGGCTATGTGAGAAATAACAGAACAAATTACTATACAGTAAGAGTAGCAAGGTTTCTGGACACAAGATCAACTTTAAAAAAATAATAATCAGTAGTACTCCTTTATCAAGAACAGCCAACCAGAAAATACAACAAAAAACACTATTCACAACAGCAACACAAATATAGAGGAATTAACCAAGAAGAAAACTTTGTAATAAAAGATACAGAATATGATCTGAATAAATACAAGGATATGGATGAGACAATCTAATACTAAAAAGATATTGGAATTCTTAAGAGAATTCTAGTTTTTTGTTATTTTGAGGGTTTTTGTTTTTTTAAGAGAACCCTGATAAACTTACTCTCAACCATACATGGGATAAAGGGCTACAGATGGTAAGATCAACCTTAAAAGTGTGTTTCATGGTGGATGAGGGGTGGTAGAAGAAAGCAACTCACCCTGCCAGATATTAAGACATACTATAAAGCCAGAGTAATTAAGTGGGACAATGACAAAAGAACAAGAAAAAAACCAATGAAAAAGAGTGCTGCTCAGAGACAAAGGTGTTTGTAAGAATTTGATATACAATAAAGGTGGTAACACAAATAAATGGGGGAAGCATGAACTGTTTAGTGAAGCATTATAAAAACTAGCTCACCAAAAAAGAAAGGAAAGAAAGATGCCTATTGAATATGAAATACAAAGGTGATCTCTAAAGGGATTAGACCTAAAGGTAAAAGGTAAAACTAGTCAATAGGAAATGCAGAAGGAGTAAGGAAAGATTTATCTTCAGAAGAACAAGCCGTATGTCAAAAAATTTAACAAACATAAAAATTAAGGATTTGTTTAATAGAGGACACCATGGACAAAATTAATAGAAATGACAATAGATTATTTACAAAGTCTAAAACTGATAAGGGATTAAAACCTAGAATACACAAGGACTCCTACAAAACAAGAAAAAGACAGTAAACCAGGGCTTCCCTGGTGGCACAGTGGTTAAGAATCCACCTGCCAATGCAGGGGACACAGGTTCGAACCCTGGTCCAGGAAGATCCCACATGCTGCGGAGCAACTAAGCCCGTGCGCCACAACTACTGAGCCTGCGCTCTAGAGCCCGTGAGCCACAAGTACTGGGCAGGTCACAAGTACTGAGCACGTCACAAGTACTGAGCACGAGTGCCACAACTACTGAAGCCCACACGCCTAGAGCCCATGCTCCACAACAATGAGAAGCCCGTGCATGGCAACAAAGAGAAGCCCCCGCTCACCGTAACTAAAGTAAGCCCACGTGCAGCAACAAAGACCCAACGCAGCCAAAAATAAATTAATTAATTTTAAAAAAAAGGTAGTAAACCCCAAAATGTCAATGGGCAAAAGGGTACAAAATGAGCAACCTAAAAGGCTCACTCACAATCATTATGAAAGCAAGCTCAACCCATTAGAAATCAGAAAATACAAGTAAAACAAAATGAGCCTGCACCTCTTAGATTGGTAAAAACAGAAAAACGATAAAGCTGAATGATGTCAATTGTTGGCAAGGACACAAGGGTAAAGCGACCTTCACATACTGGACATAGGCATTGCAGAAAGCACCTGGAGGTACTGAAGGTCTGCATATCCCATAATTAACAATTCCACTGATAAGTACATATCCCAAGAAATTCCCACACAGCTCCTTAAGAGGACATACACAAGCGTGAACAACATCACAACTGAATTCGTGTTGATGAAGCTTGGAGACAAACTGGATGACCATCAAGGAAAAAGCATATAATAAAGCATGGTGGACACACGTCACAGAGAACCAGGAAACATTCAGAAGCCAGAAACTAATGACGAGAGATACATATAGACAGCAATGTGGAGAGATCTTAGAATTATAAAGTTATGTAAAAAATTATAAGCAGAATAAGATATTTGGGCTATTATTAGTGATTTATATCACCAATGAAATAAATAAGAAATCTGTATTTCTTTTAATTCTGTGCATTTCTAACAAATCTCAGAAATGATTTAAGATCAGTATACTCCCTACGGAGATGAACCAAAATAAACTTTAAAAGACCAACTCTAAATCTGTACTCAGCAAAATTTTAAACTCCCAATAATCCTATACTAGATACTAATGAACACTAGCTTTCCACTGTGACATACATTAAGTCCCAGATGGCCTTAGAAATATACACCTGCAACGTTGATTATAGAAAGATAAATAAGGACTATGAAAAAGAAGAACTTGTACCTTTCAATGTATCCTGTTGGTGTTTCTACCAGACCATCAAGTCTTTCTTGAAGGGCTGCAAGAATCTGAGGATTTTGCATCATCTGAACAGTCAGCTGACGCGCTTTGAAAAAAAAAAGGGCATTGAAAGAAGGATTTTATGAAAATGTATCATGCTGTTTGAATAGGACAATCCAATCATGAAACTTTCCTGACTAGCTCATAAATCACTGGTATGAGTAGAGACGAGCAGCAAGCTAAAGAAAATTCACTCTAGGAAAACCCAGTGTACAGGAAAAGTTCAGATTCTAATGATGTCTAACGTACACCATTTCTCAAGGCCACTGCCACAACTACTATGAACATTATCCTTTCTTTTCCCACTACCTTGTTTTACCCACCTTGTGTTTTGGGAAGCTCAAAGATTCATCCAGATGCCTATCTATGATCCTTGATAACCCTTTGAAGTCAAACAACACATACAAGAAAACTGCAAATATAATGACAGTTTCAAGCCTGGGACAAAGATGGTCAAATGAATCTGAACGTTTCATTGATGCTTGTATAATGTGCTTGTGGGTATCTGAACAGAGAAAGTTAACAACTGAGATAGTCAAAAGTTGTAACTAAAGCCAAACAAAATTTGGTTATTAATGACATCTAAAAATTATATTAAATCTAAAAATAACCTAGATTTATGCAGAACAAATTATTTTGCTATCTTATTTTCTCCATC
Organism: Delphinapterus leucas; assembly: GCF_059928025.1. NCBI lineage: Eukaryota > Metazoa > Chordata > Mammalia > Artiodactyla > Monodontidae > Delphinapterus > Delphinapterus leucas. The sequence goes on from NC_143139.1 coordinate 60,566,613, forward strand.
AATACAGACTTCACCAAAAAATTACCATTAATTTTTCCAATTTGTTTTTAAACATCAATTTACTTCTAATACTGATTTTATTATTGGATGACGTACAGCTTGTGATAACCAACATGCTTTCAGAAATACCAATACTGGCCACTAAAGATACAGTTCTGTATCTTTTAAAAAAACGCTGCACAATGAAAGCTGAAGCTAGAAGTTCAGCAGTCTTTTCAGAATAAACCTCATCCTGACTTAAAAATGAGAAGTTGAGGGGCTTCCCTGGTGGCGCAGTGGTTGGGGGTCCGCCTGCCGATGCAGGGGACACGGGTTCATGCCCCGGTCCGGGAGGATCCCACATGCCGCGGAGTGGCTGGGCCCGTGAGCCATGGCCGCTGAGCCTGCGCATCTGGAGCCTGTGCTCCGCAACGGGAGAGGCCGCAGCGGTGAGAGGCCCGAGTACCACCAAAAAAAAAAAAAAAAATTGAGAAGTTGAGTCATCTGGTACGTTGATATTCTTGGCTCCTAAGCTACAGGGCATATCCTAAAGCAGTATAATTCCCCACTACCATTATTACCCCCTTTAAAAATAATTTGCTAAAGAAAATTTTGAATGATTTTGTCTACATTTAATAAATGTCTCTTTTTGATCGGTTGGAATGGATTAAAAACACAGACATACACACTACGTATTTTCTACATATTAAATACTAAACATTTTCAAATAAGTCTAAGCTAGTGTTATTTAGAAGCACCACTAGAAACAACTCCTACCACCACCTATAACGTACCTAAATTGAGACAAATCTCACAGGCAACTGTTTGACAAGCTATGACATCACTCCAGCAGTAGAGCGTGCACACAGTGACTTCTGCTGGGTCACTACATCCATTCCCTCCTCGCTTACTACCACTCCTCTCCATCTCCAGCTCCCTCTGCCCCTCCCTTCCTCCCTCCCTCCCTCCCTCACCCTCCCCACCCCAAACATACATTTACACACAAAACTGTTACTGCAGGTTTGGCTAGTCAGTAAATTGGACAAGTATCCAAAAAGAGAATGATATTTACTACTACCCTCCAGAAGACACACGCCAGCAATCACTGGCTCCTGAAGGAATTTAAAATAATACCTTTGATTTTTGTTTCTTCACCAGTTTCTTCTTCTTCTACTTCTTCAACATCATCCAAATCTTGATCAAGTTCAGACTGTTCTTTGCTATAATATTATAGTATCACACCAAGGTTCAAATGTACCAATTACCCAAAAAAAAAAAAACAAAAAAAAAATTATAGAAAACTTCAGTTCATTTTCTAGGTGAATATTCCTCTTTCAAAAATATGAAGTAGGAAATCCAAAGGGTGATTCAGTTTTCTAACTTCATATGTAAACAAGGACAAACTGGAAATACTTAAACTTTCATTTAAAAGCATATGGTCTAATATAAAGTTTATACTTTAAGCTTTAAAAATGTGGTTTGACAGGTTGTGATTCAGAGGATGTAATGTCAGAAAGTATGTGCTTTCTACCCAAATCCATTGGTTTCATTCTACCTAGTAACAGCACTCTGATTTTATATGAGATGGTAATAAACCAAGCTAAAAAGTCTACATATCCCAGCCTATCTTTCAGCTAGATGTGGCTATATAACCATCTTTTGGCAGTAAGGTAAAAAAAGAGGAATGTAGAATTTTATATGTATATAAAGCCTCCTTAATAGAATGGTAAACAGCTGGAACCCTTTTCAATATTGCTCCCTCCCTAGAACAGGGATATGATGGCTAGAGCTCCAGCAGCCATGTTGGACCATGAGGCATCCTAGAGAACGGAACTCACCAGCTAAGAATAAATTAAGGAGTCTGGAAAAACAGAAGGATCCTGGATCCCTGGTGGCTGTGGAACAACCGCATCAGCCTGTACTTACTATCTTTGGACCTTCCTTTTTTCTTCACTTCATAGGGGAGATGGGGAAGAACAGTAAAAGTTAAGAAGACCCGAGTCTACTTCATGCTTAGAGTAAAGCCAGGAGGATGGACCATTGAAAGAGAAGGTAAAAAGTAGTAACATTCTTCCCATTTCATCTTAAAAATCTAGGTTTTGAACGTGAGATTACAATCAGCATTAAAATGGAGAATTAGGATATCTAACTCAACATACAGATCATCATACAATTCCTTGTGTTATTTTACATTTTAGTACGGTATTTGGTTAGTCTAGAAATAGCATTTGAAAAATTAATTTTCATATAGGAACTATAAAAAAGGTCAACTGTATTCTGCTAGAAAAATCTGTTTCTGTCAACAAAGGGAAAAAAAAACAGCCTTCCCATCAGAAACAATACAGATTATTTTGGGAATATCTTTTATTCACTATAAAGTTAAGCATAAAGACAACATGGAACAGCTCTTCCTTCAGTGCCATCTCAATCATTTCTTGAACATCTAAAACTTAAAGCTTTAAAACAGAAGTCCACAAACTGTGTCATATGGCCAAATCCAGCCCAGTCCTATTTTTGTAAATAAAGTTTTATTGGAACACAGCCACATTAATTTATGTATTGTCTCTGGCTTCTTTCACACTACAACAGCAGAGCTGAATAGCTGCAACAGAAACCTCATGGCTCAAAATGCCTGAAATACTTATGATCAGGTCCTTTAAAGAAAAAGTCTGCGGACTCCTGCTTTAAAGAACAAGGATCTTCCTCTTCCTCCTACCCTCCTAAGAGCTCACAGGCATCCAACAGTAAATAATGGGGTGGGAAGCATAGGACAGAATCAAGCTACCACAACCAACTTACTCTTTTTTCGAAGTTTAAGACAAAATGAAGGTTAGATGACAGACTGCACATACTCATCTGATCTTAATCCTTCCAAAATCTCCACTAAAATTATGACAAAGGGGTTTTTAAACAAATACTGAAGGACAAGGAGACAAAAGGCAGCAAATTCACCGAGAACTGAAATCTAAGTCAGCAGTGGTAGAGCTGAGAACGAGCCTAAACACAGAATCTTAAAAAGGACACTTTTAGAACTAGGGCTTGGGGGTGAAGGTGGATAAAATAGGGAGAACTAAGCAAAAACTAATAAACAGTTAAATCCTTAGATCCTCTTTCTCACTCTAGCAGAACAGTTTCTTCTCTGGAAACGGAACTGGAAGCTCGGACTAGAGGATCACAGATATATACATACTATTGATAGAATGCTGAATGCAGAGACCCCTCCCCCAGCTGCCTTCTCCCAAGTTAGTTCCCAAATGTATGGAAGCCGTATCTTTACCCAAACACTCTTTACTGGGGTATGTGACCAGCCCAGAAAAAAATGCCATTCTGACAGTGGGGAGTCTCACAACAAATGTCTGCCCTGGTGAGCCCACATTAAAATCCTAAATTGAAAGCACTCCCCCCCTCCCAACAGTCAAATTCGCCAATTAACTTTTAAAAAACATCCTTCAACTATGCATTTCCCCCACCCAGTCTTAAAGAGCAAACAAGTATTACCTCCTATTTGAGGAAAGCCTCCTACATGGAGACCAAAACAGGAAAGAAAAATTTAAGACCAAACAGACTATACAGGGGAAAGAACATCCAGAGAAAAGATATTACAATCAGTGAAGTAAGAACAAGATGCTATAAAAATAGGAACAGAGAGCAAAGGAACGCTTGAAAACTAAAACAACAGAAATTTAGAAACTCAATACAAGAGTTAAAAGATAAAGTTTCTTCAGCTTTGCCCAGAAAGAAGAGCAAAGAGACAAAGATGGAAACTAGGACAAAAGGTAATCACAAGAACCAGTCCAACATATAACAGAAGCTCCAGAAATAGAAAATGGGAACAAGACAATCAACAAAATAAGTCAAGAATATTCCCTAGAACTGACAGCTATCAAGTTGCCAGACTGAGAGTCCACCACTGAATGCCTAACAAGAGATTAAAAAAAAAAAAAGACCTAACAATGTTAAAATTTCTGAACTCCAAAGCCAGTAGTTTCCAGAAATAGACATACATGTCTACGTTTTTTAAAAAGTGTTACATACAAATGATCAAGAATTATGACGATTTTGAACTTCAACACAGCAACACTAGAAGCAAGGTGACAATGGAGCAATGCCTTCAAAATTCTAAAGAAAAGTGATTCCTAAATTACAATTCTACATCCCAAATATCAAGCAGAAGGGTAAAATAGTCATCTTCAGTCATGCCATCTCAAAAGAATTTACTTCCCTTGTACTCTTCCAAGGTACTAAACCAAAGAACCAAAAAAAGAAAACATGGGATATAGCAAACAGCAAACCCAAGAGAGGAGAGACAAAAGGAAACCCCAGGAAGATAAAATAAATCCACAATGACAATTGTGCAACCAAGGTCAAGCAATCCACACTGGAGCAGTGTGATTCAGGAGACAATCACTCTGACAGCCATTATCACTAAAATGTCTGCTGCCACTCTTATTTTTATGCTGAAGACAGTACACATGGGAGGATTGGCCAAATTCGTATAAGTACTTGAATGTGTTGCCCTTATAAGTTTCCTGCCCTCCCACCTCCATGTTCTGCTGCCTACAACAGCTGTGGATAATCGCATCGTAACCCCTTCATCCTGAAATGTTCTGTTTTACCTATTCCTGAGTTGGCAGACTATTGTGAAATTACAAATAGCAACAAACAGTGCAGGTCACCTCATTCTCCTTCACCATACTTCTGCAAGACATCCATCCACACTAGAACCCTGACAGATGCCAACTTCAATAAACCTATGTTTCCAGGATGTATGACCTTGCCCAATGACTTCTCCAAAATAAGCCCTTGTAAAGACTCAGGAAAGCTGAAGCCAGTCCATGACCCAGATAGTCTCTTTTGCTTTTTATTTTCCTACCTTGGACCCTTCAACTAACACTGCTTTTTTCTTTACACAGCTAAGTTTGTAACTGCTATTCAGATTTTCAAAAGTAAACACTGATTAAGAATTTGTAGGTTGTAAAACTCTAAAGAAAAACAAAGAAGTGAATTAGACAAAAGGCAAGATAGTACTGACACCTCTGGAGAGAAAAGGAGGATGCAATTGAGAAGGGGCACACAGGGCTTCTAAAAGTAATGATCCATTTTTTAAAACTTGTACACAAGGGTACTGTTATTCTTTAAATTCTACACATAAGCTTCATACACTTTTTATCTTGTATGTATGATACTTTACAATGCAAGTAGTAAAATCTTTGAGAAATGGTAAAAATGAAATCTCCAAATATTTATGACTCATTATTGTGCTCAGCACTTCCCTAAGAATAAATACGGACAAACGGTTTACTATATTTATGACAGTGATTCTGTATACTATATTTTGTCTTGAATACATTGTACCCAACTTTTAAAATAGCAGGCACTAAAGCATGTCATTACCATACATTTTCATAGTACGTAACTTGTACTGCTGTTAACTACACCACACGGTACAAAGTGATGCCAAATCTGAAAAAGGAACCAGCTATCTGCCACTTACTTGTCGAGGTCTGCCATGTTGTATGAGCGCCAAATACCTATGGAGAGAAACATCAGTGTTAAAAAGAAAGAGCGTACGCTTATTTATAACCAATAAAAACATCTGAAACCAAAACCTTTAAATGAATATCACGTTAAAACTATTTCAAGGAAAAACACGGAACACAGACACTAATAACTGAAGTAATTTTTCAGAGGATGCTGCTTACAAGTTACTACTTGGCATTCAGAATCTACTGGGCAAGGATTTTTACAATAGCACTGTTGGTGAAAATCTAATGTATGCTAGAATCACAGGAAAGGAAAAATACAAAGAGTCTTTATTCAAATTCCTTTAACAACCATGAATGGTCAATTTTTGCTTAAATTTCTGGGCTGCTTAGTACCTCACAGATCAAACCCAGTTGATTTTTTTTTTTTTTTACTTTGACAAGTTTTCACGTATATATACACCCGTGAAACCATCATCAAAGTCAAAATAATGAACATATCCATCACTCTCAAAGTTCTTCCCCTGCCCTGTTAGAACACCTCCCTTCTCCCCTTCCTGCTTCCCACCCCAGGCAACTGTTGCTCTGCTGTCACTCTAGTTCATACTTTCTAGAATTTTATAGAAATGCCATCATACAGTATGTACTTTTTTCCTCCAGTCCGGCTTCTTTCATTCAGAAAAATTATTCTGAGATTCATCTGTGTTGTAGTATTTATCAAATATTCATTACTTTTTATTGTATAATGGTATTCCATTGAAAACATATTCTATTGTACGTTTAAATATTCAGCTGCTGATGGACATCTGGGTTTTCTTTTGGCAGGGGGCTATTATAAATAGAGCTGCTATGAGCATTTGTGTGTAAGTCTTTGTGTGGACAACTGTTTTACCTCTCTCAAACCCACTTGATTTTTAACAGTATTAATTTTTATCAAATTCATGTTAAAAAGTCAAAATCTGCCACATGCTGTACTGTACTCATTATGCTCCCCCTGGAGATCTTTTTTTTTTTTTAGTTTAATAATTCTTGTTATCAAATGTCAGCCCTTTAAACTATTTAATGGCAGTTATAAAAAGCTCTGGTCCCAATCTATGTCAAGTAAACCTTCCTCATCTCCGTGAACGCACCTCATGTCACATCACTGAATACCACCACGCCCCCAGCCTACCCCAGATATGCTGGCACACTGTCCATAATGTCCTTGGTTATCAGACCTGAATACTGTTAGAAATGATCAGAGCATGTCCTAAGTTCTTTTGTACTATAAGATTAGTATTAATTTAGAGAATTCTGCTTTTAGAAAACCAAAACCTTATAAAATAAATAAAAACCTGCTGTACAAAAAATAAAATTAAAAAAAAAAAGGAAAGCCAAAACTTAAGACAGAATGTGTTACACTGAGCCAGAAAAATGGCTGAATGCCATAGGTAACGCACAGATTACTTTTTAAAAAATTAAGGTTAGAATCCCACATTAACATCAATTTTTACTCTTTTAAAAATTAAAACTTTAGTTTAACTCACAAGATGCTACAAGATGTGATTCCTCATACCAACATGCTTAATATGCTTTTCACTTAGAGAATTAAGAGTTACTGATTTTAGCAGTGAAGTGCTTTCATTTGGAATAGTATTGCTGATCCAACATCCACCCTTTAGACAATTTAGAAATATTTCTTCCTAATGTATCCTACTCTATTTTATACACTTTCTGTTTGCTGTAAATAATTTCTAACAGCATTGATAAATTTCTCTAGTGATGCTGGTTAACTAGTTAGCATTAACAAAACATTTAGCAAAAAATTATGAAGATACTAATTCAAAAATAAGAAAAATATTCAATCAGTCAAAGAAACACAAGCGGGATTCAAACTTGTCTACGAAATCAGAGTAAGGATTTTCTTTTAATGCAGGGAAAATTATGGTGAATATGCATTCTTAAATATGGCTAGTGTTCCTATAAACCATTACCCTTCTGGAGAGCACTTTGGCCATGGGAATAACAAAAGCCTTAAATATGTCCATCTCCAGCCTTGGTTATTCACTTATGAGAACCTACCTTGAAAAAAATTAAAGGATCTCAGGGTCTGTAAATGTTTCATGCTCGCCTAATAGGTTCTTCCCAGTCCTACACATTCTTTGGCTCTCAGCTCAAAGATTTACTTCTTCAAGACAGGACAGGCTGGCATTTACTTCTTCAGAGATGCCTTCTCCAACTTGTACATCCTGGCTAAGTAAGATTTCTTGGTTGTACACACTCCTATAAAGCTCCATTTCTTTCCATCATACGATGTCTCAAGTTTGTAATTATAAATTATTGTGATTATTTGACTAATGTCTGTCTCCCCCCAACTGACCAGGCCATAAAATTCATGATTACAGGTATTACATCTGCTTTTTCCAATCACTGCATCATATCCTCCAGAGGAGTAAAGAAAGTATACAAAGCAGTATACAGGAAAAAACCTTAGTATTAATGTGCATACAATGGAATGCTGTGCAATAAAAAAATAAAGCAGATCTGAGTTGATATGGAAAGAGCATCAAAGCAGGGGTAAAGGATGTATGGCAAAATCCAATCTGGATATATATGAATGTGCATACTCATACATGTACATACTTTCTTATGAATAAGACATTTCTGGAAAGATACACCAGAAACCTAACAGGAGCTACCTATAAGAGAGAAAAGTTTGGAAGTAAATGAGAACTTACGTTTCATTCTGCATTATTCGGTTTTCCTATACAGATACTTATTTAATAACATTTTAGAATTTGCTGGGTTGAATATACAGTGTAGTGAATCCAGCAATTATCAAAAGTTATGAAACAAAAAACGCCCAAAACTTCTAAATTCAAATTTTTATATCATTTTAACATGTTCACAGAAAAATGGTTACACTTCTACCCTCAGTGTCCACCTTGTGGCATTACATTTAGAATTCAAACTCTTATAATGAAATTCTTTTGATTCTTTATTACCGAGGATTCAAGATACAACAAGATGGCATTCACTTCTTCAGAGATGCCTTCTCCAATCTGCGCATTCTGGCTAAATTAGGTTTCTTGGTTGTATACACTTTTGTTTTTTAAAGAAAAGTATGCCTAATTTTGCAGCCAGATCATTTGGGTTGACACCAGCTTTGTAGCAATCTAGCTCAGGCGAACAACTTCTGGCCTTATTTCATCATCTTCAAAAAGCAGGAGAAAATTTTTCCCTCATTGGATTTCTCTTATTAAGAAGCAAATTCATGTAAAAGATTCGTGTTTGATACCTAGTTAACACTCAATAAACACACACAATGTTTTTCATTCTGTCCATTTTGAACTACCCTTTACATGGGGTCAGTGTTCCTGCAAAATAATTAGCTAGGATGATGGCTAAAAACAGCTTCTTTCAGTTTTGACAAATGCAGACTGACCAGTAAATGCACCATGGCAGTATAAGATGTTAACATTAGGGGAAACTGGGTAACGGGCATATGGGAACTCTGAACTACAACTTTTCTGTAAATCTAGAATTACAAATAAATCAAAAAACTAAAAATAAAGGAGCTATTCCCATACTCAGATTCAAAACCAAGGAGTGGACGCAAAAATCTGCATTTGAAATAAGAAACCCAGCTTCTGAGGCAGGTGGTCTCAAACATTCAGATCACACTGAAAAACACAAGTTTAGGTTAACACCTGCATTGATTTTTTTTTTTTATTGCAGTCAACAACATTAAGTAAAATCAATGAGAATTTTATTTATCAGACATGAAATTGCTTTCTAAGAGTTCTGAAGAATTTCCACTCCTGGTAGTGACAAGCTAGATTATTCAGACCAACTCTACCAATGAAAATTAATTAAAAGTACAGAATAAAATATCTGTTAAAATCTTAAAAGCATGGGAAAATGTTAGTAAGATAGTAAGAAATTACTAACACAAAACTGAAGGCAAAACAGGAAGCAAAAGGATAAGTAGAAGGAAGCCGCTTTTGGCCTGAGGGCAACTGCCAATCAAATTTGAACTACTGTCTGGTGAAACCAAAAGCCCTGGACTTATTCAAGGTAGGAAATCTTTATAGCAAACCTCCCAAATTAAGCAGGAACCTCAAAGTGCTATATTCTCAGAGATAATACACAAGTCCTCCTGTTCAAAAGCCCAAATTCACCTCATCTGCACTGAACCCAAAACCTTAAGCTATGAGCTTAAAGCCATCTCAGCATTCCTAGGCACCTGCATATCCAAATGTAAATGAAAGGTGCCTTCATCCTAGACCTTAAATAATTCATAAAGTAATTTTTGAGAACAATAGGGGCAACAGAAAAGAATACAACAGAAGCCCATCCTATGAATGGACTTAAATATTGTCAAAAAGACCACACAGAAAAAACAATCATGCTTATTAAGTTTGAAAATACAATGTCTGTAGCAGTACCTACAAGAAACAGTCATTTACTAAATAAAGGTGATAGAGCAAATCTGGCAAAGAACTAAACAGAACTTCTAGAAATAAAAATAACAGAAATCAAACTAAATGGGCAGGTTTAACAGTAAACCAAACACAGATGGAGAGAGAATTAAGTGAGCTGGAATGGAAGTGAGCTTAGAAGAAATCTTCCAAAGTACGGCAGAGACTAGAGGATAAAAAATACTGAAAAAGCATTTTAGGACACAATAATGTCTAAAAAGATTTAATACAAGTTCTAGGAGTAGAGGATAGAATGGGCAGAATATTTGAAGAAATAAATAGCTAAGAATTTTCCAGAACTAATGAAAGACAAGCCCTACAAATTCCAATCAGAATAAATAAAACCCACACTTAGATATATGAGTGAAAATGTAAGACAACAGGGACAGAAGTCACCTCAAAAAGCATAGAGAAAAGACTTAGATTAACTTCAAAGGCACAAAAGACTGACTACTGTTTTCTCTTCAATAGACACCAAAAGACAACAGAACGTACTGTGTGCTCAATGAGCTGAAAATAACTAAGGATCTCAGAATATTACACCCAACCAAAACATCCTTTAAGAATGAAGGTGAGGGACTTCCCTGGTGGCACAGTGGTTCAGAATCCGCCTGCCATTTCAGGAGACACGGGTTCAAGCCCTGATCCGGGAAGATCCCACATGCTGAGAAGCAACTAAGACCGTGTGCCAAAATTACTGAACCTGCGCTCTAGAGCCCACAAGCCACAACTACTGAGCCCATGTGCCACAACTACTGAAGCCCACACACCTAGAGCCCAAGCTCCGCAACAAGAGAAGCCACTGCAATGAGAAGCTCACACACCACAATGAAGAGTAGCCCCCGCTCGCCGCAACTAGAGAAAGCCTGCGCGCAGCAACGAAGACCCAACGCAGCCAAAAATAAATAAATTTAAAAATAAGAATAAAAGTAAAAAGTTTCCTTCAATTAAAAAAAGAACGCAGGTGAAACAGAAATATCAGGCAAAAATATCTCCAGCACTCTCATTAATAAATGCTATTAAGTATATTCTTCAGGCAGAAGGCAAGTGATCCCAAACAGGAGCTCTAAAGATACAAGAAGAAATAAGAGGAAATAAGGATATCAGCACATACCTAAACAAATATTTTAAGACATAATATCACCACTGTGTAGTGTTAAATTTAAACTACCATAACAATGTCAGTGGTGAGAATAAGGGGGGAGGAAATGGATTATTCTAATGTTAAGTAAGCATGTTATAATTTCTAAGGTGACTCCAAAATTTCATAAAGAGAACATGTAGCTTCTGAAGTACAAGGAACACCAAGTAAATTATACCTATTTTTACATCAACCTAAAAGAAAAACAGGTTTTGGACAAATAAAAAGTACACACACACACAAATCAGATTTAAACCTAATCATAGTGATTACATACATCAACTAAAGGCTCCCTTTTAAAACTGTCAGACTAGATTTAACAAAATCCAACTACATCCCACTTATAAGAAACACATCTACAACGTAAGAATACAAAAAGCTTCAAAGTAGAATACAATCCTTAACCAAAAGGTGGTATCACTGTTTTAAAGTTTAAAGAGATTAAAGCTTACTACAAAAGGTTCAACCCACTACCCAAACAATACATGTTACAGAAGATCTCAATGAAAAGACAGTTCATAACATGACTGAAGGCAAATCTTAACCCAAGAACTTGAACATGAAGAAAATCTTCCATTGGAGAAAGAGGGGGAAACAAGTGATTCAATCAGACCATCATTTGATTATTCTGTGGTCTTATAATAGCTAGATGTCCAGACATCAAATGACCTACCATTCCAGTATACCTGATTCTGTTCTCCTTACTTTCAATGAGAAGGAAAGAAAGCTGGTATTCATGGAGCTTACTCTGTAGAAAATTATTACATGCTTTCCTCTTATTTGCAGATTAGTAAGCAACTTGCTCAGCAACACACAAGTGAAAAAACTAGGAATTAAAATCTGACTTCGAATACCCATGCCAATTCCACTATTCCAAAAGCCAAGGGGCCTCCCCTATCAGCCTACTGCTACAGATTATACAGTAACCTATAGTTATATTCCTTTACAGAAAATGATTACTTCATGGTGAAACAGCCAATCATTAAAAACTACAAATGTTTTAGGAATTCTCTGGCGGTCCAGTGGTTGGTTACGACTCTGCACTTTTACTGCCCAGGGTGTGGGTTCGATCCCTGGTTGGAGAACTAAGATCCCACAAGCCATGCGGCACAGCCAAAAATACAAAAGTAAGAAAATAAGAATTAAAAAATAAAAATTTTTAAAGAATTAAAAAAAAGAAAAGAACTACAAATGTTTTAAAGCAAAAGAGTTCAAGGGAGCCAGTAACATCCCAAGGAAAACATTTCCCTTTACTTGAGACCTCTTATCTCATCCCAAATGCATTTTAAACAAATCTGTATTTTGGACATTGCTGTTCTATTAACAATTTCGGTGGTCCAGGGGCTCAGTACTTTACTTGATTCCAGCACAACACATCTCATTCTTTATGCTTTTTTCACTTCAGGGATATCAAAAGTCAACCTAGAACTGACTTTTGTATTACACTCCCAAGCCAAATGGACTCCTATTTGAGAACACTATCTTCTGTTCAAGGGATCAAGGGATCATCTGACCCAACAGCAGAGAAACATACTGATATTTCTTGAAAATTCACTCAGCATTAACAAACTAAAACAATTTATTCACATATCAGACATATGTTGGAAGAAATCTTCAGGATTGTAAGTGCTTGAACTTTCCCTTGAAGCCCAGTGGAACCCAAGCAGGGTGCTTTTAAATTCCAAGCAGATGTATACAGTGTAAGTTTAAGTCAAGGGAACTCCCTTTAAACCAATATAAAATCCTTATTATAAATCATCATTGTTCAGTTATGTAACCTTGGATAAGTTCTTTAACTGCTCTGTACCTCAGTTTCCTCATCAAAATGTTGATACCAGCTATCTCCAGGAGCATTAAATGTGTTAATATACACAGAGTAAAACACTGCCTGAATAATCATGCAAGAATATTTTCTGCCTGTTGTGCTCTTCTTATGTACCCTCTTTACCTGAGAAAATAATTCAAATTAATAAACTCTTCAAAATTATAGCCTCCTTTCCCAAAAAAAATCACAATGTACAAAACTTCTGAGCAAGTAAAAATACATCAAACTATGTAGCAGTAAAAGGCAGAGTTGGTAACCAGAAGTGTAGAGGCCACTTTCCATGGCAAGCCCAGTAATGTGATCTAGTGGGCTGCAGTCAGGGTACTAAGCAACTTGCTTACAAGGATGAGTGAAAGCAACCGTGCTCACCTTCTAACCCCTACTCTGCCCAACAGGGAGAGAACTTACTCAGATGAAATTAGTATGAAATGGGTCTTAATGTTGCCGTTTTAACAAATTCCTTCATGTAAAGAAGGTTATAGATACTACACTATCTCCCACTTCCCCCACTTTCTTTTTCTTCAGGGCACTCATCACAACTCAACACTTTATATCTAGACAACCAATTTGCCTGTTTGGCTCATGAAATAAGGTGTATGTCCAAACAGGAGCTAAAATATTTACTCAAAGAATCAACTAAGAACACAAGTAATTACAGGTTTGATTAGACTTGAGGATATGAATAGATTGTTCATTAGTTTTCTAAATTGATCAGGGTTCATCCCCTTTTATTAATATTTCAAATTTACAATCAAGCAGAAAATAAAAGCAAAGCAGTATGTTGACATCTTCATACCTTTAAGTCAATCAGAGTCTACCTTTTTTAGCCCCTTTTCCTGCAAAAGGACGCTGTATGAATACATTTTGGGGAGTTTAGAATCAGTCATCTCGAGGCAATATGGGCAAGTTGAGTAAGTAATAAAAAAAATAGCACCTGGATTAAATTAGTTCTGGTACAAGTGTTGGGTGTGTTTTTTTTTTAATCTCTAGAGTACAAGGGTGTCACATTTAGTATTAGCTTAGTAATTTTCCCTGTCAATAGGTCCTATATCAAAAATAGGTACTTTGCGACATATACATTTTATGAAAGTTTTCAGAGTGATATAAAAGGACCATTCTTCTTAAAAAGTAAATGGCACATTTTAGATTTGTGCCGTTAATTTGAACTCAGAAAACTTAGAAAGAATCATGAGATTTAGCCCCAGAAGATCACTGTAAACCTCATTTACCAACGGTCAGCTTTAAATAAGTTTTTCTAAATGTAAGGTTTTTCCCTTAGCCAAAAGTGTATTACTAAGTACGTACAGAAGTAGGATTAATTAAAGCCGACAGGAAAATAGGAACTAAATACTACTCTGCAAAGGTATTTTGATGCTACGTATTTTCAAAAATGGCAAATTTCATTTTCCAGCTCAGCTCTCCTGAAATCAGGCAAGCAGTTTGAAGTTGTGAGCTTTTAAAGCGCAGTCCTTACAGTATAATCAGACAGTGAGAGAATAAAATTGGGGCTCCTTGAGGACATCATGTGCCCCGTTCTTGTACTCGGAAAACCCAGCGCTCCCCTAAAGTACCTCATTACCCGTCTCCCTGCCCTGCCTCTTTTTTTGACGGCAAAGCGGGCGCACTGACAAGGCAGCAGACTACACACTTCGCTCAGTACGTTTACATTGACGCCGCATTCCACCCCGTAATACCTCCTCCACCATAACCCCACTCACCTTAAAAACAAAACAACTGGTTAACTATCTTAGATTGGGAACGTGAACAAAGGAACTAATTTGTAAGAAAGCAATAGAAGTCCTAGAAAAATTAAAGACATTGCAGGCCAAATCCTTTACTTCCACCTTAGAACTGTTCAGGCTTAGACTGATTAGGATCAATTCTCCCCAAATAAAAAACCCTGGTCAAGATACCCATCCCAATTCTAATTTGTACTTGAGATACACAAAAGAATCTCTTGTTAATAACAGCTAACGTAAGCGCTTTACACGTGTTAATTCTTTAAAACCCTAGCAGTGGAGGCCCTGCTTCATCATTCAGCACCTAACGTTCACACTTTCCTCCGGTACCAATAAAAAGACTAAGACCAAAGAGAAGCAGGGAAGAGTTGGAAACCCAAGGGCTGGACTTATTGGCTCACTATTCATTTTCACGTCCCACCATCTCCACAACTTCCAGTAAAGTAGGGACAACCAGACAGGGGTCTCCAATCAGGCCCCGCCGGCGGCCACGTGCGGAGGGAAGCCGCCGGGGGTTTCCCCTCCCAGACCCATCGCCGCCTACAGTGGGCGGGGAGCCCAGGAGCCTCGCTGCCTCCCCGCCCCCTCCCCGCCCAGGGGCCTCGTCCCCTCACAGCCCTCCCTCCCATCGGAATTCGCAGCCTCCGCGGTTCTTTCCATCCCCCAGCGGCCTCCCTCCGAGTATTATTTTTGAGTGAGCGGGGGCGTCGAGGCGGCGGTGGGCTACAGACCTGGGCCCGGGCCGCACCCCAGGCGCCTGCCGGTCCCTAGTGGCGCAGCCGCCGCCTCCTCCGGGCGCCCGGGCGTCGCCGCGGCCTCGCTCCCGTCCGCGCTGAGAAGCTGGTGGAGCTCAAAACCTCGGTGCAGACTAGCACGCGGGCCGCACCGACCCCCGCGCGTGTCCTGATCGGTTCCCCAGAGAAGCGCCGGCCGATCCCGCGGGCCCTCTCCGACTGCGGGGTCGAGACTCCGCAAACGGCTCGGGCTCTGGCCTCACAGGACGGCCCCGGAGGCCCGGGCGGCCGGCAGCCCCCGCTCGCGGTTCCCCGTCCCTTCACCCCTTCCCTCCGCGCAGGCCGCCTCTACGTCCCCCCTTCCCCTTCGAGTTCCCGTCCGTTACCGGTGGCTAGCACGGGGAGCCAGGCGGCCGGAGCTGCGCAGGCAGTGACTCAGGGCGGCGGCGGGAGGAGCAGAAGGCGGCGCGGCGAGCAGATGGCGCTAAAAAAGACCCGAGAGCCCGCCGCTCGCGCTCATATACAATTAGCGTCAGCACGTAGGGCCCCCGCCACCGCCCTCCCCCTGGCCTCGCCGTCTCCTAGCAACGCGAGCGGGAGGCGGGTCCAGGACGGGTTGCCTAGCAACAGAACCGTCTTTCTTCCCCCCCGCGACCTCCAAACCTCCCGCGCCAAGCTTGGGTTCCTCGGGTTCCCGCCTCCGCCCCTTACTACGCCTCCAGCCATCTCTTTTCTACCCGCTTCGCTGGAAAGGAACTCACAACCCCTTACGTTCCCGGGCAGGGCCCAGACCCGCCAGCCTCGCCCCCCGCTCACCTCGTCCCCCTTGCGTGGTACTGGGAAGGGTGAGGGCAGGGGGCCAGCCACCGGGTCCCGGCTTGCCGCATCCTAACGGCGAGCGCTCCTTAGTTCCCGACGCTGTCACGGCCTAATTCCTGCAACTCTCCGGTCCCCGGTAACCATTTTCTCTCCCAGCCCATTTTTCCCCCTCAGAACAACAGTTCTTTCCTTCTAACCACTTCGGCGGCGTCTTCTGCTGGTTTTGCTTCTCCTAACTCAGTGGGTATCCGTGGCTTCCGGGGATGCTCTTCATTGCTACCTCTCCATCCTTCTACCAGACTTGCGATCCTTTAGGACTTTCGATGGATGAAAATAGCATGTTTGTGTATTGTCTGGATGCTTTATAATGAGGACAGTGTTGTTTCATCTTTTTGAAAAAGTAAATCCCATGTAAAGCCTCAGGGCCTGTGAAACCTCATGGCTATTTTTCAGTTGAAGCTGGATTGACTACTATTAACTCTTAAAACAGTGGTTCTCGAAGTGTGGTCTGAGGGTCCCCAGACTCTTTAAAGGGGAAAGTCAAAAGTATTTCCATAATAATACTAAAATGTTATTTGCCTTGGCACTCTCATTCTCTCATAAGTGTAGAGTGGAGTTTTACAAAGGCTACATGACATGTGATATGGAAACACTGAAAACAGAAGCAAATATTAGAATCCAGTCATCTACTGTTCAACCAGACGTTAAAGAGATTTGCAAAAACATGAAACGATGCCACCTACTCAATTTTTTTTGTTTTGAAAAGTAGTTACTTTTCATATAAAAGATTCTTTTCTGTTAAAATGAAATGAAATAACGAATGTTTAAAATGAAATAACGAATAACTACTCTTAAAATTTCTTAATTTTAATTTCAAATATGATAATATAGGTATCTATAATACACATAAAAGTTCTTGGAGTCCTCAATTTTTAAGAATGTAAAGGGGTCCTGAGATTAAAAAGTTTGAGAACTATTCTCTCTTGTATTCCTTGAAACTTCTAACTGCTTAGAGTCATCTATTGTAATTCTCATGTTTAGCAGCAACCCCTAATCCATTTTAGAGGATATGTTTTTTTTCCTCGGCACTCCCCAACCTCATTGAAATTAGTTGCCTTTTCCACTCTGTGCTACAGATGACTGAGTTTATCCATTCATTTTGGGTTTTCTTATGTGATTATTTTGTTTGTCG
The DNA here is from genome assembly GCF_059928025.1 of Delphinapterus leucas. Classification (NCBI taxonomy): domain Eukaryota; kingdom Metazoa; phylum Chordata; class Mammalia; order Artiodactyla; family Monodontidae; genus Delphinapterus; species Delphinapterus leucas. Next base: position 60,583,985 of record NC_143139.1, read on the forward strand.
CAACCTTCTGTCTTCATATACATCCTACTTGACAATGATGTAAGGCTAATAAGGATTATAATCACATCAATAATGACTCCTTGGGCTTCCCTGGTGGCGCAGTGGTTGAGAGTCTGCCTGCCGATGCAGGGGACACGGGTTCGTGCCCCGGTCCGGGAGGATCCCACATGCCGCGGAGCGCCTGGGCCCGTGAGCCATGGCTGCTGAACCTGCGCGTCCGGAGCCTGTGCTCCGCAACGGGAGAGGCCACAACAGTGAGAGGCCCGCGTACTGCAAAAAATAAAAAATAAATAATGGCTCCTCTTGAAGAATCTACAATACACAAACTAGGTAGACCAGTGCCCAAAATGTCAGTACACTTGGCACTAATTTCAATGGAGTCCTCAAGAGCACCGCAGTCTAATCAAAGGTAAATAACTTTCACCTCCTTTCCATACACGTTGGTGGTTTGAACATCTGAGACCAAATTGAGAAGTTAGCCTTCATGATGGTTTCCATCCCACTCCAGGATGCCCCACCAATTTCAGGCACTGATCCGAGGCTCCTAATTTCTTCAACCCCCACTGCCATATTTAAAGGCTTTATCGTTACCAGTTTATATTCTCTCTTTCCTTTACTCCAGCTCCTTCCTCCGGCTTCCTCCTCCCTTTCTTTCAATTATCCTAGCCAATTTAAGGAATGAAACACGAATAAATTGCTAATAAGGCATGCCTTTTAATGTGATCTTTTGAACCACAGTTTGTAAATCTAAACCTCTACCATTTAAGACCCAGGAAGGGCAATCATTTATGCATTAATTCAACAAATATTTATATGTCAGGAACAACTTGACACACTGGAAATACAGCATTGAACAAGAAAGACATGGTTCTTAATTTTATTGAACTTGTGTTCTGGTGATGTGGGGCAAGTGATAGACAAGTAATGAAATAATCTTAGGTATTAGTAAGTGAAAGAGCTGTGGAGAAAATAAAATCACATAAAGGGGTAGAAGGTGACCGATCTGAGCATAGCATTGAGATTTTCTCATGGCTTAGACCCCCTTAGGCCCCCAAATCACACAATGTAGTTAACTCATGTAATTAATTTACAATAAATGGTGGCTCTGGTCACTGATCGTGGATCATGCTAAACTTTTCGTTAGAGTTCCTTTTTTCTTCATTCCCCATTAATTTCATCTGGTAGATGCTTACAGCATTATAGCCCAGTGGTTTAGCAGTGTGGCCTTGAAGTCTAATAGCCCAAGTTTCATCCCTATTTCATTGTGCGATGTCAAACAGCGCGTAAGTTGCTTAACCTGGCACCTGACAGATAGTAAACACTCCATAATAGTTAAACGTTATAACCCTCTTACTGAGGTTTTGTTTTTGTTTTTGTTTTGTTTAAAGGTTGAAGGGACTGCCCTGAAGTCTAATTATATCTGACTCTATTTTTTGCGAAATATTTTATCAAAGCTATCTTGTCACAAATTTGAAAACATATTTTCCTGAGCTGAAATAATCCACACTGATAACCACAAAAGTACTATATTCCACATTTCTCAGTATTGGGTACAGACACTGTAGAGCTCAACCAGAGAAGTCAGGGACAGAGATGCTGTCTTAAATATGCTTGTGTCTGTAACTGTCCTTACATGGTAGGAAAGTACATAGGCTTGAAAGTCAGACAGGCTTAGCTTAGTCCTAACACTGTGACCTTGCAAAAGTACTTACACATTCTGACACTTAGGCTTCCCCATCTGAAAAGTGCATTAGTAATTCTAATAAAATTTGCCTTTTTAGCAGCATGAAATAGAAAAATATATGTAAGCCCCCAGAGCAGTGACTGCATTTAAGTACCCAATAAATGTTTATTTTCTCCCCTCACAATTAATCAATATGTAAAATACGGCACCAATCATAATTATCATCTAAAAAACTACACATTTAAATTCCTTATCTTAGTTTTGAATCTGGTTGGTTTTCTTTTTTTCCATTTTTTTCCCAAATTATTATATGACTGCAACATAAAATCAATCAAAATTCCAGTGAGGAATTGTGGAAAAGTTGCCTTAAATCTCTTCCTCTACATCCAAAAGGAGATTTATATATATATATATATATATATATATATATATATATATATATATATATTTGGTTTGAAAATATCTTAATTTTGCTATCATTTTGAGTTGAAATTTTTATTAAAATGATTGTAGATTCACACACGATTGTATAAAATAACGCAGAGATCCACATAAACTTTACCCAGTTTACCACAATGATAACAACAATCCACAATCTTATTCAGATTTCCCCTTTACTTCAATCCTCTTGTGTGTTTGTGTGTTTAGTTCTCTACAATGTTATCACATGTAAGTTTCTGTATCATCATGTCAGGCAGGATACAGTTCCTTCACTGCAAGGATCCCTTATGTGGCTCTTTGATGGCTGTTTGTTTGTTTTTTTTTTCTTTTCTAACTTACATGCCAAATAAAGTTCTACTTTCCCAGATTTTACTTTTTTTCCTTGTTTCTCACACATAGACGACTTAGGGAGAAAACAAGCCATTCCTATGTTCAATATTTCTTATGTGAACTATTTGTAATAGACTTGCAATTGGTCTCACTATTACCAATCTCATTCCTCTCTGACCTATATGCCAAAGTTATGGTTCTAAAATACAAGTCTAATAAACTCTACTTTGTTATAAAACCTTCAATGGCTCTTTGATGTCTACATGACAAAATAAGACTTGCAAAGCCCATCCCAATCAGAATCCATCCTATTTTTCTAGCCATACTTCCCACTACCCACTTTCATGGACCCCAAATTTTATAATTTTTGAACTACTCACCAGCCCCTCAACATGACAAGTGTTTTTATGCCCTCTGTTCTCCCCTTCTTTTTTTTTTTCTTTTTCTTTTTCTTTTTCTTGGCTGCGTTGGGTCTTCATTGCTGCGCGCGGGCTTTCTCTAGTTGCGGCAAGCAGGGGCTACTCTTCATTGTGGAGCTTGGGCTCTAGGCATGCAGGCTTCAGTAGTCGCAGCATGCGGGCTTCAGTAGTTGTGGCTTGTGGGCTCTAGAGCGCAGGCTCAATAGTTGTGGCTCTCGGGCTTAGTTGCTCCATGACATGTGGGATCTTCCTGGACCAGGGCTTGAACCGGTGTCTCTTGCATTGGCAGGCAGATTCTTAACCACTGCGCCACCAGGGAAGTCCCTCTCCCCTTCTATTAATTCTTCAACAACTAGTTCAAATCTTTATCTCCTCTGGAGAACCTTCCCTATCTCACCAGGGCACAGCTGGCTGCACTCTCTTGCCTGTTTTTAAACAACTCTTTCCTGTATGTCTGTATGTATGTTCCCATGTTTCCTTCTCCCCTAACACACACTACACCAGATTGTCAGCTACTACAGGGTCGGGTCCTTGTTTGTGTATATCCTTGGCTTGAACAATGACTACTACAGGCAAAGACCTTCAATAATATTTTTTTGAGGGATGAAATGAAAGAAGCAAGGAGGAAAGCAAGAGAAGGAGGGAGAAAGAAATGTTATTGAAAACAAACCAGAAGTCATAATGCTTTATTAAATAATCCTTTTTTTTTTTTTTTTTTTTTTTTTTTGCGGTACTCGGGCCTCTCACTGCTGCGGTCTCTCCCGTTGCGGAGCACAGGCTCCGGACACGCAGGCCCAGCGGCCACGGCTCACGGGACCAGCCGCTCCGCGGCTTGTGGGATCCTCCCGGACCGGGGCACGAACCCGCGTCCCCTGCATCGGCAGGCGGACTCTCAACCACTGCGCCACCAGGGAAGCCCTAAATAATCCTTTTTTGAAGATAATTGCATCAATTCTATATTTATCATAGAGTCTATGTGAGAAAATTTGAGAATCTAGTCTATGCAAGAAGATTTTTAGATATGGTTTGGATATTGTTTGACTGTTTGGATATTATTTTCTCTCATGTATGAAATAACGATGACGAAAAGAAACTAAAGAAATACTGAAATCTCTGAGATCATAATGAATAAAGAAAATAAATTTCATGGTATTATTTGGAGACAGTGGGAGTGTCTGTTATTGGGAGAATTGATAGTGAAATGTGGTAGATGCACATCATAGAGAATTATACAGCAGAACATGGGATGTAATATGGCAACAGGGATGAATCTGTAAAATTTGGTGCTTGCAAAATAAAACCACAGTCAGGGAATTCCCTGGCAGTCCAGTGGTTAGGACTCCACGCCCTCACTGCCAAGGGCCTGGGTTCAACCCCTGGTTGGGGAACTAAAATCCCACAAGCCGCACATCGTGGCCAAAAATAAAATAAAATAAGATTAAATAAATAAAACCACAATTAGATATCATTACACACCTATTACAACTGCTCAAATTAACAAAAAATAACTGATGGTACAAAATGCTGGTGTATATGTGGAACAATAGGAACCTTCATTCATTGCTGGTATGAATGCAGGATGATACAGTCATTAAGTCAGTTTAGCAGTTTCTTATAAAGTTAAATATACACTTACCATAAAGAACCAGCTATTTCATATCTGGGTATTTACCCAAGTGAATTGAAACACACACAAACCTAGAGGGGAATATTTATAGCAACTTTATTTGTAATTACCAAAAAACAGAAGCAACAAAGATATTGTTCCACAAGTGAGTGGATAAATAGTGGTACAATCGAATACTACTCAAATAAAAAGGAAGCAGTTACTAATTTACTCAACAACATGTATGAATCTCAAATGCATTTTTGCTAAAGTGAAAGGAGCCAGATTCAAAAGGTTATATATTATGTAATTCCATTTATATGACATACGGAAAAGGCAAAATTATAGGTATGGAAAACATACCAGTGGTTGCCAGGGATTCAGGAGGAGTGAAGGGTTGACTCTAAAGGCACCGCAGAGGGAGGGGATGTTTTAGGGTAGGAACTCTTCTATACTCTACAGGTAGTGGATACCTATAGACTTGATGCATTTGTCAAAATCCATTTGCTGTATTCAAATTAAAAAAAAATCAACCAAGATGATGAGGAATCCTGGGATGGAATGAAGGCTGTGACAAATTAATCTAACTGTATTATAAATATATAATATAACCTCATTGAAGGGGTAGGTAGAAAAGGAACTGACTTTGGAAAACAGTGTTTTGACTAGATATTATAAGGCTAAAGGCAAAAACTTTGTACTCTGTTTGGTAAATCTGTTTCTCATAGAGCTAAGTATTAGGAATTTCAAAACTAATTTACCCGTACACCAGAAAATCTATATTAGTTTGCTAAGGCTACCATAACAAAGTACCAAATTGGGTGGCTTAAGCAACAGAAATGTATTGTCTCACAGCTCTGGTTACTCACAGTTTGAAATCTAGGTGTTGACAGAGTTAGTCCCTGCTGAGGGCTGTGAGGAAAGGATCTGGTCCAGGCCTTTCTCTTTGGCTTGTAGATGTTCATCTTCTCCCTGCCTTCACATCTTCCTCCCTCTATGCATGTGTCTGTGTCCAAATTTCCCCTATTTTTAAGGACACTAGTCATATTGGATTAGAGGCCACCCTAATGATCTCATTTTAACTTGCTTACCTCTTACCTCTGTAAAGACTCTCTCCAAATAAGGTCACATTATGCGGTACTGGGAGCTAGGACTTCAACATATTAGCTTTGGGAGAACACATTTTAACTCATAATAGTAGGCTCAAAGAAATAATTAAATAATTGTAGATAATGGGAGCCAGGTCTCTCATTATTAGAGAAAATGTCATAAATAAGCAAGAAGAGAAGGCTAAAATGAGGCCTGGGGTGCTGGATTAGGGCCAGAGACATCAGTAGAAATTCATGTTTATAGATAGATAGATAAATAGAAGATAGATAGAGAGATAGATAATAGATAGATGTGTGTATTCATAGGTTACTATACATACGTATATTTCCTAGCTCTGTCCATTGAGAGGGCCTAGAAGCAGTGACATTCCAGCAGCAATAAGCATGACCAGCAACCTGATTTTGATTTCTAAATACCATTTTCCTAGAAAAGGAGAAACGGCTGACTCTAGGACAGGGGAGGGAAAATATGAGTCTGGAGTATCTTATAAAGCCAAAAAGGAAGGAAGTTTGAAAAAAGGTAAGATAAAATTGATGGAAGCATGTCAAAAGGATACAGGAGCCAATCTGAAAGAGCTCCCAATGGCCAAAGCTGAAAAAATTTCAGCAAGGAAATAATTATGGTATTGGATTATAACCCAAAGAGTAAAATAAATATCTATGAGTCCATAATGATACAAAAATTATTTAACAAATAAATAAATATTGGAGAAGTGACAACTTTTCTTTATAGAAGAATTCCAAAGAATAGATGTAGATACTCCTCCTTCCAGGAGGTAAAGATTAATTCTCTCCCCACACCCTCCCTTGGTTGTGCACTGGACTTAATGACTCACTTCCAAAGAAGAGTATGGAAAGGGAAAAAAGTTAACTTTATAGTGGAGAAAACTGGCAAACAGCACCAGGTTTCAGATCAAGGTTAACACCATCAGTTATAAGTCATGTTACTGTCAAGTATGCCCTGATGTGATGGGGCAGGAATTAGTACATTCATTTAATTAGTACACTGTCCTAAGTGCAAACATATATATATTAAACACATTACAATGGGGGTAGAAGGGAAGGAGAGTGTAGTACAGAAATAAAAAGGAATCAATTTATTAATCTAGAAAGGTCTTACCAGGGAGCAGGGAGGAGTTACAGGATAAGTTTTTTTTTTTTTTTTTTTTTTTTTTTGCGGTACGCGGGCCTCTCACTGTTGTGGCCTCTCCCGTTGCTGAGCACAGGCTCCGGACGCGCAGGCTCAGCGGCCATGGCTCACGGGCCCAGCCGCTCCGCGGCATGTGGGATCTTCCCGGACCGGGGCATGAACCCGTGTCTCCTGCATCGGTAGGCGGACTGTCAACCACTGCGCCACCAGGGAAGCCCACAGGATAAGTTTTTTTTGTTTTTTCTTTTTTGTTTTTTAAAGGAGTGGAATGTGGCTATGCACCTTTTGCCAAAACTAGACATTCAATATTTTTCATTTCTCAGTATTCTGTCTCTGCAGGATCAAATTGTGATTCATATTTTGAAAGCTTATTTCTTAAACTAGAAGAAGCAAAGAGCAGTAAAATTAGATTTGTATCAGTTGTAGCAGAGTAAATTTGAGCAGTTGGAGGAAACTAGAGACACAATATGGAAATTAAAAAAAATCAAGTCGACAGCAACAACAATAATAATCACTAACATTTATTAAATATCTTCCATGTGCCAGATACTGTTCTATAGAGTTTTACAAATATTTGCTCATTTAATCCTCACAACAACCCTGTGAGTTACTGTAGATGAGGAAATTGAGATTCATAGGGATCCAGGACCTGTCCCTGGGCTACAAAGCCCAAAAGTGGCAGAGCCAGGATTTGAATCCAGGCATCCTGGCACCAAAGCCTGAGCCAGTCATCACGTCCTTTCTAGTGAAGCACGTAAGATGTCTCAGAATTCAAGCAATTCACTCTAAGAGAAACAGACATGTAAACAAGTAGTTGTGACTCAGTGTAAGAGAAAAGAGAAAAGAGTATCAGAAGCGACACTGAAAACAATCTTGAAGGCGAAGTACTTCCTGTATGACGAAAGCAGGACATCACTCCTGGCAAGAGAACAGCCATTTGGAAGAAGTTTGGGTCTAGTTGTTCAAGGTCATACAGGAAATACAGTATGGATACAAAACTGCTCAAACAAGAACTTCTGCCTTTGGCCAGGCATGGATTTTGCAAACATAAAAACTCCCATGTAGTCATGAAATATGTTCGTTTCAGGTATTTGTCAGTTCCATTTGGGCTAACTTTCAGTTGTCAAACTGAATCTCTACTTAACTCCAGAAACGTGATTTCTTAGTAATAGAAAATGCATTTACATATTTCCACACAGTTAAGGTTGGAGTCTTTACAGGTCATGAGCCAAATTAAATCTATTTTCTGAAATCTTATGAAGCCATCAATTTTACAAATAGTTTTGAAAAATATGTCACAGAAATCCAGAAAAGATAACAAAGAACAGGGGCTGAGAAGCAAACACTGTGGCTTACTCTGTGTTGGGCATTGTTCTAAGTTACCTGCATATTTTATCTCATTTAACCCTCACAACAACCCTCTGAGGTAGCTACTATAAATATCACTATTTTATAGATGAGGTCACCAAGGTACAGAGAGGTCGAGTAACTTATGCAAAGATGCAATTAGTTTAGTACCTGGGGGAACAAGGATTTAATAAACTCAAAAGAGTGATGCTATTTGATTCTTCGATATTTTTCTTAATTCAGCACATGGTATAGTATGGTCTAGACCATGGTCACAAACTCAAACATCTACAGTTGCCAGGCCAAGAACATATTGTGTGAAGTCAGCCAGGTATCAGACAAAGGGAGAGGTAGGGACTGTGAACAACTCCTCAGCTCCAGCCAGCTGTAGTCACATGGACTTGGTATTATAAGATTTTCCAATTTTTCAACAGAAGCTGACTTTTATATGGAATCGTCCAATATTAGGAGAATGAGTGCACAAAATGAGTTCAGTTCTGGACATGCCGTGTTTCAGACAGCTGTGATGCCTCAAGCAGTTAGAAATCTGAAAATGTGCACACAGTTCAGGAGAATAACTCAGGAGAATAACTCCTGAGTGGGAAGTACAGATTTAGAAATCCTCAGCGCAAGGAGTATAGATGAGGATGCCATAGACAAGGTAAGAAGAAAATAAGAGGACCAGGAACCCCAGCATTTGAGGAGTTGGCAGAAGAGGAAGAGCCAGCAAGGAAGAACTAGAGCAGGAGGAAAGGGAGAGGAGAGCCCAACTTGAGATGCCAAAGAAGGAAGGTGAATCAGGCAATTTCTACCAGCCTAATCTTGTTCAGAGTTGATGCACTACTCCCTTTGGTGAAAGAGATCCCAGACCTCAGTAAGAAATATGACAAGTTCAAAGAATCATTATTTAAAGCCCAAGTGGGCTAAGACTTTCTGGTATCAAAATTAGCACCAGAAGAGGATCTCAGAACATTCCTACTGCTAATCACTTTGATGGCTCTAACTTAAAAGGTAGAAGGATTTAAGAAAACACTCCCATTTACCATTGCAACAAAAAGAATAAAATATCTAGGAATAAACCTACCTAAGGAGACAAAAGACCTGTATGCAGAAAAGTATAAGACACTGATGAAAGAAATTAAAAATAATACAAATAGATGGAGAGATATACCACATTCTTGGATTGGAAGAATCAACATTGTGAAAATGACTATAGTACCCAAAGCAATCTACAGATTCAGTGCAATCCCTATCAAACTACCACTGGCATTTTTCACAGAACTAGAACAAAAAATTGCACAATTTGTATGGAAACACAAAAGACCCTGAATAGCCAAAGCAATCTTGAGAACGAAAAAAGGAGCTGGAGGAATCAGGTTCCCTGACTTCAGACTATACTACAAAGCTACAGTAATCAAGACAGTATGGTACTGGCACTAAAACAGAAATACAGATCAATGGAACAGGATAGAAAGCCCAGAGATAAACCCATGCACATATGGTCACCTTATCTTTGATAGAGGAGGCAGGAATGTACAGTGGAGAAAGGACAGCCTTTCAATAAGTGGTGCTGGGAAAACTGGACAGGTACATGTAAAAGTATGAGATTAGAACACTCCCTAACACCATACACAAGAATAAGCTCAAAATGGATTAAAGACCTAAATGTAAGGCCAGAAACTATCAAACTCTTAGAGGAAAACATAGGCAGAACACTCTATGACATAAACCACAGCAAGATCCTTTTTGACCCACCTCCTACAGAAATGGAAATAAAAACAAAAATAAACAAATGGGACCTAATGAAACTTAAAAGCTTTTGCACAACAAAGGAAACCATAAACAAGACCAAAAGACAACCCTCAGAGTGGGAGAAAATATTTGCAAATGAAGCAACTGACAAAGGATTAATCTCCAAAATTTATAAGCAGCTCATGCAGCTCAATATCAAAAAAAACAAACAACCCAATCCAAAAATGGGCAGAAGACCTAAATAGACATGTCTCCAAAGAAGATATACAGATTGCCAACAAATACATGAAAGAATGCTCAACATCATTAATCATTAGAGAAATACAAATCAAAACTACAATGAGATATCACCTCACACTGGTCAGAATGGCCATCATCAAAAAATCTAGAAACAATAAATGCTGGAGAGGGTGTGGAGAAAAGGGAACCCTCTTGCACTGCTGGTGGGAATGTGAATTGGTACAGCTGGTGGGAATGTGAATGTGAATATGGAGGACAGTATGGAGGTTCCTTAGAAAACTACAAATAGAACTACCATATGACCCAGCAATCCCACTACTGGGCATATACCCTGAGAAAACCATAATTCAAAAAGAGTCATGTACCAAAATGTTCGTTGCAGCTCTATTTACAATAGCCAGGACATGGAAGCAACCTAAGTGTCCATCATCGGATGAATGGATAAAGAAGATGTGGCACATATATACAATGGAGTATTACTCAGCCATGAAAAGAAATGAAATTGAGTTGTTTGTAGTGAGGTGGATGGACCTAGAGTCTGTCATACAGAGCGAAGTAAGTCAGAAAGAGAAAGACAAATACCGTATGCTAACACATATATATGGAATCTAAGAAAAAAAAATCATGAAGAACCTAGGAGTAAGACGGAAATAAAGACACAGACCTACTAGAGAATGAACTTGAGGATATGGGGAGGGGCAAGGGTAAGCTGTACAAAGTGAGAGAGTGGCATGGACATATATACACTACCAAACGTAAAATAGATAGCTAGTGGGAAGCAGCCGCATAGCACAGGGATATCAGCTCGGTGCTTTGTGACCACCTAGAGGGGTTGGATAGGGAGGGTGGGAGGGAGGGAGACGCAAGAGGGAAGAGATATGGGAACATATGTATATGTATAACTGATTCACTTTGTTACAAAGCAGAAACTAACACCATTGTAAAGCAATTATACTCCAATAAAGATGTAAAAAAAAAAAGGTACAAGGATTTCACTTCCATTTCTCCAACTTTAGTGATATTTTCCAACTTTAGTGATATTTTATTAGTATTATAATTATTATTTCATTTCTTCAGGTGTTCTTTTCTAGTAACTAGTTTGCTCTTATGACATATTGAAAGTTCTGAAATACTTAGCAGCAGAACCACGAATAAAAACTGTGATTTTAGTGGAAAAGCAATACCCATTTAGATCTATAATTACATAAAAACATTTCACACCTACAAGTTAAAACTTGGTTCACACATCAAAAATTATGTATAACTTTGCTCAGACACATTTTTTCCCAATGAATTTAGGACACCTGCTCATATAACAAGGAAAGCAAGTTGAGTTCCAGGGAGCCAGTAAATAAAACCCATTTTCCCTGCCTGAGTTTAGAACCAACTGAAAGACAGATGCAGGAGGCAACCAAAGGGAGATCAAAATAGTACGGATAGGGTAAATTGGAGAACATGGCTTTGTACTTGCAGTGGATTTCCTCAGACCTCACCTCTAACACAGGCCCCCCGCCTCCCTGCAGGCACAGGCCCTCCTGTACCCCCAGCAAGGTAGAAGACAGACCTGGACAATGAATTCTGAATTAAAGGGAGCCCAAGAAGGGACTGGGCTTTGTTTGCCCAGTTCCTTCTCCCAAACTCCCCAATCAGGTACATCATGCCTTCTGCCCTGGGGATAAATGATCCAGTCAGAAGGAATAAAGCAGGTTTCTCCGGTGGAGGTTCTTCTACAAGGAAACCTGAAGCCAGGGAAATGGAGGCCCCTTTGTAATACTCCCTACTGCCTTATCTCCTTCCAAGCTCATCCCACAAGGCGGGTTCCATTATACCCACAGAACAGTAAATGACTAAACCTGGACTCAGTCCCAGGTTGTGGGATTTTAGAACACTGACCTTCATACTACCCTGAAGGCTATGCCCCAGAGGTCTGTGGTTAAATCGAATAATCCCATTTAAATTCATTGGGCGGGCAGTTAGAGAAGAGGCAGTAATGATATAGGCCAAAAAAGGCACTGTAATGAGACTCAGAAGACCTAGATCACGGTTGCAACAATATTCCCAAATGGTTGCTTGGCCATGGTCAAGTCACTAAATTCTTTGTTACTTAGTTTTTTGATCTGTGAAACTAGTTTATCAAGTCCTGCCATCCTACTGTCTAAACCATCAAATGAGATATTTCATAAAAGCATTTTGAACAAGCATCATGCTACTGTAAAAAAGACAAATTATTTGCAATGAAACTATTATTTAAACAATCTTAAATAAAATTGGAAAAGCAGACTTTTTCTGAATGTTTACATTATAAAAGCAGAAGCTATAGAGGCTGACAGAGGCGGATTTAAATCCCAGAATCCTCCACTCACTACCCGAGTAAACATGGACAAGTAATTTAATCTCTCTGAACATTGAAGAGGATCAGAACACTATGCCACCCAAAATATGCCCCTTTGGCAAAAGGATTATTTTGAGCTGAGACAACTGAAAGTCAACAGATGAAGGGAGAGCTCTCTGCCCTCCCCTCATTGCCTGAAAGCAGGATATAAATTTCCCTTTGAGGAAGGTACCTCCCCTGTGCATCCAGGGAGAGAAGAGTGACTCCTATCATCAAAGATGGAGAGTCAGCACCAAGATGAGTTTGCATAAACAGAATTTACTAAAATAGCCCTTATCTTCTATTAGTTTCCCCCATATATTACTTAGTCACTTCCCCACAATTTATCATCCCTTTAATATCAAGTTTTCTTTCCTTAGTTAAGAAAAGTATAAAAGGTCCGGAGTATAATTGCTTCTTTGAGTTCCACTTATTTTCTGTAAACTCCTGTGCATGTAAATATAATAAAAATTCTGTCTTTTTTTTTCTTGTTAATCTGTCATTTGTTTTTTTGTTTGTCTGTTTTTACTTTGGGCTGCGCTGCGCAGCTTGTGCAACCTCAGTTCCCCGACTAGGGATTGGGGTGAGGGTTTGATCCCTGGTCAGGGAACTAAGATCCTGCATGCTGCATGGCTCCACCAAAAAAATTAAAAAAAATTTTTTGATGTCAAAATAATTTACCTATGTAGCAAGAAGTCTTCTTCTCTTAGTTTCAAGCATCAGCACATAAATATATGTTAATCATTAATTCAGTCATTCAACTAACAAAGTTCTACTAAGCAATTGGTATGTTTAGACGTTGAATTTTGTAACACTGGGGATACGACTTTATGATCTAGTTGCGGACATATCCCAAATAAACATAACAAAAGGAAAATGTACTATAATAAGGAATAAAATTCTATGAAAGTTACATAACCCAATGTCTCAATTTCCTTATCTGTAAAGTGGAGATAATTTTGATCCCATAGGACTGTTATAATCATTATATAAAATAATGAAGTTGAAATTAGAAGAATGATTTCCACACTCACAGCCCAGTCAGCCTGGGGAGGAGAATACCCCTTAGTGGAGACTTTTCCTTACCCACGAATACCCAGTCTTGTTTCCTTCCAGGGTACATGGCTACTGTCCTAGACTAAGTTCCTCAGCCCCCTGCACATTGAGTTATGACTGTGTTACCAAGTTCTTGCCAATAGAACATGAGCAGAAATGGCATGTGTGCTTCTAGGCTTGGATTTTAAGACATTTGATTTGCCTTCTCCATATTCTCACTGACTTTCTAGCTATAGAGCCTGGCTTGGTGGCTAAGTGTCTTCAGCAATGCAGATGAGGACATGCCCCAGGAGGTGATGGAGAAGCCTAACACCTACCTCTGATCTGGATCGATCACCCTCTTCATAATAATTACATGACAGAGAAATAGACTCTATACTCTTTAAGCTTCTGTAGTGTTGTGCCTCTGTTATAGTGGTTTGGTCTCATCCAAGCCAATACAGCTGTGGTCGAAGGATTCAGCTGGGCTTACATCTTTCAGATGTGTCTTAGTGTAACTAGGAGTATGGCCATAAGAAGTAAGTGGCTCAGTGATGAGTTGACTTCTTATTTCTGGCAGCCCTAAACAGATAAAACTGGAAACCGGGAGGTAAAAAGATGAAGGAAAGGAATGAATACTATTCTTTTAAGCTGTGGTGAAGCATTGAGTCCAAAGTAAGTGAGGTAGCATTGCTAATTACGGGACAAGTAGGGGGAAAAAATGTGTTTCTCTTCTGACTTGCAAATTTACTACGTGGTATATTCTTCAAGAACTAATATTTTCCCTTCACATGTGTGTGTGTAGGGTGAGGTGGAAGCTAGCAGTATTTATGTGTGTGTGTGAGACAGAGAGAGACAGAGACACAGAGGCAGAGATACTGTGAGACCAGGATAGAGAGAGAGAAATAGAGAGAGACAGAGAGAGGGACAGGAGAGTCAGAGAGAATCCAGATCCAATAGTTACTCTCTGGATAATGGGACAAAAAAATAAAGAGGAGGGTCTAAAATTCATTCTGGTGGAGAAACCTCAAAAGGTATCACACAGGGATATGCACACATATTTTGGCTGTCCTTCAGAACTTGGATTGCTGGGTGATTCTCCTGGGACACCACCATAGACTGAATGTTTATGTCCCCCCAGAATTCATATGCTGAAACCTAACCCCAGTGTGATGGTATTTGGAGATGGGGCCTTTGTGAGGTGATTAGGTCATGAGGGTGGATCCCTCATGAATGGGATTAGTGCCCTTATGAAGGAGACCCCGGAAAGCTCCTTCATCCCTTGTGCCATGTGAGGACACAGCAAGAAGATGGCCATCCATGAATCAGGAAGCCAGTTCTCACCAGACACTGAATCTTCTGACCCCTTATCTTGGGCTCCTTAGTCTCCAGAACTGTCAGAAATAAATGTTTGCTGTTTAATCCACACAGTATATAGTATTTTTGTTATATCAGCCTGAATGAACTAAGACATCACCAAGCCCACTCCGCAGACATACACACTGTTCTATGGGACTTGGAGTGACCATTAGCAGCATCCTAGAATGCTATTCTATGCAGAACAACTCAAACTCAGGGAAAAGACTGAGGATCCTGGTACAGGCTCTGTGTGTAGAGAATGAGTAAGCAGACAGGTAAACCTAAGAAGAGGGGAACCAGATGAGGAACTAGAGATACCTGCAAAGAGTCTAGAGTGGTCCAACCCAATGCAATAGCCACTACCCATGTGTAGCTATTGAGTGCTGAAATGTGGCTGGTCTGAATTAAGATGTGCTCTAAGCGTAAAATACACATCAGATTCCAAAGACAGAACAAAGAAAGAATTTAAGATATTTCATTAATGATTATTAAAAATATTTATTTATTTATTTATTTGGCTGTGTCTGGTCTTAGTTGCAGCAGGCAGGATCTTCATTGCCGCGTGCAGGATCTTTCGTTGAGGCGCGCAGGTTCTTTAGTTGCAGCACGTGGTCTTAGTTGCCCTGTGGCATGTGGGATCTTAGTTCCCCGACCAGGGATCAAACCAGTGTCCCTTGCATTGGAAGGCGGATTCTTAACCACTGGACCACCAGGGAAGTCCCATTAATGATTTTTAATATTAATTACATGTTGAAATGATAATAGTTTGGATATATTGGGTTAAATAAAATATATCACTAAAATCAATTTCACCCATTACTTTTTACTTCTTTAAAATGTGGCTATAAAAAATTTTTAAATCACATTTGTGGCTTGCATTACATATCTTTTGACATCACTGGACTAGACCAGGGGTCAGAAAACTTTAACCCACAGGCCATACCCAGCCCAATGCCTATTTTTGTAAATAAAATTTTATTGGAACACGGCCAAGTATATTTGTTTGCATATTGTCTATGGCTGTTTTCCCTATAATGGCAGAGTTGAACTGTTGCAAAAGACACAAACTATTCAAAGCCTGAACTATTTACTGTATGACCATTTACAGAAAAAGTTTGCTAACCTCTGGTCTAGACTATGGGAGAAGTGATATTTAGCATTCAGTTTAAAATTATTTTCCTGTGAACCCTATCATTTCTTTTAGTAACCCCAGCTTTAGGGAAAGCCTGAAACAACTATATAGGCTTCAGTGGGATGTAGGGGAAAATAAAGTGAGGAAAATAGAGAAGGTGAGACCAGCCCCACCCACACCCCCATTTGTCCTTCTGCCGGCATTTATGTAGGAGCAGCTGTACCCTTTCAAGGAATTTTAGGTGGAGACCAACATCAAAGTGTGTGTGTGTGTGTGTGTGTGTGTGTGAGACAGTGGTGTGAGTCCCCTTTGAACTGAAAATGATAGGGAGGGACCCCACGCTGACAAACAGTTCAAAAGGAAAACCTTCAAAAGCAAACTTTCTATTCTTTAGAATCGAGGGCCTCAAGTGGCTGGTAATGGGGTGGGGAAGGCGGGGTGGCAGATGCACTCTTCGCTAATGTATTTGTGAGGTGTCCTACATTCTACATAGGACAGAACAGTGTCCTGGTTAAAGGGTGCTGAGGTGTGGGTTCGTGATCCTGGTTCTGCCACTTTCTAGCAATCCTGCTCAAGGTTTGTGACGATGAGATGAAATCATGCTTCAGTGGCTTGCACAGTTCCTGGCACATATCAGGCATTTAGAAGGTTATTATTGTTTTCTTTTATAAAATACTGACTGTTTTAGGGAGAAAGAAGTAGAAATGACCTTAATTTTTAAAAATAATGGGCGGTTTGGAGAAAACTGGAAAAGCAATAAGGAGGAAATGTATTCTAATTTGTTTTTTGTTTCTAAATTGTGTCTGACAATCCATTAAATGAGGCTGTGGTTTTGGTTCCTTTGGCTGGTGCTTCTGATTCGTCTTCCTGTCCTCCTGCCTGAAATGCCTAAGTCTGCAGAAGGGATGACATGATGAGAACTAACCCTACTTGAAAATGAAATGCTGCTTTAGATTTGCCAAAAGATTCCCACTTTCTGAAATTCTCCTTCTCCGTCTCTGGCCTACTGTGAGGGGCTATTCCATTTCTACAGGGGCCTGAAATCCACCATCATCCCCTTTCCCTAGAATTATCCTAAGAGTTGGACAATGTAATTGACTCCAGAAGGTTACGACCACACAACTTCTAAGGAGAAGGAAAGGAAGAGGCCTGGATATTTATTTTGTTGTGTGTGTTTTGGGGTTTTTTTGGTGTTCGTTTTCCTTCTATTGGAACTTGATTTGTTTCCTATTTCTAGTTAAATGGTTCAGAACCCTCTTCCCTGAGGCTGGGGCTATTGCTGTTGCCTGTGTATGTGGAGTGGATGGCCATCGCTATTATAACCTTACGCTAGCAGGCATAGTTTCTCCCAACCTTCTTTCTAGGCATAAAATGCAGAGTCTTCTGTCCCGGATAGTAAATGGCTGCTCAGCTTTGACATTCTGTTTTTCTGCCCCAGTTCATGAAAAATATTGCCCCAGAAACCCATCAGGTTTTCTATGTTTATGAACTCTGAATCCTACCTCCCAGGTGCCAGTAAGAAAGGCTCTCCTAGAGTCTTCTAGATGCAGAACTGCAAAATGAAAGGTCCTAAGTAAGGCCTGCATTTGATGGCAATCCTTACATGGTCCCTTTCTGATAATATTCTTTCCACCCAAAGTTCCGAATCCTATGTCCCTTTCTTACATTCTCAAAAAAAAAAAAAAAAGTTGAGTGAAAATAGGCTCTGTTTAGGCTTTGGTTAAACCTTCTGCACTCTGAGGATTTTCTGCTGTAGTGCTCAGGCTTTTTGGAGAAGCTTCTCTTTTTCTTGACACCTTAGTAGATTGGCCAAAATCAGCCAACTTTTGGGGGTGGAGATGAGGAAAGGTATGTCTTCCAATCTCTTTGTTTGATATCTTGAAAAACATACTGCTTGAAAAGAGTTTTCCAGACCTATAAATAATTAGCACTTGAAAGTACCAAAAGCTCTTTCTCAATCTCCTTTTAAAAAGAAAACACTGAGTGAGATAATACTAGCACTTATTGAGCTCTTCCCAGTGCCAGGCACTGTTCCAAATGCTTCACATATGCCTACCTAACTTCCACAACCCTCTGAAGTAGCTACTGTTATCATTCCCATTTTCCAGATGAGGAAACCGAGGCACAGAGTAGTTAAATTGTTTGCTCAAGGTAACACAACTATTAAGTGTGAGAATCTGACTTAAGAATCTAAAGATCTAAAGGGGCTCATATACAGGAGGTACTATTACAATTTTCTCTGATAGAGAGACTGGAGAGTGTGGTGAATAATACATAGGGCTCAGGACTTAAGACAGTATAGGGTTTAAATTCCTATTGTCCCTTTACCAACTGAATGATTTGGGACAAGTAAATTTATCACTCTGAGCTTTACTTTCCTCGTCTGCATTTTGAAAATAACGATACCTTCCTCACAGAAATATTGTGTAGATTTAATGAAAAAACCTGTGCTTAGTAGAGACCTGGTAACATAGCATTATCGTTGGGATGAGAAACTGTTCTCAGCTGTCAGGACAGAATTACTTAGGGCATGACATTTACAAGAGGAATTACAAAAGTATAGATTTCCACCGATAGTTGGACAAATTACTTGCCTCAATTCAGCTTAGAATGATCTTGGTATTTTGTAAGGTCCTAGGAGCCACCCCAAATTGGCAGCCAGTGATTTTAGTCATTCTAGAACAGAACCGTCCAATAAAACTTTCTGCAATGATTGAAGCATTCAGTATCTGTACTGTGTAATACGGTGGCCACTAGCCCCATTACAGCTCTTGAGCGCCTGAAATGTGGCTGCTGTGACTGAGGAACTGATACTTTAATTTTAATTAATTTTAATTTAGATAGCCACATGTGGCTGGTGACTACCAAATTAGACAGCAGAGCTCTAGAGCTCTGGGGTCTCCCAGCAGGCCTTGGCCTGTTAGGAACCGGGCCGCACAACAGGAGGTGAGCGGCAGGGAGTGAGTGAAGCTTCGCCTGCCGATCCCCATCAACCGCATTATTGCCTGAACTCTTCTCCCGCACACCCAGCCACGTGCGCCCTTGCCGTGGAAAAATGGTCTTCCATGAAACCGGTCCCTGGTGCCAAAAAGGTGGGGGACCGCTGCTCTAGATAATCTAATCAATTACTTACATCTGAAGAAAACACCCCAGAAAAATCTCTAGGCATTATAATTTTAAAATTTCCTGTCCTAAATGCCGGATAGGAAATAAAATTGCTTAACTATTTACTCTAATGAGCCATACAGGAATAGCCTAGGTGGAATGACGGTGCAATCTGTTCTCATCCCTAAATCGTGGATCAGTTAGTGTTTTGAACTACGTCAGCTTTCTTGCATAATCTGTTTACAAATTTCAGAAACATTTATTATTGTATTATCACTATAATGCTTTATCCTACCATATTGAGAATACAGCTAGGAATAAAAGCTATGTCATAGAGCCATTTCATTCTGATGATTAATAGGTGATTGGAATAAATGCTTTCCTGCTATAGAAAACAGGAGGGTGAGGACTCCTCTGTGTTGTTCACATTCTTACGCTTCATGCAGAAAAAGTTGTGCTAAGAATCGATCAGACCGATTGGCTAGTTGATGTTAAAGGTCTTGGTGGCCTCTACCCCCAAACTCAAAGAGTTATGCCTATAAAAATGTGGCAGTTTGCAACATTTTAACAGAACCCGTAGGCAGACACCAAAGGTACCTCAATTCATTCAGCAGCATGGGAGGTGCCACTTTTACCTGACTCATCCTGCAGTCCAGGATCACATAGTGTTCTGCTGCCCTTTCTTTTTATGTGGTATAGAACTTGGGAACCTCAATCAAGTACTTAATTAAATTTTTGATAAAAGAGTTTGACTATATTTACAAGCACCCTTCCCGTCTGCACTTCTGATCAACTGAGTGGAAATTCTGTCTGGGTCAGAATACCAGGTTTGGGATCTTTTCATTCTCAGCAGAACAAATTTGCTTTCTACAACCTGGTATCTAAAAGATGACTCCCTTTAACCGTCCACATAAAATAGCTTCATTTCCTACACTTACTAGAAAAATTCACTCAATAATTGATTGCGATATGCAATTCATAATATTTACTTAAGCCCCTGAGATTGGAAGAAACTTTTACCGTTATGATTGCTATTAACTTTTTTAGATTCCCCTAGTTTTGCTTCAGTATTGTTAGCTAATAATACTTGCTCTCGTTTATTGAGCATTGACTCTTTGTCAGAAGGATTACATAAGTTATCTCATTTAATTCACACAACAAATTTATGAGTAGGGATTAGTGTTACATTTTAATACAATATGGAAACCAAGGCTCAGAGGGAGTATATTGCCCAGATCACACAGCTTGTATGTACAGCCAGTGTGCATACCCAGATCCTTCTGACTCCAAAGTTTGAGCAATTAAACACCAAACTATATTCTGCTTTGATTAACTGGTATCAATGTACCTGGGCCATGTAATCTGTTATCTACAAAAATATTCTTATTGGTAAAATATAAATGTTTAGGGAGCATTGGTAAGATAATACATTAGAATAGCATTTGGTTGTTCTGCAAAACCACAGATGTGGTCATCTCTGTTACTTGGTGCCTCTGAGTTCAGTTCAAAGAAAAGTGTCTCTTCGTGTACATGTTATTTTCCATTAGAACAAAAGCCCAATATGTTTTGACTTGGGTCTTAACTGCCAAGAAACTTGGCCAAATTCATCGCTGAACTGTCACAATGAACCTACCCCACGTGCTTAGTGTTATTATTTGTTTACTCAACATACGATTATTTATATTTATGTAAATATAAAGTATTTATGAGGCCTATTATGTACTGGGGGCTATGTTCACAGCTGGGATGCAAAATATGGTGGTGAACATGACAGAAATTTCCTCAGGCAGCCCACAGTTGAATAGGGAAAAAAGAGATTATATAAAGAATAACACAAATAATTAATTAATAATTGTGACTACAGCCACAAAAGGTAAATAAATGATGGCATAACCTGGCCAGGCAATAGTCCTGGCTTCATGGGCCAGTTAATAAGAAAAGTCCCTGGGCTCCCCTGGTGGTGCAGTGGTTGAGAGTCCGCCTGCCGATGCAGGGGACGCGGGTTCGTGCCCCGGTCCGGGAAGATACCACAGGCCGTGGAGCGGCTGGGCCCGTGAGCCATGGCCGCTGAGCCTGCGCGTCCGGAGCCTGTGCTCCGCAACGGGAGAGGCCACAACAGTGAAAGGCCAGTGTACCACAAAAAAAAAAAAAAAAAAAAAAAGTCCCTGCCAGTAAACTTTGTGATCATTAGTCAGCAATTCTATTATACACTGATATTTCATTGTACATAATTTGATAATCAATTCATTAGAAAAAACAAAAATAAATAAGAGGCATAAATGTCCCTTTTACTTATCAGGAAGTACCTTATAATTATTCTCACATTTATTTTTCTTTCAGTAGAACTCCGGTTTTTAAAATTCTTTTGGAAAGTATATAAAACAATTTTACTATAATAAAAATGGAAATTGAGTTGAAATGATGTCATTGCTTTTAACCTCTGCATTATTAATTTGGAGAAGACAGAGACTAATAGAGTCCTAACCTTCTGTTTAGAAGCAAAGATCATGCCTTAGAAACAAGCAAAGATCATGCCTTTGTGAAATAATTAATTCTTACTTCAGAAAGTTATACCCAAAAGATGACTAAGGAAAACCAGCATCTCCTGCATCTCCTGCCTTTGAAGGCTTTAGTCCACCATCATCATTAAGAATGGAGGTAAAAAAACACCATCACAGGGGGCTTCCCTGGTGGTCCAGGGGCTAAGACTCTGCATTCCCAATGCAGGGGGCCCAGGTTCGATCCCTGGTCAGGGAACTAGATCCCACATGCCGCAACTAAGAGTTCGCATGCCACAACTAAAGATCCTGCATGCAGCAACGAAGGTCTCGCGTGCTGCAACTAAGACCCTGCGCAACCGAATAAATAAATCAATATTTAAAAATGAACAAACAAACAAACAAAATAGCATCATGGGCTACGAGTTTTAGAAGTTAATTTTAAGACTTTCTTTTCTACTCAGAACTTGCCTGAAAAGGGGTAAGTGTGAATTAATTTTCACGTAGGTCAGCCAGTGATCCCTAGGTAACAGGTGTTAGCACATTAACAGCAATGATAGAAAAGCTGAAGCCAAAGACTCTTATTTTATTTCACAGCATTGCCTTCGCTTCCCCCGTCTTGGTATGTTCTGTAGAATTTAAGAGAAGCTGAGTGTGCCAGTTTATCTCTGCTGGTACTTTTCCCCTGTGCTTTCCTCGTGTTCAGAAGTGGAGAAAGGAATATACTGTCAAAACAGAAACAGCTCTGAGGTGTGGTCTCCACCAACTGTCCCTTCAGAAGGGCAAGCCCTTCCACTCAGTAACCTGGAACCCATACGTGTCTACTCCTCACTGCCAGACCCACCTGCCTGAAACACCACCAGAAATGCCTTTGACTTCTGAGGTATCCTCTTTGCAAATAAAAGCATCTCTGGAAAGATTCTTCTTAGCACCTAAGATCAGCTGCACTGAAATAATGGTAATTTTGATGAGTAGGGGTTGGAGAAGAGAGGATTTTAGAGCATGGAGCACTGTGGAGTGTCCATCTGGCCAGGGCAAGAGCCAGAGCAGAGAGCACAGGACAGCAACATGTGCCCTGGTCATGTGGAGAGAGGTGCTCTCGGAGTGGAGAAGGGGTACAGAAGGAAAGTGGGTGACAGCGCAAACCAAAACATATCTGCTTAAATGAGTTATTTTACATAAAGCATTTGGAATAGTGCTAGCCCCAAATGATATGAAAATAATAAGTATTTACTAATCATTGGTCCTAGGGCTAGTCAGTTCCCACAACAGAAAGTGCCATTCTCTCTCCTCCTCCCTTCCTCCGTCTTATCACATGGCCTGCTGTTCCCAGGGCTCAGAGATATGACTTGCACAGCTCATGGTACAGTTTCATTCCAAGTTAGGTGAAAAGGCTTTAGTGAGCCAGCCCTGGAACCCAAGCAGTATTCACTCTATTGTTTCAATGGAAAAGATGTTTAGAGGACAGTAGGCTCTTAATGAACCTTTGTTTAAGCAAAAAAGTGTTTAGTAGTGATGAGGTTCAGAACACGCTACCCCACAATATGGCACCTTGGCATTTTGAATATTGTACGCTAAAGGAATTTGAGAAACGTCAGGTACAGGAAGGACTCTCTGACCTTCCTCTGAAGCAGGTCATAAGACCCTCCTGTGAGAGGTGCCTTCCTACACCCAGAAGAAAGGAGCATCCCTGTCTCTAAGATGGACAGAGGAACCTGGTGAACAGGTCTTGCTAAATTTCCCCAGTTTACTACCCTTAGCTCATACCCTTCTGTTCTATCACATTTTTCCATGACTTTCCACTCTTCATCAAACCTAGTTTAAAAACACTCAGACTTAGGGCTTCCCTGGTGGCGCAGTGGTTGAGAGTCTGCCCGCTAATGCAGGGGACACGGGTTCGAGCCCTGGTCTGGGAGGATCCCACATGCCGCGGAGCAACTAGGCCCATGAGCCACAACTACTGAGCCTGCGCGTCTGCAGCCTGAGCTCTGCAACAAGAGAGGCTGCGATAGTGAGAGGCCCGCGCACCACGATGAAGAGTGGCCCCCGCTTGCCACAACTAGAGAAAGCCCTCGCACAGAAACGAAGACTCAATACAGCAAAAATAAATACATTAATAAACTCCTACCCCCAACATCTTCTTTAAACAAAACAAAACACTCAGACTTAACTGTTTCCCAGGTCTTCATTTCCTTATGAAGGCTACTATGTCATGCAAAACTTATATTAAATAAATATGTAAGCTTTCCTCTTTTTAAAAAATTATTTATTTATTTATTTATTGGCTGTGTTGGGTCTTAGTTGCAGCACGTGGGATCTTTTGTTGTGGTGCACTGTTCTCTCTAGTTTTGGATGCAGGTGCCCTGAGGCATGTGAGATCTTAGTTCCCTGACCAGATTTCAAACCCTCGTCCCCTGTATTGCAAGATAGATTCTTAACCACCGGACCACAAGAGAAGTCCCAGGTTTCCTCTTGTTAATCTGTTTTTTTGTCAGTCTAATTTACAGGGCTCTAACCAGAGAACCTAGGAGGGTAGAGGGAAAGAGATTTTTTTCCCTCCCCTACAGTTTTCCAAACTATCAATGTCTATACTTTGGGAATGGATTACTATGTAGGTTGGGGGCTCCTTATACGTAGGGGGCTTTTTTACTTAGAGTCTTGTTCTCGTTGCTTCCTGTTTTTTGTTTTTAATTGCAAAGGATCTTTTTATTTAACCTAACAAGATTCCACATAAGGAAAACAGAGAAAAGATGCTATGCAAAACACAAGAAACTTGGAATCTTGGCTGTCCTGAAGGGTAGATTCCACTGGGATACAATCTAGTAACTCCTTAATAAGGGCACATGTGTACACATAGAACAGGAATTAGGGACCTGCATATCCAAACGGAACAGGCTATACCTAGCAACCAAAATGTCATCACCTGAAGAAGCTTTCAGAAAATCAACACTTAACCACTTATGTTCCAAAGAAAATTCCTTTCAGCTACAAAGAATGTTTCCTTTCAGATTCTGAATGAATCAGAGAGAGATGATGACTGCCTACAAAATAAAAGCCCAAGGCACCACTAGGCCATTTGTGTTGGTGGCCATAACTACTAGCTTGGTTCATGACAGAATTGATTTAATGGTAACAACTGCCTTCAACATGAAAGACAGCATAAATGAATAGATCAGTCATGCCCCAGTCTAGTTTGCTACCCACAAGACTCAAAATAAATAAATACCACCAAGGAGAGCTTTAGAAGAGCAATGTTATCTACTAAAAAGGATACATTAGCCCTTTGTGTTTTTCCAAAGTCATTACTGAATGACTAGGGCAATTCATATGCCCAGAACTGCAGTCTTTATTTGTATTTTGATCCCTCAGCAGTATCTGCATTTAGTATTTTTTCTTAGAAGGGAAGGATAGGAAGCTGTTTGTTTCAGAGTTTCCCAAAGTATGTATGCTTATTGACTGTACATAAGAGGACGAGCATTATAGTCCTGGAGGTGGGACAGGGAGGGCCTCTGAGGCCAAGCTTGGAGACAGATGGCCTTCACATTTATTTGATATGCAGCCTTCAGTTCTCGGAGAGAAGGACTGGGGCAGGGTGGTAAATAGGGGTTGACCAAGACCTCACAGGGCCACAAGACAGAAATTTTAAGATCACAGTGAGGTGGAAATAGGTTCAGGATGAGCTGAAAGCCAAGCGTTTTTGCCCACAGAGATTTTTATAACTTCTGTTTATGACCATTGATACTAGATTCCATTTACAGTAGCAATATTCTTTTCTTTTCTTTTTTTTTCTTTTTTTGCGGTACGCGGGCCTCTCACTGTTGTGGCCTCTCCCGTTGCGGAGCACAGGCTCCGGACGCGCAGGCTCAGCGGCCATGGCTCACGGGCCCAGCCGCTCCGTGGCATGTGGGATCTTCCCGGACCGGGGCACGAACCCGTGTCCCCTGCATCGGCAGGCGGACTCTTAACCACTGCGCCACCAGGGAAGCCCTATTTTCTTTTTAAATAAACATTAAAAATTTTAAAGTGAATTAATTTAAGTTAAAATGCTTATTACTATGGTGTTCAGCTATAGCAGTTTCTGAAATTGATGCCTGAATGGCTGACATTTAGGAGCTGTTTGCTTAGAAAAGAGCACTGGTTTTAGAGCCCCTCCAGTACTCCAGTACTGCCCCAGGGAACCTACAGTGATTTTTACTTACTTTCTCTGAACCTCATGATCCTCAACTACAAAATGCTTGGATGAGAAACACAAACCTCTCAAGGCAATTGTAAGGAATAAATAATAGGTGCTCAGTTAATGGTTAGTCCCTTTCCTTCCCTTACTGATATATGAGAAAGGCAGACAAACACTCTCTCCTCGGGCAACACCCCTGCCTAGCCTCAAGGCAACAAACTGTAGGCATGGATTATTCAAATCACTAGAAACTTTTGTATACACACCAACAGAGGCTATATTTGTAGCCCAACATATTACATTTGCAAACATGACAGGCAGAGAATTTAAGTATCAACACAGCACTTTCTTGTTAACAAAGAGTATATTCTGGGGCACTGTGTCACAGGGTGACTGGTCTGAAGGCCAGTTCTGGGCATTACTGACCAAAACCCAGGGCAAAAGGATATATATATGTGTGTGTGTCTGTGTGTACACATGTACACATGTACACACACACACACATACACACACGCCAGGGTATGGTTTCAGGAGGAAGCAGAAATCCTTAAAGAAATATAATTTTTGCAGTGGAAGGACAATTCTTGGGCCATCAGTTTTCCTTCCTTCCTCCCTTCCTCCTTTACTTCCTTCCTTCCTTTCTTTTTTTCTACATAAAAAAGGCACACTAGGGCTTCCCTGGTGGCGCAGTGGTTGAGAGTCCACCTGCCGATGCAGGGGACACGGGTTTGTGCCCCGGTCTGGGAAGATCCCACATGCCGCGGAACGGCTGGGCCCGTGAGCCATGGCCACTGAGCCTGCGCGTCCGGAGCCTGTGCTCCACAACGGGAGAGGCCACCGCAGTGAGAGGCCCGCGTACCGCAAAAAAAAAAAAGGCGCACCAAAATTTATGTTGAATATTCTCTTCTAATTTAAGGCTTATTACCTCTTTTTGTCCTTCACACATTAAAAGTCTATGAAATTTTTAAAAAGTGTTTTTTAGAAAGGAATACAAATGGCCAATAAGGCAAAGCATATCTAACCTCACTAATAATAATCAAACATATGCTAAAAATCAAGACATCAATATTCACCAATATGAAATATTCATTCATCAATATTCTTTCAATGTGTAAAAAGTTTTTAACATATTTGTACCCAATTGTTAAAATGGATGTGGGCAAACACCTATGCCCTCCCAGTGAGCGCATAAATGGGCACAACTCTCTGGAGGATAATTTGTAGTGCTATTAAAAACCTAAAAATCTGTGTATTCTTTGACCTAGAAATCTCCCTTCTGAGACTTTATTCTAAGGAAATAATAAGAGCTGTACTCAAAACTGTATCAAGAAGAGTGCTCATCGTATCATAAATTATTACAGCAGAAAACAAAATGGCTTAAGTGTCCAACAATAATGCAGAGCATAGAATCAAATGTGCTAGAACCATCTGTTACAAAAGTACACAGTCATTGAAAATGACTGTGTTGAAGGAAACAAGATTAGTGGTTTTAAATGGGAGGGAAAACAGTATTTTATAGGAAGAAACTCCCCCAAAGTCATTGAGGACAAAGTAATGGAATTCAGGCATATTTACACGCAGCTCAGACAAGCAGGCCTCACTGGCCTGACTACAAAACTTGGTCACACTTGCCTTTATTCCTGATTCAGCAGCCTGAGCCCTTATTCAACCACCTGCCCTCCCTACCTATACCCCTGTCCACCTTACCCAGAAGGAAATCAGCTCCCTCTCAAAGTATCCCCCAGATATTTCTGGGAATCCCCAAAGGGGATTTGAGTAGATTTGATCTGTAGTGAACAAGTGGCTTGTCAGAGAAGTAGAGTAGAAATTAGTCTGAAGGTACCAGACCATCAAGACTGAATGTGTGGATCATGTGCATATCTTTATGGAATCCTGTAAGGGACAATATAGGTTAAAAATTAACTAAATGATAATTATCTTTTCTCAATTTATGCAAAACGAGGGTTACAAAGTTGCCATAATTTGGGGGGTTAAAACCTCCCCCGGATCTGACTCAGAGAAGCCTCACCACTGGCCCTCCTGACAGTGTTAGTGGTGAGAGCACCAAGGTCAGGGTCTGGTGTGGCCTCCGCTGGCCATCCAGGCATTGAGGGGTGCTGACTTCTATCCGGAAATTCCAACCAGACTCTCTGGTTTCCATCAGTTTGAGTGGCCTCCTCTCTAACTTCACGCTACACTGCCACCAGGAATGAGAGCAGTTCCTTTTAGGCCAGAGCCTCAGAGTGTCAAGAAGCATTAGTTCCACCAGTTCTGGGCCCTCAGATCTTGCCCATAATCTCTCTGAGTATCAAGGAATCACTTTCATCAGTTTTTGGTTTTCTTTCCTTTCAACCCAGAGACTCAAACACAAACAAGGACAATTGTTATGCCATCTCTTTTCATTGTCCTCCTGGTCCCTCAGCTAAAAATGAATAGACAAATAGATGCCCCCTTTTCTCCGAAAGAAACCTAGCCTATCCAGATGCAGTTCTCCTTTCATCGACAGCCTTTCCTTCTTTCTCATCCCCCAATTTTCTTTTTTTTAAGATAAAAAAATTTTTTTTGTTAAGTTCCTGGAAATCCCAGCCCTTCAAACATCTCCTGAAGATGCTTCAAGGTCTATGAATCATGGAATAATTTACATTTAACACTGATTCCAAAATATAAAATTGCTTGAATCAGTTAAATTATTTTTCCGTGTTCTACTCCCCTCCCTGGTCATAATTTTAAAGTAAAAATTTTGGCAAAGTTAACTTTTGTAGTAGCCATATCCATCAGCATTTTGTTTATAAAGGGCATTTCTCCCAATCATGACCCTAGGAAGGAATAAGAATATATCACCACGAGTTATATTTCCTCCTCTATCTAGTCTAGGGATCACTGCTTCTACTATATTTGCATAATAATACTAGATGGCAATTCAGAAGACTATGATTTTAACCACACCTAATTTGGAATTAACCAAATGACTGTGACAAATCATTTTATTTTTTTAAAAAAATAATATAAAAAATTTAAATTGTATATATTTTTCCATAAAAATAATATCCATGGTGATAGTATACATTGATATAACTTTTTTGGAGAGCAATCTAGCAATATCATCTATGAAAATATTAATAGTGATAACTTCAGAGTTGAAATTTTCTCTAATTTTTATTTTCTTATTTTTGCTTATTTTTTTTTTTATGTTGAGCATATATTGGTTGTATAACCAAAAATAGTGCAAAGAGTTTTTACAAGATATAGAAAGGAAAAAATTTATCCAAAACCCCAGGCTAGGTCAGATTACAGTCTTTTGAATTGCAGTCTAATATTTTTGGGTGGACATAAATGTAATCATAAAGTTACTTAACTTGTGTGACTGGATTTGCTATTACAAAGTGTTCTTGCACTTACACCTGAGCCTTCCCAGCGCTGTCTACACAACCCATGTGTATGGCTTCAACAATTTTTCTCTCTTAGTCTGTGACTCTGTTGACAACTCTTCCTTCAAGGCCCAAGTAAGTCCATATCACCATAAAACCAGCTTCCAGATCCTTCTGTCCTGAGTCTTAACTACCTGGCCCATTCCTTTGTCCCTCAGATGATACCACAGATATTGTTAACCATTTTTTTCATCTGCCTGCCCCATCTCCCCCTGGATCTGAGAGCTTCTCTTGGGCCTCACATTTTTTGTTTCTTTCTTAGTGATCAGCATAGTGCAGCAGATGCTCAAAACTTGTTTGAAGACATAATAAGGTGATTTCAATTCTACTCATTTGTTTATTAATGCTGCACTCTGCATCTTAGAGTGGATGCTTATAAGATTTGTTGTATCATGGATTTAAGGTGACTGCGTGAAGAGATGAAACAATGCCTGGCCAGTGGCCGCCTTTTCCTCCCAGCATGTTGGACTTTTAGCAACTTAAAATTCTGTACTAAGCAAATGCCTTCTAAACATTCCTTCAGAGGGATTCATTTCCCTGAACAATTATTCATCTCTGAGTAATAATTTCCTTTTTCTCTCTTTAACGAAACTACAATGATTGAAAGACAGGCTGATGTTGAAAAGTCGGGATAAATTTCTTTACAAAATATAAGGATCCAGAGTCCATAATAACTTCTATTTTTAATTTATGAATTTGTGTGTGTTTATTCATTAATTTATCATCTGTAACTATTTCCTTGTAAGTTGTAAAAACTTAAAAAGAAATTTTTATAAGTGTAAATAATTTTAAACAATGTGATTATTATCATAAACAGATTCTTTAAATGCCTTTTCACTTGATGATATTATTAAACTGTATCTAATTGTCCTTTTCTTTGTAATATATTTTTCTTTATCAATTTTTTTAGTCTGAGGTCTTTTATTCTTTAATTTGTTTTTCCAAGAGTAAGAAAACTTTTTACTTCTGTACATTT
Organism: Delphinapterus leucas; assembly: GCF_059928025.1. Classification (NCBI taxonomy): domain Eukaryota; kingdom Metazoa; phylum Chordata; class Mammalia; order Artiodactyla; family Monodontidae; genus Delphinapterus; species Delphinapterus leucas. Next base: position 60,614,141 of record NC_143139.1, read on the forward strand.
TTCCAATACCCTTGTGATAGCCAATTTGGATCTTCATTTATTTAGTTATTTATTTAAAAAATTTATTTAAAAAATATTAGTGTATTTACTTATTTATTTACCTGTGCCGGGTCTTAGTTGCAGCACGCAGGATCTTTAGTTGCGGTGTGCGGGGATTTTTAGTTGCAGCACGCAAACTCTTAGTTGCAGCATGTGGGATCTAGTTCTCTGACCAGGGATCGAACCTGGGACCCCTGCATTGGGAGCATGGAGTCTTAGCCACTGGACCACCAGGGAAGTCTCTTCATTTATTTTTTTAAATAGTCATCTTCTCAATTAAAAAATGTTCATCTTGGGCTTCCCTGATGGCGCAGTGGTTGAGCGTCTGCCTGCCGATACAGGGGACACGGGTTCGCGCCCTGGTCCGGGAAGATCCCACATGCCGCGGGGCGGCTAGGCCCGTGAGCCATGGCCGCTGAGCCTGCGCGTCCAGAGCCTGTGCTTCGCAACGGGAGAGGCCACAACAGTGAGAGGGCCCGCGTACTGCAAAAAAACCCCAAAAACTTCATCTTTTAAAATTTTCCTGTATTTATAAAAATTAAATGATACATGTGGCATTTCAAAAAATTAGAAAACATAGATAAATTAAGAATTAAAATCATGTGAAATTTTATCATTCTGATCTGATCATTTAAAATGTTCACCTGTATATAGCTAATGAGAACATACTGTATATCACAGGGAACTCTACTCAATGCTCTTTGGTGACCTAAATGGGGAGGAAATCCAAAAAAAGGGGATATATGTATGTATAGCTGATTCATTTTACTGTACAGTAGAAACTAACACAACATTGTAATACAACTATATGCCAATAAAAATTAATTTAAAAAATAACAAAATCAAAATGAAACAGAAAAGAAGTTCCCCTGATCCTGTTTGAATTTCCCCATTGTTCTAAGTTGCTTCTTCTGTCTTCAAGTTTTCATCTTTCTCCCAAAGCTTTTCCTCTTTCTAGGTTTCCCTGTATGAATCTCCCCCTGCCTTTAAACAACTCCATACCCCAGTTATTGGCACTGCACGTCCGCGTCCCCAGCAGGATCTCCCCACTCTCTTGTCAGCCATCAGTTTTCCTGAGTCTGACTCATGCAGTCTGGGACAATGTCCTGGGAGGTAGCCTGTTACCAGCACAGTGTGGTCTACTAGGGGTCCCCCTCCCATGGAAGGGTCTCTCCTAGTCTTGTGATGCCATCTCTGACATGCCCAGTCACTCCAAATAAAATTGGGCCCTTCCTGGTCTCCTCACAAGTGTGAAGTGTAGGCATGCTGGTTGGATCAAACACAGATAGCCTGAAGGATAAAGACAGAACAGTCAGGTCTAAGGAAGAACTAAAGTGGGCTGAAATAAAAGCCTTCATGTGTATGCGTAAGTAGTGAGAACTGTGCAAGCTGGGGATCAGGCATTATAGCTAAAAGGGGCAATCCTTGTCCAGCCTGGCTGAATGTTGCCACAGAGAGATGAAGGTCCGTGTGGCCAAAATGCTGTATTTTGAAGTCAGATTTGTTTGTGTTTGGCTCATTTTTTAAAAAATTAAAGACACTTTGTGGAGTAAATAAAACCTGCTTTCAGGTTAAACATGACCTACATTTTACCAGTTTATGACTCCTAGACTAAAGTCATATAAACCTGTAGGAAGGAGAACATATTTTTCCAACCGTTACCTAATTTACAAGTCACCTTTTTCTCCAGAATCCGTAAGTTTGGGAAGTTGCATTTTTGTGCAAAGCAATGTTCTTTCCATTACTCACTCCCTTCCTCTTCACATCTACTGGGAATTAGACAGGGCTATTTTCTTAATAATACAAAATAGACCTTTGAGTTTTAACTACATTCTTTACCAGCAGCCTTTGTTATTCTCATTTCCATTGGAGGATTGGAGAATAAGTGATTTTTCTCTTTCACTTGCAATAGTTAAGAGGCAGGTTTTAGTCTTGGGGCCCATCTCCTGAATATCTCCTTCCAAGGCACTGGGAGGGACCCTTCTGATGTATTCACATGGTCAAATGGACTTTACAAAATTCGTAAAAGATATTTTCACCATAATTGGCTAAGACCATTTTCTCTTTCCGTTGCAACTTCTCCTCTTGTCACTTTCCCTCATGTCTAATCGGTTTATCGTAGTAACTGCAGGTATTCTGAGGACTTGAGTAAGGAAAGTACAGGTAGTAATACATGGTGTTTGGGACATGTTTTTGTAAGTCTCATCACTTCCGTGTGTAGGGAAACCATGGCTAGCATTTCTGGTGTAGAAATGACTTCCAGAAGTATTCTAATTGCCCATTATCCTGACTTATCAGCACCATAAAAAGGCACAAAGCTAGAGGTCTCTCACAATAAGGACATTTCCCTAAGTGACCAGCACTGGAAGGATGTGGGTAAATTAGGAAAAACATGCCAAAATAAGACTGAATTATTTTTCTACAGAAAGTGATAGAACAAAACTATTGTCAGATAAAGAAACAATCAATGGGCATACAGCCAAAAATGTAGGGAAAAAGTTATAGAGGTAATTAATATAAATAATGTTGCTGTTTTTCTGAGTTTTGCGGTATTTGTCACCTTTTAAAAATTGCAATTTGTTATGATTTCTTATCTCGTTTTAAATAAATATATGCTTTCATATATAATTTTAGATTTGTGATTTTGTATTTTTCTTAAAGAGGATTTCTCCACCATATTGTATAAGCTTCAGGGCCCCCAAAATCTGGATCAACCCCCGTTGGGATGAAGATTTTCTTTAAACAGGGAATTCCCTGGCGGCCCAGTGGTTAGGACTTGGGGTTTTCACTGCTGTGGGCCTGAGTTCAAGGGAACTAAGATCCCACAAGCAGTGCAGTGCAGTAAAAAAAAAAGATTTTTTTAAACAAAGTATTGTGATTATATATGTAAAAAATTGGGCCACTGAAACAACTCATACACATAGAAAAACCACTGGTGAAACAAAGCCATACGAATGTCAAAATGAGCTATTTTGGGGCTTCCCTGGTGGCGCAGTGGTTGGGGGTCCGCCTGCCGATGCGGGGGACGCGGGTTCGTGCCCCGGTCCGGGAAGATCCCACATGCCGCAGAGCGGCTGGGCCCGTGAGCCATGGCCGCTGGGCCTGCGCGTCCGGAGCCTGTGCTCCGCAACAGGAGAGGCCGCAGTGCTGGGAGGCCTGCGTACCGAAAAAAAAAAAAAAAAGAGCTATTTTGGTCATTTAGTTCTCTCTCCATAGACTCAGCATATATAAAACAGGACTTGGATGTTGCATCCACCTCTAAGCACTGTGTCCTATACAAATTCCCAATGATTGACATTTCATTTCTCTATTCACTATAAATACTTAGTTTTCCAATTTTTATTCTCTGAGTAAAATTTTCGGTTTAAATTGTATAAATTATGTATAGTTTTTTTGCTTAAATTTTACAGGTTTTTTTTTTTTGCTTCTTGCCTAATTACACAAACATCATCTTTAGTTGCACTTTGGAGCAACAGAGACCATATTGATTTAGCATTCACTCGTCCATTAGAGATGTGTCATGCCAGATCTTGTGCTAGGCAGTAGTATGTATGAACAGTGAAAGGGACAGGAATATAAACATGAATAAGACATTGCCATTGCTTTCAGGAAGCTCACAGTCTGCTGGGAAAGACCCATGGTCCAGTGGGAGAGACATATGTAAACACTGTGCTTTGGGAAGAAAAAGATGAAGTTGATTAACTGGGCGGTCAAGAAGACTTCTTATAGGCGTTAACATTTGAGCCATGTATTGAAGAATGAAAAATAGCTTATCATGTTGAGAAAGGGAAAAGTATTCAGGGCAAAAAGAGTAGTAGAATTATGGCAAAGCGGCATGATTAAACATGTTATGCTGGGATAAAAGGAGAAGCTAAATAAGATACACATAGGAGGATATCAGGAGTAAGAATAAAGTGTGGGCTGGGGCCAGATGATGGAATTTCCTGAAAGATTTTTAAGCAGTGTGTCACCATCATATTTGTGTCTGAGAAAGTACACTCTAGCTAACTTTACTTGGCTCCATGAATACAGGGAAACTTAATATGCAAATATGCTTTTAGTTTAGCTGGCATTTTTGGACTCATTGTCTTGGACTAAAAGTTGCTGAGACATGATATCCCTTACATGGAGTGCAAAGTTGCATCAGGAAGGAGCTGAAGCACAAATGACTAATTCTTATAAGCAGGGATGTCAGTGACAAGCAGTTTTACAAAAATTTCTAATTTTCAAATTGAGCAAACAGTAGTATTATTTAATACTGGTACTCTTTGTACCCACCCACCTAATTCCTCCAGCTCAAATAGACTTGTCTGGTTTCTTACATAGTATCAATATTTAAAATCAGTTTCGTACAGCTGTTATGCTACCATACAAAAGTTCCTTAGGTTTCTACTTTCATAGCATTAATTTGAAATTTAAGATGAAATAAATTGTATTTTATAAATTCAACCCATTAGATCCTGAAACAATATTTTGTGCTGAAAATATACTTATAATGTAATTTTGGTAAAAATTATACCTCTGTAGGTTTTTTGCTTTTTGAAAATAAATCAGTAAAACATTATGCTTAATTTTGAGTTAGTTCTCTTTTAGCAAGGGATTAGTCACTTAAGTATTTTTTTAACATCTTTATTGGAGTATAATTGCTTTACAATGGTGTGTTAGTTTCTGCTTTATAACAAAGTGAATCAGCTATACATATACATATATCCCCGTATCTCTTCCCTCTTGCGTCTCCCTCCCACCCTCCCTATCCCACCCCTCTAGGTTGTCAAAAAGCAACGAGCTGATCTCCCTGTGCTATGTGGCTGCTTCCCACTAGCTATCGGTTTTACATTTGGTAGTGTATATATGTCCATGCCACTCTCTCGCTTTGTCCCAGCTTACACTTCCCCCTCCCCGTGTCCTCAAGTCCATTCTCTAGTATGTCTGCGTCTTTATTCCCATCCTGCCCCTAGGTTCTTCACGACTTTTTTTTTTTTTACATTCCATATATATGTGTTAGCATATGGTATTTACATTTCTCTTTCTGACTTACTTCACTCTGTATGACAGACTCGAGGTCCATCCACCTCACTACAAATAACTCAATTGCATTTCTTTTCATGGCTGAGTAATATTCCATTGTATATATGTGCCACATCTTCTTTATCCATTCATCTGTCGATGGACACTTAGGTTGCTTCCATGTCCTGGCTATTAGAAATAGAGCTGCAGTGAACATTGTGGTACATGACTCTTTTTGAATTATGGTTTTCTCAGGGTATATGGCCAGTAGTGGGATTGCTGGGTCATATGGTAGTTCTATTTCAGTTTTTTAAGGAGCCTCCATACTGTTCTCCATAGCGGCTCTATCAATTTACATTCCCACCAACAGTGCAAGGGGGTTCCCTCGTCTCCACACCCTCTCCTGCATTTACTGTTTGTAGGTTTTTTGATGATGGCCATTCTGACCAGTGTGAGGTAATACTTCATAGTAATTTTTTTTTTTTTTTTTTTTTTTTGTGGTACGCGGGCCTCTCACTGTTGTGGCCTCTCCCATTGCAGAGCACAGGCTCCGGACGCGCAGGCTCAGCAGCCATGGTTCACGGGCCTAGCCGCTCCGTGGCATGTGGAATCTTCCCGGACCGGGGCACGAACCCACGTCTCCTGCATCGGCAGGCGGACTCTCAACCACTGCGCCACCAGGGAAGCCCCATAGTAGTTTTGATTTGCATTTCTCTAATGATAAATGATGTTGAGCATTCTTTCATGTGTTTGTTGGCAATCTGTATATCTTCTTTGGAGAAATGTCTATTTAGGTCTTCTGCCCATTTTTGGATTGGGTTGCTTGTTTTTTTGATATTGAGCTGCATGAGCTGCTTGTAAATTTTGGAGATTAATCCTTTCTCAGTTGCTTCATTTGCAAATATTTTCTTCTATTCTGAGGGTTGTCTTTTTGTCTTGTTTATGGTTTCCGTTGCTGTGCAAAAGCTTTTAAGTTTCATTAGGTCCCATTTGTTTATTTTTGTTTTTATTTCCATTTCTCTAGGAGGTGGGTCAAAAAGGATCTTGCTGTGATTTATGTCATAGAGTGTTCTGCCCATGTTTTCCTCTAAGAGTTTGATAGTGTCTGGACTTACATTTAGTTCTTTAATCCATTTTGAGTTTATTTTTGTGTATGGTGTTAGGGAGTGTTCTAATTTCATTCTTTTACATGTAGCTGTCCAGTTTTCTCAGCACCACTTATTGAAGAGGCTGTCTTTTCTCCATTGTATACTCTTGCCTCCTTTATCAAAGATAAGGTGACCATATGTACGTGGGTTTATCTCTGGGCTTTCTATCCTGTTCCATTGATCTATATTTCTTTGTTTTTTGTTTTTTTTTTTTGCTGTACGCGGGCCTCTCACTGTTGTGGCCTCTCCCGTTGCAGAGCACAGGCTCCGGATGTGCAGGCTCAGCGGCCATGGCTCACGGGCCCAGCCACTCTGCGGCATGTGGGATCTTCCCAGACCGGGGCATGAACCCGTGTCCCCTGCATTGGCAGGCGGACTCTCAACCACTGTGCCACCAGGGAAGCCCTATATTTCTGTTTTTGTACCAGTACCATACTGTCTTTTTTTTATATATATATAAATTTATCTATTTATTTTTGGCAGCGTTGGGTCTTCATTGCTGCACGGGCTGTCTCTAGTTCTGGCAAGCGGGGGCTACTCTTCATTGTGGTGTGTGGGCTTCTCATTGAGGCAGCTTCTCTTGTTGCAGGGCACGGGCTCTAGGCACGCAGGCTTCAGTAGTTGTGGCACGTGGGCTCTGTACTTGTGGCATGCGGGCTCAGTAGTTACGGCTCATGGGCTCTAGAGCACAGCCTCAGTAGTTGTGGTACATGTGCTTAGTTGCTCCGTGGCTTGTGGGATCTTCCCAGACCAGGGCTCGAACCCATATCCCCTGCATTGGCAGGCAGATTCTTAACTACTTTGCCACCAGGGAAGCCCGATACTGTCTTGATTACTGTAGCTCTGTAGTATAGTCTGAAGTCAAGGAGCCTTATTCCTCCAGCTCCATTTTTCTTTCTCAAGATTGCTTTGGCTATTCGGGGTCTTTTGTGTTTCCATACAAATTGTGCAATTTTTTGTTCTAGTTCTGTGAAAAATGCCATTGGTAGTTTGATAGGGATTGCCTTGAATCTGTAGATTGCTTTGGGTACTATAGTCATTTTCACAATGTTGATTCTTCCAATCCAAGAACATGGTATATCTCTCCATCTGTTTGTATCATCTTTAATTTCTTTCATCAGTATCTTATAGTTTTCTGCATACAGGTCTTTAGTCTCCTTAGGTAGGTTTATTCCTAGGTATTTTATTCTTTTTGTTACAATGGTAAATGGGAATGTTTCCTTAATTTCTTTCAGATTTTTCATCATTAGTGTATAGGAATGCAAGAGATTTCTGTGCATTAATTTTGTATCCTGCTACTCTACCAAATTCATTAATTAGCTCTAGCAGTTTTCTGGTAGCAACTTTAGGATTCTCTATGTATAGTATGTCATCTGCAAACAGTGACAGTTTTACTTCTTCTTTTCCTGTTTGGATTCCTTTTCTTTCTTTTTCTTCTCTGATTGCTGTGGCTAAAACTTCCAAAATTATGTTGAATAATAGTGGTGAGAGTGGGCAACCTTGTCTTGTTCCTGATCTTAGAGGGAATGGCTTCAGTTTTTCACCATTGAGAATGATGTTGGCTGTGGGTTTGTCATATACGGCCCTTATTATGTTGAGGTAGGTTCCCTCTATGCATACTTTCTGGAGACTTTTTATCATAAATGAGTGTTGAATTTTGTCGAAAGATTTTTCTGAATCTATTGAGATGATCAGATGGTTTTTATTGTTCAATTTGTAAATATAGTGTATCACATTCATTGATTTGCATATATTGAAGAATCCTTGCATTCCTGGGATAAACCCCACTTGATCATGGTGTAAAATCCTTTTGCTAGTATTTAGTTGAGGATTTTTGCATCTATGTTCATCAGAGATATTGGCCTGTAGTTTTCTTTTTTTATGACATCTTTGTCTGGTTTTGGTATCAGGGTGATGTTGGCCTCGTAGAATGAGTTTGGGAGTGTTCCTCCCTCTGCTACATTTTGGAAGAGTTTGAGAAGGATAGGTGTTAGCTCTTCTCTAAATGTTTGATGGAATTCGCCTGTGGAGCCATTTGGTCCTGGGCTTTTGTTTGTTGGAAGGTTTTTAATCACAGTCCCAATTTCAGTGCTTGTGATTCGTCTGTTTATATTTTCTATTTCTTCCTGGTTCAGTCTCGGAAGGCTGTGCTTTTCTAAGAATTTGTCCATTTCTTCCAGGTTGTCCATTTTAGTGGCATATTGTTGCTTGTAGTAATCTCTCAAGATCCTTTGTATTTCTGCAGTGTCAGTTGCTACTTCTCCTTTTTCATTTCTAATTTTATTGATTTGAGTCTTCTCCCTTTTTTTCTTGATGAGTCTGGTTAATGGTTTTTAAATTTTGTTTATCTTCTCAAAGAACGAGCTTTAAGTTTTATTGATCTTTGCTCTTATTTCCTTCATTTCTTTTTCATTTATTTCTGATCTGATCTTTATGATTTCTTTCCTTCAGCTAACTTAGGGGTTTTTTTTGTTCTTCTTTCTCTAATTGCTTTAGGTGTAAGGTTAGGTTGTTTATTTGAGATGTTTGTTGTTTCTTGAGGTAGGATTGTATTGCTATAAACTTCCCTCTTAGAACTGCTTTTGCTGCATCCCATAGGTTTTGGGACATCGTGTTTTCTCTGTCATTTGTTTCTAGGTATTTTTTGATTTCCTCTTTGATTTCTTCAGTGAACTCTGGCTATTTAGTAGTGCATTGTTTAGCCTCCGTGTGTTTGTATTTTTTACAGTTTTTCTCCTGTAATTGATATCTAGTCTTATAGCATTGTGGTCAGAAAAGGTACTTGATACAGTTTCAATTTTCTTAAATTTACCAAGGGTTGATTTGTGACCCAAGATATGATCTATTCTGGAGAATGTTCCATGAGTACTTGAGAAGAAAGTGTATTCTATTGTTTTTGGATGAAATGTCCTATAAATATCAATTAAGTCCATCTTGCTTAATGTGTCATTTAAAGCTTGTGTTTCTTTAGTTATTTTCATTTTGGATGATCTGTCCATTGGTGATAGTGGGGTCTTAAAATCCCCTACTATTATTGTGTTACTGTCGATTTCCCCTTTTACGGCTGTTAGCATTTGCCTTATGTATTGAGGTGCTCCTATGTTGCATGCATAAATATTTACAGTTGTTATATCTTCTTCTTGGATCAATCCCTTGATCATTATGTAGTGTCCTTGTCTCTTGTAATAGTCTCTACTTTAAAGTCTATTTTGTCTGATATGAGAATTGCTACTCCAGCTTTCTTTTGATTTCCATTTGCATGGAATATCCTTTTCCATCCCCTCACTTTCAGTCTGTATGTGTCTCTAGGTCTGAAGTGGGTTTCTTGTAGACAGCATATATGTGGGTCTTGTTTTTGTATCCATTCAGCCAGTCTATGTCTCTTGGTTGGAGCATTTAATCCATTTACATTTAAGGTAATTATCGATATATATATATATTCCTATTACCATTTTCTTAATTGTTTTCGGTTTGTTTTTGTAGGTATTTTCCTTGTCTTGTGTTTCCTACCTAGAGAAGTTCCTTTATCATTTGTTGTAAAGCTGGTTTGGTGGTGCTGAATTCTCTTAGCTTTTGCTTGTCTGTAAAGGTTTTGATTTCCCGTTGAATCTGAATGAGATCCTTGCTGGGTAGAGGAATCTTGGTTGTAGGTTTTCCCCTTTCATCACTTTAAATATGTCCTGCCACTCCCTTCTGGCTTGCAGAGTTTCTGCTGAAAGATCAGCTGTTAACCTTATGGGGATTCCCTTGTATGTTATTTGTTATTTTCCCTTGCTGCTTTTAATATTTTTTCTTTGTACTTAAGTTTTGACAGTTTGATTAATATGTGTCTCGGCGTGTTTCTCTTTGGGTTTTTCCTGTATGCACTCTCTGTGCTTCCTGGACTTGACTGACTATTTCCTTTCCCATGTTAGGGAAGTTTTCGACTATAATCTCCTCAAATATTTTCTCAGACCTTTCTTTTACTCTTCTTCTTCTGGGACCCCCGTAATTCAAATGTTTTTGTTTTTAATGTTGTCCCAGAGGTCTCTGAGACTGTCCTCAATTCTTTTCATTCTTTTCTCTTTATTCTGCTCCCTGGCAGTTATTTCCACCATTTTATCTTCCAGCTCACGTATCCATCCTTCTGCCTCAGGTATTTTGTTATTGATTGCTTCTAGAGTATTTTTAATTTCAGTAATTGTGTTGCTCATCACTGTTTGTTTGCTCTTTAGTTCTTCTAGATCCGTGTTAAATGTTTCTTGTATTTTCTCCATTCTGTTTCTGAGATTTTGGATCCTCTTTACTAGCATTACTCTGAATTCTTTTTCAGGTAGGTTGCCTATTTCATCTTCATTTATTTGGTCTTGTCGGTTTTTACCTTGCTTTTTCATCCGTAACATATACTTTCTGTCATTTCACGTTTTTTTTTAATGTGTGGTGCTGTGTTCCTGTCTTACTGGTTGTTTGGCCTGAGACGTCCAGCACTAGAGTTTGCAGGCAGTTGGCTAGAGCCGGGTGCTGGTGCTGAGATGAGGACCTCTGGGAGGCCCCACTCCAACTGATATTCCCTGGGGTCTGAGGTTCTCTGTTAATCCAATGGTTTGGACTTGGAGCTCCCACCACAGGAGTCGAGCCCAACCTCTGGCCCGGGAACCAAGATCCTGCAAGCTTTGTGATGTGGTTAAAAAAACAGAAAGAAAGAAAAGAAAGAAAGGAGCAGTACGATATCAAAGAATAGAAAACAAAATAAAATTAGAAGATAAAAAATATATCAGGAAAAATAAAACTATATGGGCTTCCCTGGTGGCACAGTGGTTGAGAGTCCGCCTGCCAATGCAGGGGACACGGGTTCGTGCCCCGGTCCAGGAAGATCCCACATGCTGTGGAGCGGCTGGGCCCGTGAGCCATGGCCGCTGAGCCTGCGTGTCCGGAGCCTGTGCTCCGCAACGGGAGAGGCCACAGCAGTGAGAGGCCCGCGTACCGCAATAAAAAATAAACAAAAAATATATATATCGAGAATGTTTTGTTTTCTCAGGACAGCCCAAGGGACAGGAGGCTTGGGAGTCTAGGGACTTGAAGAAGAGATAAGAGAAAGGTTCCAGAGTACTGGTATGGACCTGCATGAGGCAAGACAATCCGTGAGACATTTTCAGGGGGTAGGGATAGCTGAAGAAATTAAAAAATTGTGGTAGCTAAAACCATGTGCTATAATATCCTGCTATACAACAGGCCCAAACGAGGGTGCTCAGTGCCTGGTGGGGGTGTGTGTCCACATGTGGGGTGAGCATCGCTGAGAAGAGAACAGCCAAAGAGTGGAGCCGGAGAGGGTGCGCTGCACTATATTAGTCAGTACTCTTCAGTTTGCAAGTGACAAAACCCTCGACTTAAACGGGCTTAAGTAGAAAGGGAATTTATTTTTCCTAATAAGTAAAAAGACCAGGGCCTTCATCTGATTGGATCTGTGGCCTTAGAACTATCTAGAATCTCTCTCATCACCTGTCAGCTCTGCTATCCTCTGCTGAATTTGGCATCAGGCTGACCCTCTCTGTGTAGCGGTCGCTGTCACTGTCAGGCTTAGATTGATATTGAGGAGACAGAGACTTTCTCCCAACGGTTCTCACAAAAGTCCCAGATTTGAGTCTCACTGGCTCTGAATGAATCAGTACCCATCACTGAACCAACCCATAGGCTAGAAAAGTGGAATGCTCTGATCGGCTAAGCCTGGGACACCTGCCACTCCTAGAGCAGGTGAGGTGACTTATCCATCACACGTGAATGTGGGAGGGAGTGACTCCCTAAAAGAATTAGAACTCTGCCAGAAGAAAAATGGGAAATGGACACTATATAGACATCCACAAAACCCCCAAATGACACTGGTGTTGGAGGACAAGGACAGCAAGGATGCAAAAGGCTTTATGTACTGTCACAAGTACATAAAGAGTAGGGTTTGACCCACAGTGTCACAGAAGGCACTTTATAATGGTATTACCTAGCTATCTATTTTGTGATAATCAGTCTTATTTTAAAGAGAAAATGCATCAATATGCCATCAATACATAGCGAATTACATCCATCACCTAATGAAATTTTGTGAGGTTTCTTAGCATTTCCTGTTTTGTGTCTTACTTTTGTATATACTTTTACCCATGCTAATCTAGAAGATTTTTTTAAACTGTCCCTCCAAATGAAGCTTAAATATTTTTAGAGGCAGCTAAAAGAATCTTCTTTCCTTGAAGCATACATTTCTTCCTGTTTTAACGCCTTCTTGCTTCTCTCCTCATATCTCCATCTATTCTCCCAAGACTGATATATTCAACGTTTGGTAAGAAAGCAATCACGGAAAAAAGATAACCCGTACCCAGTCATTGTGGAGGAAGGTTCAATGAAATGATATACTCTTAAGCACCTTAGAGCCAGGAGAAGCCACAGGTTGTTGGTAGAATTCAAGGCAGGAGAATATTGGTGTGTTTAGAACATCTATTATTTTCTTCTGCGGTGGCATAGCTCTCCGTGCATTTGCTAGGAATTACTGGTTGTATAGTTATAATAGTGAAATTAGTATATGCGGCAAGAATGTAATTCTAGCACATTGGAAAGAATTCCTCACTCTTTGGAATTCTTCAGGAATCAGAGTTGAATGAGAACAAAAAGAGGTAAATAAAGAAGTAAGCAGAGTTGATGGGATCTTTCCTTGAGCTCAGGACTGCCCAGCAACCCTGTTTTGTAAAGGGAACAGTGCCAGACCAGGAGCACACAAAGGAACTTGGGAGAAAAGCCTCAACGGGAGAGTGAGCTTTGAAATCCAGGCAGTGAGGCGTTTTTTTGTTTTTTTTTGTTTTTGGCCATGCTGCGCTGCTTGCAGGAGGATCTTATTTCCTGGACCAGGGATTGAACCTGGGCCCTAAGAGTGAACGTGCAGAGTCCTAACCACTGGACCGCCAGAGAATTCCCAGTGAGGCTATTTCTGATAGTTCAGGAAGTCAGGTGAAGTACAGTAAGTCCCGTACATATGAACCTTCAAGTTGTGAACTTTCAAAGATGCGAACGTGCATGCCAGCCCCTGGATGCCAGCTGTTGTGCTGCACTACTGTACTTTTCAAGGTACTGAACTGTAAGATTAACAATGTTTTCTTTTTTGTGTTTGTTTTTTACATACGTATTGTTTGTGTGAAAAGTATTATAAACTTATTACAGTGCAGTATTGTATAGTCAATTGTGTTAGCTGGGTACCTAGGGTAACTTTGTTGGACTTATGAACGTGCTCAGAACTTGTTCGTATGTAGTGGACTTACTGTACCACGCCTGAGGTCGGTACAGACCTCAGGCTTACTGAGGTCGGCCTTCACTAATGCTTCCCACACCATCAGAATCACCCGGGGAGCACTGAGAAAGCAGACTCTTGGCTCCCCACCAGGCACACTGAATCAGAACGGGGTGGGTGGGTAGAGCATGGGGCACTTAGTCTAGGCCAAGCACTCTTCTAGGTGCTCATTATTTTAGGCACTATTATTCTAATAGACACTAATATATTATTTAACTCATTCAGCCATCTCATTAATCAGGTATTGGTCCCTTTTATAGGTGAGGAAGCTGAGACTCAGAGAGGTTAAGTAACTGGCAGCAGGTCACAGAGCTGTGATTCAAATCAAAGTCTGCTTCTAGAGCCTTCTTAACTCTGCCAGGCCTGGAAGTGAGGCAATCCAGATACACTCAAAGCAGAAGTTTTATTATTTTTATTTAGGTGCCTGAAAAAAATTCAGGAACAGTATCCTTTCTTATGATGTATTCATTTCATATGTAATATATTTTTTAAATACACTTTATTTTTCGAACAGTTTTAGATTCTCAAAAAAATTGTGACAATAGTAGAGAGAATTCCCATATATCCTGTACCCAGTTTCCCCTATTATTACTATCTAATATTAGTATGATAATTTGTTATAATTAATGAACCAATACTGACACATTATTAAGTACATATGTAACCTTTTTTCAAGTATATTATTTGTATATTTGACTGTGCAAAACTCAAGGTTATCTCTTATGGCTCAAGTGGTCTTGGGCAAGGAATTTAGCTGTTGAATCTTATTTTACTCATCTCTAAAACAGAAAAAATAAAAATAATGATTTCAGAGGGACATGTTGGTATATTTGAAGAGGGTCCCATACCTAACACTCTTTTCTCTTGCCTGGGTCTGGTAGAGGCCAAAATATTTCTGTTAGGACTGCTAAAGCAGATAAAGAAACGTGTGACTTTTATCTGCAGCCAAGTGGTACATAAAACAGGATAAAACAGATATACACAACAGGAAACACTGGCCAGGTAAAGCCTGGGAGCACAGAGGAACAACACACACATCAAACAGGAAACATTCTTTCAAAGAGAAGGAGTAAGAAAGGGGTGGGGCTCTGCATGCCCAGTTTCCCCATCAAAAATCTCATCAATCAGTTGAAGTTGTTCCCTCTTCCTTGAAGAGAAGAGCCAGGAGGGTGAGGCCAAGAGCATACTAATGGCGATTGGACAACATTAGATGTTAGATTTACATGAAATAATGCCATTTGCAGCAACATGGATGGACCTAGAGATTATCATACTAAGTGAAGTAAGTCAGGCAGAGAAAGACAAATATCACATGATATCACTTATATGTGGACTCTAAAGTATGACACAAATGAACTTACTTATTTACAAAACAGAAAGAGACTCATAGACATAGAAGACAAACTTATGGTTACCAAAGGGGCAAGGGAGGTGAGGGATAAATTAGGAGTTTGGGATTAACATATACACATTACTATATATAAAACAGATAACCAACAAAGACCTACTGTATAGCACAGGGAACTATATTCAATATTTTATAATAACCTATAAGGGAAAAGAATCTGTATATATATAACTGAATTACTGTGCTGTACACCTGAAACTAACATGACATTGTAAATCAATTTAAAAGAAAGAAGTTAGATTTACAATTAAGAATTGATCTACATGTGTAAGCTCAAATGTTTGTGTCTGGTACAAGTAGATACAAAAAAGCATTTGCTCCAAAAAAACTCATTCTGCAACAGATACTGACTTTTATTTTTCAGCCGAGACAGTGGTATTTTTGCTTCAGAAATAGTCCAGTTGCTAACAATGAGTAGGCACAAATGTAGGGTTGTAAAAAAAAAAAATGTTATTTTGAGACGAATCTCTTTATTTTGACTATAGAAAGTCAAATGATTGAATCCATTAGTTGCGTTCTCTCATAGTCTCATTTTCTCATTCTCTTCAATGTCTTTCTTTATTTTTTTTTTTGGCTGCACTGCATAGCTTTCAGGATCTTAAGATCCCCCACCGGGGATTGAGCCCGGGCCCTGGCAGTGAAAGCACTGAGTCCTAACCACTGGACTGCCAGGAAATTCCCCAAGGTCTTTCGATTTTTGAAAAGACTTTAGGAACTCTGATGATCAAAGATTTGGGGACCCACTGGTACAACTAGAGGGACATTGAACACTGAAGTCAAATTTGGGGAGAAAGACAAATTTTTTTCTTAAAAAAACCATAGTTCTGAGTTACTAAGATGTATAAAAATATCAATCTATTTTATAAGCTTCATTTTGGAAATCTTTTCAAATAAGTAAAATATTTTAATATCAGCATAACTCATATCATAGTTTGCCTGGTTAAGGACGATAAGGTATCAGCAGACAGGCTGCTGGAAAAGTTAAATCTTTAGGAAGCTTGCAATTTGGGAGGCAAATGCTATACCTATGTTTGTATCATCACCATTTCCTGAGAAGGTGTACTATTTGAACAGACTAAAATATAGATATCGCTTAGCCAGCATTAAAAATAGGAGCATGTCTGGGGCTTCCCTGGTGGCGCAGTGGTTGAGGGTCCGCCTGCCAATGCAGGGGACGCGGGTTCGTGCCCCGGTCCGGGAGGATCCCACATGCCGCGGAGCGGCTGGGCCCGTGGGCCATGGCTGCTGAGCCTGCGCATCCGGAGCCTGGAGGCCACAACAGTGAGAGGCCACAACAGTGAGAGGCCCGCGTACTGCAAAAAAAAAAAAAAAAAATAGGAGCATGTCTGAAATGCCCACACTCCCACTGCCCTGAGTGCTTCCTGCAGCTGCCCACAGCTTTCTCCAGCTTCTATCGGTGGCTGTAGAACCCCCACCTCCCTTTCCAAAAGAGGCTTCTCTCCAGCTACACATCGACGCAGAGGCCACTGATGCTATTTTCTGTGTCAGCAATAATGCTCTGTCCTTCCTATGGCATCCAAGGAGCCCTGGATTCTTTCTGAACAAGAATGTGTTAGTCTCCTCCACACTGGCATGGGGCAGGGCGGGAATGGGAGGTGGGAGGGATGGGTCAGTATCTTTTTGAAAGAGGCTCAACATGAACTCAGCAGATTCACAGAGTAGATGAGAGTGGAAGGGGAATCAAAAGTTGGGAATACAAATTTGTTTCCACTGCTTTTTTATTTAAAAAACAATTAAAAAAAAATTCAGGGAGAAAAATCAGCCTATCCATGTCTTAGGTCTGGCAGTTCCTATTCAACTTAGCAATTTTCTCTTTACCTTGTTCTAAACATACGTTATCTTTGCATTCTCATACTGTTATTAGACATCTGAATTAGCAATTATTTCTTAAATGCTATATCACTTAGCTCTTGCTGAATAACAAATTACCCATAACTTACCTGCTTGAAAAAACAAGCACTTATTTAGCTCATAATTTTGCGGACTGAACAGGCAGTTCTTCTCTAGGTTGCCTTTGCTTTTCTTTGCTGGGCTTATATTGTCTGTGATCAGGTGGCACTGGAGGCTGGCTGGTCTAGGATGGCCTCACTCATATGTCTGGCTATTGGCAAGTAGTGACTGGGGCCTGGCTGCTAGGGTACCTCGAATCTGTTCCTTGTGCCCCTCTCACCTTTTAGCAGGTCAGCTTGGACTCGTTGACATGGTGACCTCAGGGTTCCAACCACAGTAAAAGATAACAAGGCCTAACGTGCAAGTCTCTGCCTGCTTCGTATTTGCCAATCTCATTGTCCAAGTCGTATGTCCCGGCCGAGACTCAGGGTGTGGTAAAACAGACACCACCACTTGAGAGGAACTTCAAATTCACATCGAAAGGGTATGCCTCGAGGGATGGGGAAAAATGATGGCCATTTTTGCAATCTACCACAAGGGCTTAGTTTGTGAAAAGCCTAACATTTAAAAAATAGATAAGGCATCTGCCATGGTTTAATGGCTGGAGTTTATTTTAGCTTTTGTCCTCAGGTCCAATTATGACAGAAATGCGAGTCAGGCAAATGCCCAAAACCTCATTCAGCAACACAAATCCCTACTTTTCTTTCACCATTTTAGTTTTTAGATTACCCACAGAACTAGCTGCTATGCAGAGCAGCTGCAGGCGGACAGAAGTATGGTGAGTATGGATGGGTGGGTGCTCAGGAAAGACCGCCCGTGCTCTGTCAGCATAGGCTTCTCAAGGTAGTCAAGTGAGCCTCTGACCTTCCATGATGCCACTGTGGGCTAAAAGGTGACAGACACAGAAGGACGTTCTGTTTTCTCATGAGAGCAAATAGATGTGGCATCCCCGGGCAAAAAAAAAAATCACTCATTTATCTTGTTTATCCGGGTTTTTTTTTTTGTTTTTTTTTTTTGCGGTACGCGGACCTCTCACTGTTGTGGCCTCTCCCATTGCGGAGCACAGGCTCTGAACACGCAGGCTCAGTGGCCATGGCTCACAGGCCCAGCCGCTCCGCGGCATGTGGGATCCTCCCAGACCGGGGCACGAACCTGTGTCCCCTGCATTGGCAGGCGGACTCTCAACCACTGCGCCACCAGGCAAGCCCTGTTTATCCGTTTTTTAATTCCATATATGAGTGAGATCATACAGTGTTTGTCTCTCTGTCTGGCTTATTTCCCTTGGCATAATACTCTCAATGCCCAAACCAAATCAAACAAAAACAAGCAGATACAGAGAACAGAGTAGTGGCTACCAGAGAGGGAGGACTGGAAGGGAGGCTGAAAAGAGTAAAGGGATTACCTGTATGCTGAGGAATGGAACCTAAAGTTTTGGTGGCAAGCACACTGTAGGGTATACAGAAGTGTAACATAACATTGTACACGTGAAACTGATATAATGTTATGAACCAGTTACCTCAGTAAAAAAAATACGTATATATGTGCATGATTTTGTGAATAGGCATACTTGGTGACTGAAAGGGCATTTAGCTGAGACCCCGTCCTTGGATAAGAGAAAAAATCTCTAGGTAACTGTCACAAAGCAAGCTCATGCTGCATGTGATAATGTCTGAGAATCCTTCAGTCTGAGGCGGGTGGCAGTTCTAATTAGTCTGGACATCAGTGCAACTTGGCCCTGTTCTTTAGTTTCCTTGTTTATAATGGGGGAGAATCAGGTCATACTAAGATCTTTTCTCCCTCCCCATCCCCTTCTCCTCACCCATGAACAAGTTTCACGGATTGTGGTTTTTAGAAAATATTCCCAACTTTCTCAAATGGCCTGCTTCATAAAGGCCCCCTATGGGCACAGAAGAAATGTTTCCCTTTCTGAAATGCAATAAGGTTCAGCTTTGCTTGGTGTCTTCTAAGGCAAAGCAAAGTTTAAGTGATGGGCAAATAACAGAGTGTTGCCTGAATTTTCCATATACCTCAGTTTTGGAAAAGCCTGGGAGAGAGGGAATAAATGTAAAATCAGAGCCTTCAAATTAGGTGGTTGGGATTAACATATACACACTACTATTACATGTATATAAAACAGATAACCAACAAGGACCTACTGTATAGCACAGGGAACTATAGTGAATATTTTGTAATAACCTATAAGGGAAAAGAATCTGAAAAAGAATATGTGTGTGTGGACATATATACACACATATATATGTATGTATGTGTAACTGAATCACTATGCTACATACCTGAAACTAACATGACATTGTAACTTAACCATACTTCAATTAAATAAATAAATTAAAATTTTTAAAACGTAAAAACAGGGCTTCCCTGGTGGCACAGTGGTTGAGAGTCCGCCTGCTGATGCAGGGGACACAGGTTTGTGCCCCGGTCTGGGAAGATCCCACATGCCGCGGAGCGGCTTGGCCTGTGAGCCATGGCCGCTGAGCCTGCACGTCCGGAGCCTGTGCTCTGCAAGGAGAGGCCATAACAGTGAGAGGCCCGCGTTCCGCAAAAAAAAAAAAAAAAAAAAAAAGTAAAAACAGAGCCTTTGAAGGGAATTTACAGCTCCATGGACCAATGCCCTAGGCTTAGAAAGGGATCCTTGTGAGCTATTGATCCCCGTGGGAGGAGCATGACCAAGGCCTTAGGCACCTGGCCCCTCAGCCCCTCCTCCATCAGAGCGCTCTGCTGGTATCTGCTTTGTACATTGGGATTTTGCAACATATTTCTTCTGATGAAAGATTTCTGAAGCTAAGTCTTCATTTTGTAGGTGAGGAGCTGTAGGCCCAGGGATGTGGGGTAACCTGCTCAGGGTCACAGTGGCTGTCACGTGCAGAGCTGAGGGCAGAATTCAAGTCTCAATTTCTAGTCCAGTGTTCGTTCTACCACATGCCATCTTCCACTTCTCCACCTAAGCTGGGCAACTTCTTTTCGATAGATGCTCACTCACACGGCACGATAAATATTGCCAAAATGGTTGATGCAGATCAAAAGATGAAAAGTGTTATTTCTCATTTGAACAATTGCAGTGATGTGATTTGGATTCTGTTTTTCAGGAGCTGGGTGACTGAATCTCTGTTGCAGTCTCGTCATTGTAAAATAGAGACAATGATGCTCAACAACTGCTCAGCTTTTTGTAAGTAAGCAGATAACTAATATAGAACATTGCTATGATTACTGGTTTATTGCTTTGACTGTAGAAAAAAATTTACTATTCACGGATTGTAAAGGCTCCACTAAAGTGAATTGTCTCAACACTTTTGGAAAAACTAAAGGTAATAATCAAAACAGTCACTATTTGTATGGTACATAGCTTGAGTTAATTAAACCATGATCAAAGGACCTGCATTCCGTCTGCAAACCATGCAGTCCGAAGTGCAGTAAGAACTAAGGAATGAGCCTTGAGGAATCATTTGACTGTTCTGAATCTTATAAAGCCTGGAGTACATACGAAAGGAGTACTGGAGAAGAGTTCGCTGGGGCTGTCTTTTAAGTGGTAAACAACACAAGCACCAAGAATTTCAGCTGGTCCTGAAATTCACTGCTTCCCATTTAGAAGCTGCTTCTAAATGTGGCAGCTCCCCCACGGCCTAATTAAAATGCCTGAGCAGAACAGCTTCAAATCTGACAAGGATGAATAGTGGCCAAATGGGCCCCTTTCTTTCCTGGGCCTGTAGATCATTTGCCTCCAGCTAACAGGAATTGGCACTAAAAGCCAAAAGTGGAGCATCAGAAGGCTTTGATCACTGGGTAAGAACTGTTCCATGATGCTCAGATGTGGAATGAGCGCTGTGGTATGAGCTCAGGTGATTCTATCGGTAGATCTGGCATAGCTATGCTACGAGGTAGGCAAACTGATGTTCAGATGAACATGACTCTAATATGTGCAATGGTTTCTAGTTTCTTTCATGACTGTGTAAGACATTCAGATTATGTCAGATTACTTCTCCATTTGTAGATCAAGAATTGGAAATAATCATGGGGTAATGGACTGGTGTTGGGAGATTTGTGTTCAGATTCTGGCCCAGTTATTGAGTATCTTTGCTGAATTAAACTTTGGGCCTCTGTTTCCTCATCTGTGAAATAGATGGTGGGGCAGAAAGTTAGATTAAGAACTTTTAAAGTACTTTTCCAGTCTAACAGCTTCTTATTTTATGGCTAAAGGCAGTAAGGACCAAGAACTAACTTTCTGTCTTTAGGTTATTTAAATTGTCCCATCTATCAAATCACAATGGATTTAAAAATTATATTGAGTCTGTGGTCTATTATCCTCCGATGAAGCGTGTTAAGGAAGCTGAGTGCTTTGATCACTGCCTGGGCTAGTGATTTAGTAAGGGCTAAATTGTGCTGCAACAAGCAAAGATCTCACTCCCACAGTTTAAAAACACAAGGTTCTCTTCTCTGACATAAAAGAATTTGGAGGTAGGAAATCCACAGCAAGTATTGTGGCTTGATAAAGACATTCCACTGCATGTGGCTACTAACCTCAAGGTTACCTCCTAACACAACATGACTGCTAGGATGCCAATCCTTTCATCTACATTCCAGGAGCAAGGGGAAATTGACAAAAGGGGGGGCATCCTTTGACTAGGAAATGCTGTTCACTATCTGGGCATGTTGCTACCCCAAATAAAACTGGGGTCCTGTTACTGAGAAGAAATAGGACCAACCAGCAGGCTTTGTCACAGCCAGTTATCTCAGCTGGATTCCTTGGCCATTTCCTCAGTCCTGCACAGCTTTCTCCCAAACACAAGGGCCAATCTGGACAAAGCCCTCTGTTTTCCAACACCGTGAAGCCACAAGAGGAGCCTGAGAAGGAAGGCACTACCTTGTCGCTTGAGGATCTAAAGAATCATTTTCACAGGTGAAAGGCAGCAAATTTATTCTAGTATAGGTGGCACTTGAAGAACCTGCTGTTTTTGAATTATTATAATAAAAGTATTTTCCAATTCTGCCTAGGAAATAAACTGATCTCCACCTTCCTAAAAAAGATCCCAACAATTGTTTAAAATAACTCTGTTCTTGCTATATGAATAAGCTCCACAGCTTAGCAACAGAGAACAGAAGGGAGACATACAAAGCTTTTCCTTTTTCTTCTTTTTTTTTTAATAATAGCTCACCCTCAAGCTTGGATTAGGTAAACTATTCTCTTGGGCAAAAGGACCTCACTTCCTGAAGCTTTGTTTTTATCTTTGCTGTTAAAAACTCACAGGCTACATTTCCCACTATGGTATTGTTTTGTTTTTTAATAATCTTAGTTCATCTCACTAGTCAAAATGCCTAAGAGGGGGACGTCCCTGGTGGCTCAGTGGATAAGACTCTGCACTCCCAATGCAGGGGGCCCGGGTTCGATCCCTGATCAGGAAACTAGATCCCACATGCATGCTGCAACTAAGAGTTTGCATGCCACAACTAAGGAGCCTGCATGCCACCACTAAGACCCAGTGCAACCAAAAAAAAAAAAAAAAAAAAGCCAACGAGGTATGTGGGTTTTAAGAAATCAAAACCTAAGCAGAGGGCTTCCCTGGTGGCGCAGTGGTTGAGAGTCTGCCTGCCGATGCAGGGGACATGGGTTCGTGCCCCGGTCTGGGAGGATCCCACATGCCGCGGAGTGGCTGGGCCCATGAGCCATGGCCGCTGAGCCTGCGCGTCTGGAGCCTGTGCTCCACAACGGGAGAGGCCCATGTACCACAAAAAAAAAAAACAAAAAACCTAAGCAGGCTGATGGCTGAAGTCAATTTGGGACAGTGCTTCAGTTCAAACATTCTGGTTCTGGGTTCATATTTGCCACAGATCCCTGTTCCCCATCTGTGACAGTTAATTTTATGTGTCAACATGGCTAGGCCACAGTACTCAGATATTTGGTTAAACACCAGTTTATTTTAAATTTATTTATTGTTTTAATTGGCTGCGCCATGCAATTTACAGGATCTTAGTTCCCCGACCAGGGATTGAACCCACGCCCCCTGCAGTAGAAGCGTGGAGTTTTAACCACTGGACCACCAGGGAATTCCTGAAACAGCAGTTTAGATTTCGATGTGAAGGCATTTTTCACATGAGACTACCATTTAAATCAGTAAACACTGAGTAAAGCAGATCACCCTCCATAGTGTGGGTGGGCCTTATCCAATCAGTTGAAGGCCTTAAGAGATAATGACTGTGGTTTCCAGAGGAAGAAGGAATTCTGCCTCCAGACTGTCTTCGGACTCATGACTCCAACATCAACCCTGCCCGGGGTCCCTAGCCTGCCAGCCTACTCTGAAGATCTCAGGCTTGCCAGCCGCCACAATTGCATGAACCAATTTCTTAAAATCTTAATAGATAGACAGACAGACAGAGAGAAACATGTTGGTTCTTTTTCTCTGGAGAACCCGGACTAATACATCACACCAACTTTTGGCTCATGGATATTTGTAAACAAGCCCATTCGTACTGCTTCTCATTTCTGTAGTCCATTTATTCAAAACAGACTGATAAATGCTGTTAGGTCTAAAGGGGTAGAGGGTATGAATTATGGTGTGAGATTGGGTTGGTATCACAGTACCAAGGTTATATTCCCTGGATAAGCCTCTTAACTCTCTGAGCCTTAGTGTCTACACCTGTAAAATGGGTAATGATGCTGATTTGGGGAAAAAAATAATAACGATAGTAATGACAACAAAAAATATGTACTTTTTCAGAGCACTTACTATGTGCCATGAACATGGATCCTCTTTTCCCTCCCACACAGCCTTAGAAGGTGAAACTGAGGTACACAGAGGCTAAGGAGCTTGTCCAAGTTCACACAGCCAGCACGTGGTAGGTGCTGACCAACATCATGACCAGCACCATGCTGTCTCCACGACACACGTGAAGATGCTTAGCCTATGCCTGGCACACAGCAGATGCGCAATATTGATTCCCTTCCACTTTCCTCTTTCACTGCCTTTTGTCTGATTACTCAGCTGTTTCTGCAAAGGTCAGGGCCAGTGAAAGCAACAAAGTCTTGTACCATTCAATTTATAGCTCTTAGGCAGTCAGGAATCTGCCCCAAGGTGATTCATTCTGCAACTTTCTTGCCAGGAACTGAATCTGAAAGCAGACTGCCTGTTCCACCACAGGGTCTGGAGTGGCGTTGGTATTCACATATGCCCATGGTCAGGTTGGGGGCTGTGTAACCCACTGCACACAACCACTGTCTATATTGCTGAATTCACTCCCAGAGTTAATCACAAGCTGGTGTGTTTGGATGCACACCTCATTGCCTCCACTTTTCATCGTGTAATTTCGAAGAAAGAATGAAAAGTAGATGGTGGTCTGAATCTCCCTTCCTAGCTTGGTGCTGCCCAGGGAGCACGCTGCCTTCTCTCATTTGGTTACGTTGACGGGGAAGCCATGGGAAATGGCACAAGAGCCGCCCTCTCTGTGCCCCTTCTCTCCTCTTTTTGGAAAACACTAAAGAGATCTGTTCCATTAGCACGAAGAGTGCATTTATGCATTTTTAAGTGGTTTTTTGGCAAACCAGAGAGCTGTTCTATGACAGGCTACAGACACTGTGTCTGCCGCTATTTATCATAATAATAGGTATCCATACTATATCGATATCCCTGAATGTAACATTATCTCTTTGAAAAGCCATTTCATGCAAGGATGCTGATGTCGGTACCAAGTTATGCTATAATTCTAGGGGAAGAGGTTTTGAGAGTCCTCTGTAGTTGACATAACAACTGCTATATCCATGCTTGGATTTTGATCAGCTTAAATAACTTAAGTTCCAGAATATTTTACAAAGATTGCTTTTATTCCAGCTGATTACTTCACGGCTTCCAATATAAATGCTAATGTAGGCACCATTATTTTTGTTATTAAGCTATTGCTATAAAACATATTTTTTAAAAGACAATTTAAAACTTTAGGACTTGATGGGGACTTCCCTGGCGGTCCAGTGGTTAAGCCTTTGCCTTCCAATGCAGGGGGCGTGGGTTCGATCCCTGGTCAGGGAGCTAAGATCCCATATGCCTTGAGGCCAAAAAAACCAAAAAAAAAAAAAACTTTAGGACTTGAATTATACATTTTCATAGTCTGATGGAAAGAACGCTTGGCATTTGTTACAACTATATCTACAAACACAATGTACTGCACGGGTCGAAAGTCACAAACATTGGGGCGTCGATTCCCTTCCAGCATCCTGTCCCTCCATTCTTCCCCAGTGATGCCAAGCTTCTTCCTGGCTCTTGAACACGTCCTTCTTTTCCATGCCTTGCACGCGCTATCTCCTCGGTCCACAGTGACCCTCCTGTCCTTCATCCCCCTCCTCCCACGGCACCTCCCAAATTCCTCTCCTCCCTGGACACCCAGATCAAATGTCATTTCCCTCAGGAAGCCTTTCCTGGCTTTCCTATACTACGTCTTTGGACCTTAATATCTATTTATTTCCTACAGTTCTCCAAAGGGATATAACTCCAAATCTATCAATAGTTAACTCTAAACTATCTACCTAAGAATCCTGGAAGGCATGTAGAGACCTAGAAAGAAATCCATGCTTCTTGCAACAAGGAAGTAATAGATGACTCTAGACACTTTGATCCAGTACCTTAAGGATAAAACTGTGTCTTCTAGGATTCTGCTTATCTCACAGGGCCAGATGGCAAGACTAATACAGACTCCTTGCAAGAGGATTTGGAAAGTGCTAAAAAAAAAACAGGGGAAAAAAATGACTCTTGATCCAATTATCCAGAGATGACCTCTGTTGATATTTAGTGAATATCTTTGTGTTTTGTTTTGCTTCCAATGTGTACGTCTACATGTATTTTGATTCTCTCCATTCCTTAGAACACAGGATAACCACTCACCATGACCACGCTAATTGGACATAGCCTTTTCTTAGTAAAGTATTACAGTATACCATTCGTATAGAAAAGTTCATACACAAATCAAGTGTACAGCTTGATGAGTCTTTATAAAATGAAGGTACCCATGTAAGCAGCACCTGGATCAAAAAACAGTATTTTACCAATGCCCTAGAAGCCCCTCTGGGGTCCCCTTCTAGTTATTACCCTACCCCCAAAGGTAATCATTATGCATACTTCTAACATTAGATCGTACTTTTGCCTGTTTGGGAATTTAACATAAACGTAATAACCCAATATTTTTTTTGTGTGTGTATGTAATGACCAATCTGATTTTAGGCTGAGGAAGAAACTGAGGGTATCCACCGGGGTGAATCAGATAGTGGGCTATTTTGCATACATAAATGTGCTCAAGATACAGGGAGTAACTCATTTATCTCATGGAACGTGCTCTAGGGCCCTTATGTTCATGACCCAAGTCCTACCATAACATTTGGGACTGTCTCAGAGCCAGAGGATACCACCATACCAGCCTAGGCTTAAGCAGTAGGAAGTAAAGGATAATTCCCATTTGTTCAAACTGAGAATAAAATTCAATTATTAAAAAAAAAAAATTCAGGATTACCCCCCCCCCAAATTATTTTAAGTTGAGAGAGGGCTTTGGACTCCTGGGAAGATTCTAGATCTGTGTGTGTTGAATACACCTTCCTGTGCCAGAAATTATAGTTCTATGGATCCGATGAATCAGATCTATTTCTAACAGGAAAAATGAAGATGAATCCAATAAAAATAGCTAACTTTTATTAACCACCTCTCATATCTGCCAGACACTGGTATATATACACATCCACTGCTTTATGTAAATGTAATCGTGTAGTCCTCAGGAGAACCCTAAGAGGTAGATCTTATTATCCTCATTTTACAGTTCAGGAAACTAAGGTGAATCTGCAGTTCTGATCGCCGGTGCTGGAATGGGGCCAGCTGGTGAGCTGGTCGAAGGAATGTGTTCAAAGGAAGGTTCTTAAGAGTGACAAGACAGTGAGAGCCTGAGGGTCTACACCATAAGAGTGGTTCTTTCCCTGAAACTGGATGGGAACGGTTTAAATCTATCCAGCTATTATGGAGTGGAGCAGATCTCCTTGAGAAAAAGAGCCCAGGTCCATAGAAGCCTACAAAGGAACTCAGCACAAGAGGAGGGAAGGTGGGATTTGATGTTCTGGTCTGGGGTCCCGGTCTCCCAGCGTGCCATCCAACTCTCCTCTGGAAACTTGGGCAAAAGGTCCTACTAACACAGTCTAAATCCCTGGCATCAGAATTTCCTTAAAATCCTGGAGAGGCCTGTGTCCTATGAGCAGATAGTAAGAGAGTTCTCTGTTATCTCCCAGAAATCCACTCTTCTGAAGCGGCCTCAATTATCAAGTGTAGGATTTAAAATGTAAACTAACCCTGAGGCAAGGGGCTGAGTGCTCCTCTTTTTAAGACTCTGTGAAACTGCCGTCAGCCCACACCTTTCAGTTTCTACTAGGCCTCAGGACAAGGAATATGGTTGAGGCTAGTTACAGCCAGAAGAATCTTCCTCTCAAAACTGCCAAGAAGGGAAGGGAAACATCCTCGGAAGACTGCAGCTGGTTTAAAGTGGTGCGAAGACACTGGCCGCAGATTCATTGGGAACATCCCGTAAGTATTTATTGAGAGGTTTGTCAGCACGTTACCAGGATCAGGACCGGAGAATCCCTTCAAGGATCTCCTCCTGAGCAAGAAGCTGGCATAGTTTCCCCCAGTTCCTCATCTGAGGACTAGATGGTAAGGGATATTAACAAGCAAATCAAATATAATTACAGAATGGGGCTTGCTCCCCTGAGGAGAACTGACTGAATTCACCAAATCTTCTGCAGTGAGGTTCTCTGAAGAATCATCCTTAACATGTCTGAGGAATAATTTGATGAAGGAGCCTTAAGAGGCTGATGCAGGGAAAACTGGAGGGGAAAAGATAGCTTTCATCCTTTCACGTTGAAAAAAGCAACTCTCTCCACTCTTTATAGTCCGCTGACTTCCAGCTTTCTGGTCACTGCAAGTGGAAAGTAGGAGTGGGAAAATGGGCATGAGGGGAGCAGTGGGGTAAAGAAGATGGATGGAGAGGAGGAGGGAGTTGAGGGCAAATGTGGTAAAACTCCATATAAGAGATAGATTAGATGGTCTGTCAACTAAATGAAAAATAAGCAAATTAACAAATTAATGATAAAGTATGAGAGAATGACACCTATTTTAAAATGGGATATAGGAAAAACTGAAAGCAGGAAGACAAAAAGGAGTTAAGAATAGAGCAAAATATTCTAAATTAAGATTAGGAATTAATAAAAATAGAATAAAATAGATATTTATAATTTTTGAAAAGACAGAGGGCTAGTGAAATAAGAGATGAAAGCTTTGAAATGGAAAAGCTATAAGATTAAGCTGGAGCTAAATCCAAATGATAAAAAGAAAAAATAATTAAGGTAAGTGTAATTTAAGAAGTAGAAGAAAGTAAGAAAAAAGGGAACTCATAACAACACAACTCAAAACAACAACCACCTGACCAGCTGGGCCACTCAAGGGAAAGTAGGAATGAGGAAGCTCTTTGGACAGCCAGGCTTTCCTCGTGAAAGAACTCTCTTGAGGTCCATCCCTGGTGGCAGGTTTTTTTAGTTTGGTTACGTATTCATCCATGCCTACCTCCATTCATTCATTCCCCAAATATTTATTGTGCCAAACTGGAAATTCAGTGGTGTGAGTCAAACAGAGAAGAATTTTGCCTCTATGATGCTCACGGTCTATGACAGGAGATGGTGGTGGGAGAGAACACATATATTAAACAAATGACTATACAGACCAATTGATAATTACAGAGTTATGAAGAAAAAGCCCAGGGTGCTCTGGGGATATATGAACTGGCCACTGATTGTATGTATAATGGGAATGGGGGACGTAGAGTGGAGATGGGGGTAGATGGACATCGGGAAAGTTTTTTCTGCCAACATATTTGTCCTGAGATCCAAAGGATATATTAGGAATTAACTGAAGCAAAGTAGGGGTGGAGGTGGCCAATATATGTCAAGGACCTAAAACAAGAAGGCTTTAATTCATCCGAGGAACTAAAAGAAGGCTGGAACAGATAGATCTAGCAAGGGAGAAGTGTTAGATGTGGTAGGAGAGAATGGTGGGGACCTTATAAAGAATTTTGTTGTTTATCTAGGAGTAATGGGAAGCCATTTGTTTGTTTCCTTCAGGCACTTAAAACAACAAAAAAGTATTTCATCCATTTGTCTGTTTGCTGTTTTTTTTGGTGGGTGGGAGTTCCCTTCCTTTGGGGCAGGGACTATACCTGTCTTGTGTATCATTATATTCCCAGCACCTATGCAGTGGACAATCACTAAATATTTTGAATGAATTAATAGGAATCATTTTCGTAGGGCCACAACTAAAGTCCATGTCTTCTGCAAAATCTGTGCTTCTTCCAGGAAGTCATATTGTCACCTCAATAGTTTGCTTGGAGTCCTATCTGCTCATCAATAAGGTAGATGTTAGATGTCTCCCTCAATGCTTTTGCTATCCTTAAATTAACAGCTTAGCTTCTGAAGTACTGGTTACTTCTGAAAGTTTTGAGAATTGCTATTGAATTCTGCTGCCTTCCATGATGGTAGATGGATGCCGTGGCTTGCTATTGGTGACAAACTGTCCAAGTGGGGGGAGGAGATTATCACTGCATGTCCATGTGCCCTGGCATTCTTTTCTCGAAGAGCTAAAACATGCAATGACAAATTGCTTTCCCACCAACAATTTTCACAAGTCTCAGAGAAACCTTAGCAACACGTAGCTTCTTAGTAAGTTTTCCCCCCAAGCAATGGCACACCTAGGGTACTTGATACCTGGAGCAGATCAGTTTTTAACACCCTCCTGGTGTAGAAGACAACATTAGTTTTAGTAATAGTCATGTAATAATCAGAAATGTGAATTCTTATTTTCTTTTTTTAGGTTTAAAATAAACTATAGTTTTTTTTTAAAGAATAAATACCAGTTTTAAAAATACTACTTTAAAATCAGTAAACTATTACACAACAGTGTACATCAACTATACTTCAATAAAAAGTTTGTTTTGAAAAAAAATTAAGGAGAGTGCTAAAAAAAATCAGTGAACTATTTCACACATGAATTAAAATTTGCACTTGCTAAACAAAAATATCACATCTTGCATTTTGTACTCTTTACCACTATTTAAAATTTAAATACAAATAAAAACCTCAGAGTGGTCACAGAGAATGTCAGAATTGAAGCAGGCAAATTCGGTTTCTTTGTTTTTAAAGTCACTATGTTATGATTGTTTATTTCAAATCTACTTGTTTAAATTAGGTTGTTGCCTATTTTCCATATTTTAAAAAGCGCTTTGGCAAAAATTCTTATGTGCTTATTCACTTATTGCTTAAAGACAAACTCCTAAATGTCGAACTGCTGGGTCAAAGCTTACGAATATGTAAGGCTTTTCATGCTGTTCTACTACATATCAGACGAGTAAATATGAAGAAGCATCACAGCTTCCTACCTCCAAAGTTTCCACTGATGCTATCATAGGAACTGTTCCTTTAAAAAGTGCGGGATTTAGGGACTCTCTGGACTCAGAAGTAGACAGGGAAGAGCTGTGGTTGCAGGGAGACCGAGGGGGAGGCGGGAGAAGCCGACCCCTGAGGTGGCCGTCTCTGTAGGATGCTATGTCCATCTCAGAATTACATGTCCCCCTCACTCCCAACTGCTTAGACTTTTCAGCTTCTCTTGACAAGTTCCTAATTTGAGGTCAGACTCCTCTGAAGAGATATCTGAACTTTCTACAACAAGCAAGGCAAATTTTGATTGAAGGTGGGGTCTGAATCGTGAGGCACACGGGAGGAGTGCCCGGTGAGGGCCACAGGAAGACACTGGGCGTGGTAGGGAGGCGGGTACCAGAGGAGAACATTGAGACACAGAGAGGGGCAGCGAGGCTGGCAAAGACCCCCAGTTCATCTATTTCAAAAGTGCCTGGAGTAAAAGTATCCTCTGGCCCTTACTCTTGCATTATCAAATGATTCTCTGCTCGCAGGAACTCAAACTGAAACTAGCACGTTGGTTTCATTTATAGATTAAATAGTACTTTAACGGATAAGTTGGGAACTTCAGCTTTATATAATATGTACTTTTATATATGTGCATATATATGAAATGTGGTTTACAATATATTCTAAATCTATGTAACCAATTTATTAATAAGCAAATAACTGAATCACCAAATAAACGCCAGAATCCATGTAAAGGGCCTAGAACAGTACCTAACACAGAGTAACCACTGACTAAATGTTAGCTATGCTATGCTAATAGAATTAACATTGTGCTCTGATTGCTCACATACGGTATAAAATATTTACTCCACTAAATAAATAAGATATAAAATTATTGCAAACAGCACTTAAACCCCTCCGAGATAAGAGCTCCTTAGCCCAGGCGGTGCTCCTGGGCTTCCTTGTGAGATTCTCGAAGTACAGGTAAGCCCCGGGGGCTGAGACAGATAATTAAGGCTCCTGGAGGAGCTGTACTCTGTGTTTCTGGTCCTGCAACAGTCCCAGAGAGAGGGCTGTGAAGCCAGTGGGGAAAGGTTAGGGGTGGCCAGGACCTTCCTAGAGGGGACAGAGGGGAGTGGGGACCAGGCTGGGCCAAGAGAGGAGGAGAGGTTGGGTAACCTCAAGATTATTATTACAAGTCTCACTGCAAAGGGCATGGGCACATGGGAAGTCATTAATTGGGGCCATCAAAGCAAGGTATCAACTACACTGGTAGATGGGAGTTCTTTAGTATTGCCACCCTGAATACATGTGGGATTCTCTTGCTAAGGAGGACAGGGGAATGGATACTGGGCAGTCAACTAGCACACTGACACATCGGGGCTGGCGCCACTGGAGAGGACTTCCACGCTTTGCCTCTGGGGACAGGCTGAGCTGCCCTGAATCAGACTCTACTTCTCACCTGGGGTGTACACTTGAGTAACCTAAATACTTCACTTTTCTAAGCCGCATATGCAAACAGAGATAATAATAGATGCTTAGCTCTTAGGATTGTTGTGAGAATTAAATGAGACATAAAGTAGCTAGCATGGCGCCTGGCCCTGAGCAGGGACCCAGAAAATATTGGTAATGATTATGTGTTCAGCCTGGCTGACCTTATTGGTGTTTATTTTTTGCCCAGATTAAATGATTTATCTTTTCCACAATTTAACAAAAAGAAACATGCCCTAGAAACTAGAGTCACTTCACGGTGAGGCACAATTGTCTAAGAAGGTCACCTTTAGAGGTATTTCAGTAGACTTTTTATCTGTAGGTGCAGAAAAAAGTCTTTCACCATCTGTCTCCATAGCTGTCACTTATTTTTTCCCATTTTTGTACAACTGGGTTATTTCATCAAACTTAATGGCCACTGAAAGTAACAGCTGACAAGCACCATTGTTGCTTCACATGATACCTGACAGCGTCGTGGGCTCATTTTTCCACCTGCTGCCAAGCTGAAGAATTCTCAGAATTCTCTCTTTGTTTTGTTCCAGTTGGTATCTATAAATATGAGAAGAGATGTGGTGAAGACTGAGGGCAAAGTCAGTCTTTTAATTATGTGAGGGTTGGGTTTGCAGGTGAATGAGAAATAGTGGGTCAGGGGCCAGGTCAAGGAGTCTGATCAGGAATGTGTCCGTGGCTTGGTTGCCCAATCCTAAGACACTCTTTTTTCCACGCTGAGCTCTCAGCTAACTGACCCCTTCAGCCCCCACCCCAGGCTCTAGGACCACAGCAAGGATCAACCCACAGAGCCCACGTGGCTCTGCGAAAAGTCAGCCACCTCCAAGGTCGGCTCTGACTTCCCATCCCAGTTCTAGCCGCATAACTGAGTCCCAGGATTATCCTCTCACCCTTAGCTCTCTCCTGATATTATAGCTCTTCTTTAAAGACTGAGTTCTGCCTTGTTCTGACCATTCCTCCAAACTGGGACTGGGATCCTACTCCTGACTGCCAGCCCTGTGGCTGGGGCCTTGCTAATCCACTGCCAGAATGTTCCCAATGCCAACCAGTGGTTTGCCACAAGCCTGTGTCATTGTGCTCTCTTCAATTTCCTGAACCCCCAGGTCTCGCTGAGTGGTGTGGACGGTCACCACCACCTATGCTTTCCTCACACTCCCGGAGCTGGTTTTTCCATCCTGGCTGAACTCTCCTTCCAATTTGGCTCAACATCCAACACCATTTCTGGACCAGGGGTGGGGGCTGGGGGCGGCAGGGGGTGGGGTTGTAGGTCCTGGCCCCTCTATGCTTTTCTTGCCAGTGCCTACTAAGTTTCAGTTTTGACATGATCCCCTACCCAAGTCTGTCACTAGCTATGTGACTCTGGATAAACACCATCACTGAGAAGCCACAAACTCAGTTACCTGTAGGGACCAGGTGGGCAAGATAGATCAAACTGGCTGGGTATGGGACACAGCACACTAGACTGTATGAAAACTATAATAACCACTGGGGGGGTTACTGGCATGCTAGACTAAAAGCCTCTTGTGGCCGGGTCTCCAGTTTTCCAAAAGATGTGCGTGTGCGTGTGTGTGTGTGTGTGTGTGTGTGTGTGTGTGTGTGAGAGAGAGAGAGAGAGAGAGAGAGAAATCTCCTGGTTTTTCAATCTTTACAACAAATTCATATTCTAACTAAGGCTGTGGAGGTCAGGTTTGTCCTGTGAGTCACCAGCCCACAAGCACTTCATAGTAACCTCTCTGTGCCACAGTTCCTTATTTGTGAGAGAAGGAAGCTTTTCTAGATAAAGCCTAGGGTGCCTTCCAGCTCCTACATCCTGCTGAATCAGTGAAGAGAGAACTCTGGACAGGAATGGGTCACAGACTATTTCCTGTCTTTTCAGTAGGAATCAGGAAATTATATAACAGGGGAGGAAAAGGAGGAAAAGGGCATGGGAAACCAGCTGACTGTCAGCTCTCTGGGTTCCTCTTCACCCCTGATTAACTCTAGCCCTTCTGCGGCTTCTCTGCAGTGAAGGCTCCCTCCTCCCGGGCTTCTTCGGGACATCAGTGATGCACTGCCATACCAGGTCACTGCCTCTTCTCTCTGCTCTCCTGCAGCTCCTGAACGCTGAATCCTGAATGTAAGATTTCCAAACAGCTGTTCTAGCCCCGGCTTGGTCACGGATACTCGAAAAGTCATTCTCTGTGGCTTGTTAATTCAGTTTACTTAATGCACTTGCTTTTTTATAAGAAAGTCATGGGTTTGTTCCAGTTGACCGTGTTCAATTTCATGGACAGTATCTCAAGTGGGGTCTGTTGAGGAAAGAGTATGAAGAGCACAGGTCCGTCAGAGCTGCCAGGGAAGCCACTAGACATGGTTTTGAGTTCACTTGCCTTTCTGGACCCTGTCCTGTGGGTTTAGTCATTAGGCTCGGTGGTCACTGGTGTAAAAGAAACACCTGAACGCTCCCCAAAGCAAGAGGATGTTAGAATGGAACATTTCTTGCCTCTGTTTCAGCTGAGGGGGCGAGATGAAAGATGTCAGATACCAAAGTGAGATGACATTCCCCATTCCAATTAGTACAATTAAAAGGAAACGTCTCCAAGAATCTGTTCCATAGTCCTTGAACTGCTCCAAGAGATCAAGATGAGACTGAGGAGAAAAAGTATCTTTGGAGGGAGGGAGTGGGTGGGTATAGTGGATATTGTTAACGCCCCTCCAGATCACCTTGAAAAACTGGACAACCCCCTTCCCCACCCATAACCACATTCAGCTGCCCACTTCTCTGGAGAATTGTTCTCGGCCAGCCAGGACCTGTAGGCTACACACCCCCACCCAGATCACCCCAGCAAACCTCAGCCCAACCAGCAGGAGGATATAGACTGAACTCCTTGCCTCCAGGTGGGACTGTCTTTGCCATGCACTCTGTCTTCAGGGTTTTCCCTCTGGGATCAGATTGAAGCTAGTCTCTAGCTGGGATCACTTTCTCGACTGGTTTCCCTCTCTCCCTCAGCTTTACCCTGTTCTCCTCACTCCTCTTCTAATGAGAACAGCTCCTCAAAAAATCACTTGAACAAGAGTCCCCATTTCGGGCTCTGCTTCCAGGGAGGCTGACTGAAGACAGTGGAGGTGCACCTCTTTGATCTTGAAGATGGAGACTTGAAGGCAATTGCATCGAGTGCCTCTCAAGTGCTCCCTACAATTAAGGGACAAAGAGGATGGCTCCCTCCCTCAGGCCTGAGAAAGATAAAGTGGCCTGTGAATGGTGGCTGACTCCCACCTTGGAATTCCAAAGGCAGCTACCCCCACGATGGAGCCAGGTGGGCGGGTGATGCTCTGCAGAGACAGCCTGACCCCGGGTGAAGGGGAGGGAAGGAATGTCTGAGTGCAGGATGGACCAGCGTGGGCCAAAGAGAGGGGCAGTGTGGGGTCCTCTCAACCTAAAAGGGCTGCCTGAAGGGGCACAGAGACCTCAGCTAAAAGAGGCTCTTCTTTCAGAGGTGAACCTCTGGGTGAAGAAGGCATCACAGATGGCCACAAAGAACAGAGATCAATCACTACAGGTCCAGGGAACTGCAAGAGCAAGGAACTCAACAAGAAATCTCTGAAGAACCCAAAAAGTCCCTACAAGAAGAGAATTTATTGCAACCACCTGCCAGCCCCATCCAGGAATTTCCAGCTTTCACCAATTCCAGGTTCAGCCAAGTGGTAACATCATTTTCCCTTCTTTTTCCTCACTCTCCCTACGTTGACTCCAACAAGAGAGAAATCACAGGTAGCACAGGGGAGCTGAGAGAAAGGAGAGAACAGAAGGACCACAAACTCCTCCCAACCACAGGCTTGAGAAGCAGGCCGGGCCTGGAGACAGGGTGATGGTTTAGCCCCAACTTCAGGTTGATTTTTGATTATTATGTGAGACTGAATATATTGTTTCTAAAATGAGACTTTTATAACTCCAAGTAAATACCACTCAGTGATGCAAGACTATCGACGGACAAGATTAAGATTTTCCCCACTGAACTGAGTTTAAAGTGTCGGAGGGAGATGAAAATAATGTTTCGGTCACATTTCATGGGTCATGCTTATACTTATGGTTACATAAGTGGGGAGAAGCTTCGGCTTCCGAAGAGAAACCCTGTGCTGATTCAGTCAGCTGTATCCTCAGTCCCGGCTCCCAGGATAAAAATGCCTACTGGATAAGGACCTGAAATATCAGGTTCTGAAACGTTTGACTGGTTAAGTGCCAGGTGACTCAGAGCTGTGTTAATGTAACTAAATGAGTCACGTCATCTCTCTATATGCTCTGGCAGAATCTGTTATCTTGAAAATTTTGGCAACCTTCCTCCATGGCCCAACATGGCTGGAGATATGCGCGTTCATTCAGTTCATTGCATTATTGAGCACCTATCAGGTACTGAAGGTTAAAAAACAATGAAACACAGACCTGACTTCCAAACATACAATTTGCTGTGTGCTCTCCTTTTAGTGCAGAGGAGGGAATGATTCTAACAGAGGTGATGATTGAAGTGAGGCTTGATCAAGGACTACTTAAATTGGTGGATCAAAACTTTGATGGAACATTGGAGTCACCTGGGATGTTTTTTAAAAAAATACCATGTTCCACCAAGAGATTCTGATTTATTGGTCTGAGCTGCTGCCTAGGGCAGCAGGATTTTTTTTTTAATTCCCGAGATAATTCTAATGTGCAGTCAAGGTTGTGAACTACTTTAGATCATCATAACAAAACTAAATACCAAGGCACCAGAGTGATAACAAATGTATTAAAATTTTATATTTTATATTCTATGAAGAGTTTTAGTAAGAATTTCATTTTATGAAATGAAAGCCAGTGATAAACATTTTAATGTATGCATGAGCCTTTTGCAATCTTTTGTGTTCCTAAGATATCCAACTGATTAATAAAAGAAACACTGGCATATGTTGTCGTCCACCTGAGAATAAATTTTTTTCAATTATCATTAGAGTACACTACTGCTTTTCACTTTTCTATAAAATCTATTTTTGTCAAGCGACCCTGGTTTCAAACTAGTCTACTAAAACAAATTTCCTATATTAAGATGTTGAGTAGAATAATAAAACCCATCTGTTAATAAAGAATAAGTAATCTCTTAGTAATTAGTAGTTTCTTAGGGACTGCACTATCCCTGATTCAATAGCAAAAGCTGTCTATAAAAAAATCAAATAATGTGCAAGATGACAAAACATTCAGATTAATTCCTCAGGCAGCTTGCTTCTGGATGTCAGTTATGGGAAAACAAGATGAAAAAAATTCCAACGAGATTTTATACAGGTTCTCTATGTGTTTTTGTTTTAAGGACTTTTATTAAAGCTAAAGGTTAAAATTATTCAGTAGTAATTTCTGGGTCCATCATTAGTCATCTAACTTATTTTATACTCTGGAGGCAAATATAGAGTGTGAAACAGTACCAGGTACATAACTCAGGTAATTTAAATAAATTGTGTTTATACACACACACACACACACACACACGTGTGTGTGTGCGCGCGCAGCCACATATAGGAGTGATTTTTGCCTATGCCATCAGTGAAATTTAGAAGTGGGGTGGGATAGGAAAGGAGTGCAGATTTTTTTTCCTTTTTATATCATTATGTATTGATATATTGTTTACAACCTATAACCTATTTTTTTAAGTTCTCTACATCAATTTTTCTCCCTCTCCCTTTTTCTAAATTAATTTTTATTGACGTATTGTTGCTTTACAATGTTGTGTTAGTTTCTGCTGTACAGCAAAGTGAATCAGTTATACACCCATCTCTTTTTTTAAAGTAGTCTTTTCCCTTTGATTTTTCTTTTTTGTTCCCCAGCCTTTCCTTCTATTAATCAAACTGTATTCTCAGTTATAATAGGCCTGTCCACCTACTTACTTCACTCATTCATCCCTTAATCCACCATTTGTGATATGATAATTCATTCTATTGTAGTCAGCTGTCACACCACAGATAATGGCTTCAGAACTTTGAAAAGAAAGGACACGATTTTTTTATTGATAGATTGGGTAGCTTGCTTCATAGCCCAACTTTCTTTGAGCAAAGTTTAATCACCAAGAGAGAAACTTCTTAATGGATAACAAAACCCAAAACTAGTGTCTCTGGGCAGCCCCTCTTCACACCCTTCCACCTCCTCCTCCCACCCCTACTGCACCCCCTTTCACCTGGTGGCTGGGAACCAGCTATAAACCAGAGTAACAGACTTCACTGCATTCAGAGGTTGGAGAATCTGAGTCATAAACTGTTACTCTGCTTTCAAAAGTACTTCATTTTTTTTTAAAATTCCTTCCCCTCTTCTATTTTGCCTTCTTTTTACTCTTATTGTTTGGCTCTTCTATATATATGTTTAATTTTCTTCCCTCCTCTTTCACCTTCTCCTGTACCTACCTATGTCAAGGCCACGGGTCCCTAGGCATTGCTGATCATCACCAGTAGCTCTACAGATGGCCCCAGTGTCCTCTGAGAGGCTCTAAGCTAGTCCTCTCAGCTCAGAACAATGGAGGGCTGTGACAATTAAAGAGGTAAACCCTGAAAATCACAGGGGTGCCTGGTGGAAGCTATATTCTATGGAGTATGACTGCAAAGGGATGCAGTGGATTTTTTTTTACAGTGGTTTGTAAGCCAGTTACAAGAATAAATATCCCCAAATGTTTGGATCATTGGTAATAAAGGGTGGAGCCTCTCAAGGCGACTACTTTGAAATATACAACACTAATTCAGATGTTTGTCAGAAGAAAAATAATTCCTGGGGCTTTCCTGGTGGCGCAGTGGTTAACAATCCTCCTGCCAATGCAGGGGACACGGTTCGATCCCTGGTCTGGGAAGATTCCACATGCCGCAGAACAACTAAGCCCGTGCACCACAACTACTGAGCCTGCACTCTAGAGCCCGCGAGCCACAACTACTGAGCCCATGAACCACAACTACTGAAGCCAGCATGCCTAGAGCCAATGCTCTGCAACAAGAGAAGCCTCCACAATGAGAAGCCTGCACACCGCAATGACGAGCAGCCCCTGCTCGCTGCAACTAGAGAAAGCCCTTGTGCAGCAACAAAGACCCAACGCAGCCAAAAAACAAAAAAAAAATGCCTGTGTGGAGGTTCCCTGTCATTTCCTTTTCCCCATGTGCCAAAGAGAATTCTGACTTGGTCAATATGGCTGCCTGCCCCTCCTGTCAGGTGGGTCCTGGACCTTTCTGATGAAGAACAGGGAGATAAGGCGAGAAAGGAGAAGAGAAATAGGAACACAGGGAGGAGTTTTCCTGAGAGTTTACCAAAATGAAATCCTAACCCCCAAAGGTGACAGATTAGGTGGGGCCTTCGGTGCTTCCGTCCATCATGCAGGAACCCTCATGAATGGGATTAGTACCCCACAAAAGACCCACAGAGATCCCTTGCCCCTTCCATCATGTGAGGACATAGTGAGAAGGTAGCAGCTTTTTAAAAAATTTTTGGCCACACCCCACAGAATGTGGGATCTTACTTCCCCAACCAGGGATCAAACCCATACTTCCTGCCTTGGAAGGCAGAGTCTTAACCACTAGACCACTGGGAAAGTCCCAAGAAGGTACCAGCTTTGAACCAGGAAGAGGGCCTTCAGAGAGTCAGTGTATGCTAGCAGCTTGACCTTTGACTTCCCAACTCCAGAGCTGTGAGAAATAAATTTCCGTTGTTTACAAGCTACCTAATCTGTAGCATTTTGTTATAGCAGCTGGAACAAACCAAGACAAGAGTCCTCAGAACAAACTCTCTCCCCACCAACCCTGTTTCAATGATTCAGTAGGAGGACACACAGGACTCAGGACACCGTCTTACTCAAGGCTGAGATTACAGTAAAAGGATACAAAACAAAATCAGCAAAGAGAAAAGGCACATGGGGCAAAGTCTAGAGGAAACCAAGCACAAGCTTCCAAGGGTCCTAAATCACACAGAATGTGCTTAATTCTTCCAGCTACTTGTTGTGACGACACAGGAGAAGTGCTGTCCACTGGGGAAGCTCATCAGAGTCTCAGGGCCCCGGGTTTTTATTGGGGGCTGGTAACATAGGCACTCTCTGCCGAGCATGTACCAAAATCCAGACTCCCAAAAGGAAAGCAGGTGTTCAGCACAAACCACATTGTTCTACAAACAGTTTAGGCTCAGTGAAGCATTATTATCACTTAGGAAATGGTGGGAACCCTCCCTAAATCCAAATTCTCAGACACCAGCCAAGGGCCAACCTTGCGATCAAGGCTTTCTGATGATAGCAGCCCCAGGCTTTCCATATAACTCCTTTCTACACAGTAGGTATGTTTTTATCCCCACTTTACATACGAGGGAAAGGGGGCTTAGAGAAGTTGACTACAGTTGACCCTTGAATAACAGGGGTTTTGAAATGTGCAGGTCCACTTACATATGGATTTTTTTTTTTTCCAATAAATAGGTACTACAGGGCCAAACGAAAAGGGTTGGCTGAATCCAAGGATGCGGAACCATGGATATGAAGACCCGTCTGTAAAATTATATTCGAATTTTCAACTTCATGGGAGTTGGCGCCCCTAACCTCAACTGTGATTACTTAGCTTGCGAGTGGTAGAATTGGAATCTAAACCCAGGTCTCTTTGATTCCCAAGCCTGTGCATTAGCCTGTGAATTACAATACCCTGGAATTTGATAAAAGAAATTTGAGAGGAGCGATAGTTATAGCGGAATAAATGGTATTGAAGGAATGCAGAACATGTCACCCCAAATTATGCTGCTTTGACATATTAATTATTTTGAGCTAAAGGCACTTGAAAAACAGCAGATGCTAGAATCTGACCTTCCTTTTTTCCCCCTAAAAAGCAAGAGACAAAATTTCCACGTGAAATGTACCCTCTCTGTGCCAGGAGGAAGAAACATCCTTACCACCAGAGATGGTGTTGAGGCTGAGAGAAAGCTGTACAAACAGACCTTGTTAAAATAACTCTTTAATCTCCTCAAATATTTTTATTTATTTGTTCATTTGGAAATTGATATAGCATGATGAAGATTCCTTTAGCTTTAGGGAAGAGATGCCTGTGTTTCTGATGAGTGGGAAGGCTACAAATGGAAGTAATTAGCATATTCATTTATCTTTTAGTTCTCTTTTCGGGGAAGAGAGTAGGGCTGGCCTGCGGAGGCCACTGAGGTTGATTTGTTAGAAGCACATATCTCTGCTTTTATGGTTTATTGGCTGGATTTTCTTCTTTTCAAAAAAATTTTTTGAAATATATACCTTGCATAAAAATGTATTTGTTAACACGTAACAGCTTTCTCATTGTTGTTTTAAAGTGATTTAATAAACATTTTTAAACTTCTTAGTTTTAATGCCTAATGTAGTAAACCTCGCGTATTTTAGTTACCTTTCCACAAGTGTTACTCTTTGTTCAACCCAATATGTAAATACCTAGGCCTAGTCACTTCTTTGGGTCTTCATTTTTCTTGGGAGGGCTCCCATGTACATGTTAATAAAGTTTGTATGCTTTTCTCCTGTTAATTCTGTCTAATGTCAATGCCAGCCAGCAACTCTAAGATAGTAAACGAAAAACTGTATCTCCCCTCCAGAGCATTTAGAAAAGTGTTTGTTTTTAATCACTGTTATAGACGTCCTTTTCACTAGGCTTTTGCAGCTTAGAAAATGCAAGTCACATTTAATGAATGCATGAAACTTTGCCACAAATGAGTGAAGAATAAAGAAACCAGTGTGCCATGGGTGTGAATTCTTAGAAAATATCTAAAAATTACAAGAGATCGTGGAGCCTTGATTTGTCCCAGCTCCTGGAGGTTCACACAGGAGAAAGGAGAAGGTATTTCAAGCAGAAGGACATTAGCACAGTTTGGTACCTACTGTGACTATCTCCTTTCTCCTGCCCTGGGGCTCCCCTGACACATCCTTGAGGCGCTGTCGTTTCCCATTCTTGGGAGAGGAGTCCTGATTTCCCTGATTCTTTCTCTCCAGCTTGGTTTTAGTGTCAGTCAAGGACAATCCCTATGAGAAAACTGTCACGTCTGCTCAGACATTCTCAAAAGAGTGCCAACCTGACTGCGGGTTCTCCCCACCCTCTTTCCACCCCTGCTTGTGAATTCTGGTCAGAATGGTACATATTCTGATGGGGGTAAAAAGAAGGGATCCTAGCAGAAATACGGGCTGCATTCCTTCTCCCCCCAAGTTTTTTCTGCTAAATCTGGTAAAGAGAATAAAACAAAGAACAAGGTGAGACATGCAGAGCGCAGCTGCGCTTCTGTGTTTTCAAGTCACAGATTTAAAAGAAATATAAACAAAAAAACCTCTCTGACAAAAGAGGTTCCTGCAGACTTAAAAGGACTCACTGGATTCCCTCCCTGCTGCTATCCAAGGGCTTCCCAACCTGATGTTTCTCAACAACGGAGGTTGCAGGAGCCAATTTTCCTGGTCCTGGGCCTCTTCTCCTCTGCTTACTGTCTGTCTTTTGTTTACTTTGCTGTTTTTAGGGCCACAATCGCTTAAATTCCCCAGTTTTTCTACATGTAGACCGTAAAGTTGAGTGACACAAAACTGAATAAGGAAAGAAAGTAAAAACCAGATTATGAGATGAATGTTCAGGGCTGTCTGTGGATTCAATATACTCCTGAAAATGTAAAAGCTCTTAACTTTTTGTCAAAATTGATAAAATATTTATGTAATTACTGTCTCCTAAGGCTACATTCAAGAGTGGGTGGATGATATGCGTGGCAATTTTCAAGGCCCTCAAGCCTTTATCCCCAATGTGACTAACATATTCTTGGTGGTGCAGGGAATTGAATTGTGTCCCCTCCAAACAAGTCCTGACCCACGGTACCTGTGAATATGACTTTATCTGGAAAAAGGGTCTTTGCAGATATAATTAATTAGGTTATGGATCTCGAGATCACCCTGAATTGAGGATGGGCCCTAAATTCAACGACATGTCCTTATAAGAGACAAAAATGGGGAAGACACAGAGAGGCATGGGAAGAAGACCATGTGAAGACAGAGGCAGAGACTGAAATCACGTGCCTACAAGCCAGACATCACTGGCAGCCACCAGAGGCTGCCAGAGAGAGAGAGACGTGGAATCCACTCTCCTTCAGAATCTCCAGAAGAAACAGCCCTGCCCACACCTTGATTTTCGACTTCTGGCCTCCTAAACTATGAGAGAACAAATTTCTGTTGTTTAAGTTGTCCAGTTTGCAATAATTTGTTACGGCAGCCCTAAAAAACTAATACACTTGGTAATTCTTGGTATTTCTCATTGTTTGAGCTTATTTTCTACACCCAGAACTGCTGCTACAATTTCTTTATAACAGGAGTTGGCATATTTTTCTGTAAAGAGCAAAACAGTAAATATTTTAGGCTTTATGTGACATACGGTCTCTATCACAGCTACTCAGCTCTGCCATTGCAGTTCAAAACTAGCCATAGACAATATGTAAATGAATGGACATGACTGTGTTCCAATAAACCTTTGTTTACAAAAGCAGATGGTGGGCCAGATTTGGTCCATACCATCATTTGCTGACCCCTGTGTCATATGATGTTCTCACCTGAGATCCTGGTGCCTCATCTCTTGGCCGTCCTCCTAGAGTCCTCTCTATGCCATTTCTCCCAGAAGCACTAGGAGGTCTTCAGGCAAAAAGACTTCACGTGGATTGTTTTGATTCCCCAAATTCTCTGATGTAGATTTGCTTTTAGTTCCCACTCTCACCACTGGTTAGTTTAAAATAATCATCTGGCCCAATTTATTTCCCATTTCTCAGTTTAAAAAATTCCAGTCATGGAATACCATTTTACCTTTATTCTTACTTCCTACAGACCCATTTTCATAGTGGATTTGTGAAACTAATGATGGCGGCATTCGTGACTGTCATTTGATTGTGTTGCGCGTTGTCAGCTGCTAGAGAGAGTGCTTCGAAGTCTGTGGGTGGCTTCAAACACTTGGGGGCAAGCAGCCTTACAGTTCTCCACTGCCGAATGAAGGAAATCACAGGAAAAGAAAGAAGAGGCTGTTTACTGTATGTAACTTTTATTTTAAGATCAAGCACAATAGGAGGGGATAGGGAAGGGGAGAGAGACAAAGACAGACTGATTCTTCCCAAACAATAAATGATTATTTACAGGAGGCAGGATACATAAGCTGAGGGGGAAGGAGGCAAAACAAACAGAATAGAATTTTGTACTAGTAAATCAAAATCAGTTAGTTCGTATAGGACAGTGGAGCTTTACGCTACAATTGTCAAGGTGAGAGAAGATTTTTTTTTTTTTTTTTTGGCTGTGTTGGGTCTTTGTTGCTGCACACGGGCTTTCTCTAGTTGCGGTGAGCAGGGGCTACTCTTCCTTGCAGTGCGCGGGCTCCTCATTGCGGTGGCCTCTCTTGTTGCAGAGCACGGGCTCCAGGCAAGCAGGCTTCATTAGTTGTGGCACGCGGTCTTCAGTAGTTGTGGCTCGTGGGCTCTAGAGCACAGGCTCAGTAGTTGTGGTGCATGAGCTTAGTTGCTCCACGGCATGTGGGCTCTTCCCGCACCAGGGCTCAAACCCATGTCCCCTGCATTGGCAGGCGGATTCTTAACCACTGTGCCACCAGGGAAGCCCAAGGTGAGAGAAGATTTACTTGGATTCAGAAAGAAATATTGGGGTTGAAAATGGAAAGGAAACCAGAAAACTTCATGAAA
Source organism: Delphinapterus leucas (assembly GCF_059928025.1). Taxonomy (NCBI): domain Eukaryota; kingdom Metazoa; phylum Chordata; class Mammalia; order Artiodactyla; family Monodontidae; genus Delphinapterus; species Delphinapterus leucas. The sequence goes on from NC_143139.1 coordinate 60,658,568, forward strand.
AACCTGAGAAAAATAGGCTCTGATCTGGACCATTTGCCCCCTCTTCTACTGACTAGTTTAGCCCATAGTTAGTTTTCCATGGCTGCTGTAACAAACTACCACAAACTTGGTGATTTAAGACAACAGGAATTTATTCTCTCCCAGTTCTGAAGGCCAGAAGTCTGAAATGAATACCACTGGGCTGAAATCAAGGTGTCAGCAGGGCTGTCCTCCCTTCAGAGGCTCTAGGGGAGAGTCTGTTCCTTGCCTCTTTCCGTTCTGGTGGCTAATGGTGTTCCTTGACTTGTGGCCACGTCACTGCAACCTCTGCCTTTGCAGTCACACTGCCTCCTCTTCCATCTGCCTTCCCTTCTTCTATCTGTGTCAAATCTCCCTCTGCCTCCATCTTACAGGGACCTATGCAAATAATCCAGGATAACCTCCCCATCTCAAAATCCTTAATCACATTTGCAGAGACTTTTTGGCCCTACAAGGCCAAAGGCCATATAAGGTAACATTCACAGGCTCCTGGGATTAGGATGTGCATGTCTTTTGGGGGGCCATATTTCAGCACTCTACAGCCCCCAACTTTATACTCAACAACAAAGAAAAGCAGTGCAGCTCATAGACTCAGCTTCCTCAGAGGGCAGTCTGGGCAGCTCCTTGAGCAGGGTGGCAGGGTGGGGAGCAGAAGATTTATGCAGTATTTCTTTCAACCACATTTAATATTTCAGCCTCTCCTCATAGATTGGCTCCCCAGACATCCACAGGGCTGACCTTTTCTTTAATCAGCCTCTGTAGGAGACAGTGATTATGAAAAGGACCTTAAAAATGCAAAGGGTGGGTCATATTTTAAATAGACAGAAACCCAGGAAATTTTTCTACAATGAACATTTTTCCAAGAAAAAAAATATTTCTAAATATGGACACAGGAGAATCTGGACTCTTGGGATGGGGCCCATTGTACTGATACATACCCACCCACTTCCTCTCGATTTAAACACACTTATAAAATCACACAAAACCAGTCCTGGGACATTTCCACCTGAATTTCCTGTCACATGCACCTCAAACTCATTACGTCCAAGACAGGGCACGATGCCTCCCACCCCCAGCATGATCTTCCTTAACCATTGTCATAGTTTTGTTTTGTTTTTTAATTGAAGTATAGTTGACTTACAATCTTGTGTTGGTTGCATTGTTATAGTTTGAGAGCAGCTGTGTTTACCTGAGATGGATGAGCTTCAGGACTGGAAACACCATGAACTGTATGCAAATGTTTGGATATATATGCATCTGTGCCTTTTTCTGGAGAGGATTCCCTAGTCTTCATCAGCTTCTCCAAGGAATATTTGATCTCAAAAGGGAAATGAAAGTCTGCCCCGGTGTGACCCTCAGCCAGGTCTACATAGACATTTGCGGCATAGCCTTACGCATTCTCAGTGGAGAATACCCGCCGCTTGGTTTTTGTACACATCTGTCATAATTTTGTTGTCATAGATTTATTTGCAGGAGAGCTGGCTGGGGCTTATTGTTCAGTGAGTCGCTGTTAAACAAATTCTGCCACCACTCGTTTCCCCCTAAATAGGGCTACATGTTCAGGATCAAGTGTAAAAGTAAAGTTTTGAACAACAAGTAAGGAAGAGACCATAGTGAGTACTTTTCCTGTGTCTAAGGGTTATTTTGATACGCCAGCCTGCACCTACTAGACCTTCACATTCTTGGAATGCTTGCCTTCAGCTTTCCCAACTTTGCCTAATTCATCCTTCAGGTCTCAATTTAACTGTTCCTTTCCCCAGAGAAGGCTTCCATGATTAACACCCCTGGGAAAAGACCATAGGCTAACACTGTGAAATATGGATCTTGTTGCTTACTGAGTACCTTTATGCAGGAAAGGGAATTGACCACCAGCTGGAAACTGGTCGCTGTCACTTCGGTCTAAATTCTTGGATTAACCCAACGTTGCCCTCCAACCTCGGCCCTTCCCAGAATTGCTTTGGTATCCACAGGGAGGGTAGGGCTTGTGCTCAGCAGCAAACAAGCTTCAATAGGCTATTACATTTTGGAAAAGAGATTTAAATGAACGTTTTAAAAACAAGGAGAGTCACAGTTCTCCTTTGGAAAACCAAGGATGACAAAGGAGACTATGTCCTTGGTTATGATGAAAACGCTTATGATGAAAGTTCAAGGGAATAAAACATTAAAATTTTTTTCAATGAATTTTTTAATTTTTAGAAAATATAATAGGGGCTTCCCTGGTGGCGCAGTGGTTAAGGAGCCACCTGCCGATGCAGGGGACACGGGTTCGAGCCCTGGTCCGGGAAGATCCCACATGCCGCTGAGCAACTAAGCCCGTGCGCCACAACTACTGAGCCCGTGTGCCACAACTACTGAAGCCCGCGTGCCTAGAGCCCGTGTTCTGAAAAAAAGAGAAGCCTCCGCAATGAGAAGCCCAGGCACCGCAACGAAGAGTAGCCACCTCTTGCCACAACTAGAGAAAGCCCACGCACAGCAACGAAGACCCAACGTGGCCAAAAATAAATAAATAAGTTTATAAAAAAGTATATTAAAAAGAAAATATAACAATATTCTATTGATTTTTTTTAAAGCTAGTTTTCCCTTCAAATATGTACACTCCTATCTGCCCATATTTTTTGTGGCATTATCACAATTACAATTAAATATAACATTTGTATACTTTTATGTTTAATGACTCTTTTGCATTTGCCCATAAGCTCTGCAAGGGAAAAGGCTGTCTGTCTTGTTCATTGCTTAGCAAGGTCATGCAACAGTCGATACCAAAAAGATATCTGATACACGAATCGATCGATTAATTAGTTAGTTAACATAGAATTGTGGTTTTGTCTTTTTTCCAATGAGAACCATCCTTTGACCATAGCAGTTAATTGTCATACAGGATATGACTCTCAAAATTGGTTCTCTCAACCTCAGCAAAACCAACGTTTGGGGCAGGATCATTCTTTGCTGTGAGGGCTGTCCTGTGCACTGTGGGACGTTTGGCAGCCTCACTGGCCTCTCCCTACTGGATGCCAATAGCACCACCCTCCCTAAGTTGTGAGCACCAAAAGTGTTTCCAGACATTGCCACATGTCCCCTAGGGCTAAAACCGCCCCCAGCCCCACCCCAGGTGAAAACCACTGCTTAAAGGAAGAAGAAAATCACGAGCGTAGTTCTGAATCCGGGACAAGAGTCCTCTGGCAGAATAAAGAGGAGGAAAAGGAGGCCATGGTTGATTGCCCTAAAAGCTGCGCATCTGAGACGATATTGGCCTGGGCATCCCCCCCACCCTCCTCCATTTACTGTAATAAATCTGTAATCCAAAAAACCCTTGGTTTTTATACTTTACTGTGTTTCTCTTTTATTACCTCTCAGTTTCTTACTGAAAATACCTTTCGAAAAATTCCAACTTTATCTCAAACTAAGAAAAAGAGGAATTTTATTTTATTTTATTTTTGTAATTCAGCTAGACAGTTACCTGAGGCTGAGACAGATGGGAACCTAAAAAAATCACAGAACTGGGTCAGCTGGGATGTGGCTCCCAATACACCTGGGCCACTCCACACACAGAGCTTCTGACAGCCCCCTCCAGACAAGCAGCAAAGCACATGGAAAGGTGGCAGGAGCTACTTAGGGTCAAGTTTTTCAGAGGGGAGGTGCCAGAAATTGCTTCGTGATCTGAGTTTTGTGTTTTCCCAGTTCTGGGTCTTTCTAAATAAAACATGAGAAATAGGGAGTTTAGAAGGAATAATGGTTTCTGATGAAAAGGGAAGAAATATTTTTGCTTTAAAAATTAATTACAGAGGCTTCCCTGGTGGCGCAGCGCTTAAGAATCTGCTTGCCAACGCAGGGGACACGGGTTCGAACCCTGGTCCAGGAAGATCCCACATGCCGCGGAGCAACTAAGCCCATGCACCACAATTACTGAGCCTGCGCTCTAGAGCCCGTGAGCCACAACTACTGAGCCCACATGCCACAACTACTGAAGCCTGTGCTCTAGAGCCTGCAAGCCACAACTACTGAGCCCATGTGCCACAACTACTGAAGCCCACACGCCTAGAGCCCGTGCTCTGCAACAAGAGAAGCCACCACAATGAGAAGCCCGTGCACCACAATGAAGAGTAGCCCCCGCTCTCATCAACTAGAGAAAAGCCCGCGCTCGGCAACGAAGACCCAACACAGCCAAAAAAAAAAACCAAAAACAAATTAATTACAGCTACTTCTGCACCCTGGGGGAACTGGGGAACTGCAGAATTCATCTCTGTAGGAAACTTGGTCATTTATTGAGAAATATATGAGGAATGAAGATGCAAAATGAACACAAACTAAAACTCAAATGTACAAAGACCATGTAACTTTAAAATTTTCTGTCATAGACGTAATCCTCATGAGTTCCCATCCTGCTGGGTAGCAGCCAATTTGGGGGTGCGGTGAGCACATCAACTTTTCTAATTAATGGTACATTTTTCTTTTTAATTAATGGTACATTTGACTGAAAATATTCTGTGAGGACTAAACATTCTATCAATTAAAGTTTAACTCCCTATCGGAGCTGGGTTGTTCCTTTCCCTTTCCCCATTATGGCTCTAAGCTGTAGACAAGACTCACATCTTGTCAGCACTGGGGAGATGGGGCTGGGGCTGGAGTGGTGTCTGTCTTTCTGCTGTCTCCAGTGCAGGCCACCCGGCGCTGTCCTTGGGTGTGTGCTGGTTGGTACCCACTAAGGTGGGTGTGAGTCAGGGTCCTTCTGAGTGTCCTACAGGTGGTGGCTGCTAACATCTGCAACTGAGAAACTCATCTCTGTCTTTTCTCTTAGCTTGGTTAAGGTCACCCTTGGCACTCGGCCTACCTCACACCTTTGCTGGTTGCTACAGAGCCACTGGAAGTCTAGCCACTAATCTCAGTTGTTCCCCATCCCACCTTGAGTTCCCAGCCTCAGGGTTTCTTTGCCTCAACTCCACACAGTGACATCTTGTACCAAGTTCCCCAGCCTTAATCTCATCTACTTTCAGCAGCTCCCTGAGGGCATCTGAGAACCTCTAGATTCCTCACAAGCCATACACAGACCCCAAGGAGTCAAGATCTCTACCTCAGCTGTCTCTGCACATCTCCCTGTTCTGAAAAACACCTGTGCATCCCATTCCATCCACCCCCAGGGAACTGGATACCGCCCTGCATGGCAGTCTCCCTCAAGGGTTCCAATTAAGAAAAGGACAAAACCCGTTTTGCTATCTGCTCTCTCATACTGATTTGATGACCTCCCTCCTCTAGGACTTTAGCCTGGAAAGAACACAAGTGTCTCACAACTTCCTTTTACCACCTGTCCCATAAACTTTATCTCCTTTCTTCTTCCCATAATCCTTAAGGGTCAGGAAGTGGGCTTCCCACAACATCACTTCCCAATCCTCCTACCCCTTTGTAGCAGGTACTTTTCTTACCCTCAGTTCTCTCTCCCTGGAATAATACTTTCATTTTAGCCCACTGGATTCTGCTCTTGCTATGTTAATGATAGCTTATGGAATTTGGAAATCATTTCCTCTCTTGACAAAGACTGTTTTTTAAGACTATTACTGCATTTCTGACAGCTCTGGAAGTCAAAAGCTGCATATTATTCCCCCTTCCTCTGCCTTCCTACTGCTACAATCCTCATCCTCCCCAAGGCAAGGAGACAGCTCTGGCAGAACAGAGGAGAGGCCATGTATAAAAATCATAAGAGACAAAAGTGCAAGTTATTATTATTTATTTTTTTTTTTTTTGCGGTACGCGGGCCTCTCACTGTTGTGGCCTCTCCCGTTGCTGAGCACAGGCTCCGGACGCGCAGGCTCAGCGGCCATGGCTCACGGGCCCAGTCGCTCCGCGGCATGTGGGATCTTCCCGGACCGGGGCACGAACCCGTGTCCCCTGTATCGGCAGGCGGACTCTCAAACACTGCGCCACCAGGGAAGCCCAGAAGTTATTATTTTAATAAGAAAAAGCATGAAATCAATTCTTGTTATTTCCATGTCACACATTAATGGGCCTTTAGGTGTGAAAGACAAGGTCCAAGGTCAGTACTGTGGTGTGGGGGAGGGGGATGAGATAAGGTCCAGCACAATAAAGTCAACACGCTTCTCTCTGGGATAAGGAGATGTTTCTAATTGAAAATGACTTCTGGACTCATCTGGAGAGAGAGAAAAAGTAAAACGTGTGTAAGAGAGGAAATGAAAGGAAACTAGAGAGTCAGGACAATCCTCAATAAGTTGGCAGGAGGACTGGCCTGGGGGAGAGGGACGGCTGCCTGCCGGGCACTCCCTGTGGGAGTGGAGGCTCAAGACTGGAGGAATAGGGGTGTCAGATGTCTGACTTCCCATCCTATTGCTCTCCATTATCACCCTTGTGATAGTGTTACCTTAGAGAAGGTACAGCTATGGGCCTGTTTGGGGAAGAAGTAGACCCCAAAGGAATGGAGCGTTGGTAATAAAGTGACCAGAAGCAATTGAGAAGAATCTGGGAGTCTGGGGTGAGAGCCGACAGGCTACAACTAGGACAGATATCTTCCCTACTTCCAACCCCAATCTGGGTACTTCCAAGTCTATATGAAGGGCTTGAGTTTTTTGGGTTAAATATGAGTGTGGTAGATTGAAAATGGCCACCTACTCTTTGTCACTCCCCACATTGAGAAATGGCATGTATTTCCCACAATCTCAAATTTGGTCTGGCCCTGTGACTGCTTTAACCAAGAGAATGTGGTGGTAGTGATGCTGTGCCCATCCGGACCTAAGTCTTAAAAAGCCTGGCAGCTTATGCTTTTCAGATGCTGGGTCATCGCATACCTACTGTAGAGGGGGAAAAAAATCTCTTTCCTTCTACCCTCCTACATTCTCTTTACCTCAGCGGGAAGCACCCTGTCTGATAAAAGACAGATTAACAGGAGAAAAACAAACAGAAGTTTATTAACATGTGTATCATGCGTACACATGAGAGCTCTCAGAGGTGAGTAACTCAGAAGGAGTGGTTAAAACCTGGGCTTATATGGTATCTTAGTAAAGAACAATAAAGTTTGTAGAGAAGTGACAGGACAAAGGAAATAAAAGAGAGCTTGAGCGCTCCTGACTCTGACTTCTGCGCTTTCAGAACCACTTAGGGGGGAAAAAAATTAATGTTTGTACAAAAATGTCACAGAAAGACAAAGGGAAAGGGAACATTTCAAAGAGGTGGGAAATGTGTGGCCATCTGGGTGGTCCAATTGAAAGAGGGAAAACGAAGTTCTTGTCAAGTTGTGCTTTGGGAAGCTCTTGGAGAAACGGAAAGAAATGATGCGATCTCAGGCTCCTGCCTTGAGTGCCCCTCTCTTTATCCAGGGCTCTAATGTAGGTAATTGCTTTGTGTTTTCTCCCCTTTCTTCTGAAGTTCCTAACTCAGCTTATGGCTTCTTCACTGTTGGTCAAAATTAAATCCAAAATAGCAACTCCCTTTGTCGTTTCTACATTAATGGGAAGATGAAATTCTAGGAAAATGTTTAACCATTTTCAAAAGACTTCTCATATATTACCCTCAAAAGAATTTCATCATCTTTATTTTACTTGCTAGAAAATCAAGGTTAATAGAGGTTAATTTATCAAATGTCACACATTTCTACATCTGAAATTAAATCTGCTCACCTTTATGGTCCATTAAGTTAACTACCATGATGCTCTGACTTTCAAGGATTTGATGCATTGTTCTTAATTGAACCTGGGATCTAGCAATTCTTCTGGATAGTTTGGCCAGCATTTGCTGTCTGATTCCAGAATACAACTTCTATTTCCTACTCCTTATGGAACTGTCTTTAGTATCCTCCCACAACTATATCATTTTTGCTTTCTCTCTACTTTTATCCTTATCCAAATGTTCTCCACTGTACTCCCACCTAACAGTTATGGGCTTCCACATATGTGGATATCATCTTGACATACTGCATTAATCTCTCTCCCTTCCATCCTAGCCCGTTTCCTTTGACAAATTATGCCCATTTATGGCCAAGTCTTCTTGTGATGATTCTACTCAACTTTATGATACCTATTGGGTATATTTCCTTTCCTATATTGAAGCCTCAGATTCACCGAGTTTTTGCCTCTGCTCTGCTGTCTCTCCCCCTCCAGCCCCTTCAAATAAATCAGATTACCCACCAAGTCTGCCACGGCTTTGAGTAAAACCTTGATGGAATTCATCCTCACTGTGCTGATTGCCAGATCCATTGCCCTTATTATTTGCTAGTTCTTTGGGCCCTGGACCTAGTTCTTGTTTTCCTCCCAGCCCTGTTGGTTGGTGGCTTGCTGTTGCTCTCCCAATTTTATCTATGTCTATGCTAATGAATGCTTTATTGAAACACCTGATAATGAGAATTGCCATAAAGTATGTATCTACTATGTGTCAGCCTCTGGGCTAAGTACTTTACATGGATTATTGCATTTACTCCTGTAGGGGAGGAAAAATAATTTTCTCTCTACTCTTCTAAGTTCTCTCCTTGGAACCCTGTAACAAGGGACAGATTAACAAAAGAAAAACAGAAGTTTATTAACATGTATACTTCATGTATACATGGGAGATGCCCAAGAAAAAAATGAATAACTCTCAGAGGTGTTTAGAATTCAGGCTTAGATATCATCTTCAGCTAAAGACAAGTGAGAGAAGGGTATGGGAGAGGCCAGTTATAGGGAGGTGACCAGGAAAAGTACAGTAAACAAAAGTAAGGTTTGCTATGCAGATTTAAATTGGTGCCTTCTCCATTGATGAGTTTCTTGTGATTTAGTCATCTTTCTCGTCTGGTACAGAGAAGGAGATAACCTTACAAATGGGGATTTCCTTATAGATGTAAATTTCCCTTACAAAAGGGTAACTTCTGTGTTTTCAGAGCTTCTCTTATGTCTGCTGTTTCTCAAGATAATCCTTATGCCAAAGAGGCATATTTTGGGGTGGCATATTCTGCCACCCTTTACTTCTCATGAGAAAGCTACAGTGTATTTTTATTTCCTTCATTTTCCAGGAAGAAGAAACAGAAGCAGTAATCAGTGTTATGAAACATCCTTTACTGTAATTAAAACTCTGGTTCTTTACCTTTACTCTTTCGTTTGGTCTTCACTACAGTCCTGCAAGTTATCTAAGCGTTTTCATCTCTACTTTTTCAGAGGAGGAACCTGAAGCTTAGGGAGATCAGGCACCCTACGAATCAGGACTAGATTTATACGCAAGCCTCCTCTCGAGCGATACTGGCCTGCTTGCTGCACCCACTTCAGGACTTTTGTCCTAGCTCTTCCCTCTGTGTGAACACTCTTCCCCCTTATCCATGTAGCACCCTCACCTCCTCCATGTATTTCACATGTTGAAAGGTCACTTTCTCAGTGAGGCCTTCTAACCCTCCTATTATAAGTACACCCCACTCACTGTTGTCTCTCACCCCTTCCTCACTTTCTTTTTCTCCATAGCACTTACACTTTCCAACATACCACATATTTTCATTACTAAAATGCAAGTTCCAAGATGGCAGGACTCTCAGTTTTATTCACTAGTACATGCACTGTCTAGATAAATATGTGTTGAGTGAATGGATGGATGAATAAATCTCTGTCTAATTCCAAATCTCATTCCCTTTCACCAATGTACTCAGATCCTTTGCAACCATCATAGCTTCTTTTTGCCTCTGGGATACTTTATAATGCTAAAGAATTTTTTAAAAGAAATGCCTAAATTCAGTATCATCTAGGAAAAGCAAAAACAAGCCCATTCTATACTGAGCCAGGAAACTGTGCTAATAGCAGCCCTTGCTTTTATCCAAGAATATTTATTATGTATCTTCCTGTGTTTGACGCTCTGCTCTGTACTAGGAAGAAAAAAATTAAACCTCAATGTTTATATCTGGCTTCGTCTCTCCCTTCAATTGGCTGCTTACCGGGAGAGCCAGCCCTGGTGCAGGGGAGCAAATGGAGGACATGCTGCACATACAATACAGACCTGAATCACAAGTAGTTAACAGCCAGTATTTGCAGAACAGTCAGAAGAAAAGCCACAGGAGTTTCATTAGGAGACAGAATGGGGTTTACAGAAATCATCCAAAGAGAACTTTTCCATCCAAAAATCTTTCTCAAGGGGATATCACCGAGAAACTGTTTATTTTATACACAGCTTCCTCTAAAAATTTATGATTTGGTTCCTGGACACAAACATTTGATGGATGAAGTACAATGACCATAAAGCTGGAAGAACAACTTTTGTCATCCCCTGTCTTTGAGAAGAACCCAGTTTTTATGATGCCATGCAGATCTCAAGCCTGATGCCAACTCTATTTTAAAACTCATTTCCTAATGACATGTGATGCTGGTAATTGGGAAGATAGCCATCATTTAGCATTATTTAAGCACCCCAAGGAAGCATGAAATTAGAGATTTTTAACTGCATCTACTCTGTTTATTACTTTTCTCTTCCACGCATATACTCCAAGTCTGTATATAACAAGACTATGTTATACAAACATTAAAAATGTAAACAACAGTAATCAAAACAGTATGGTACTGGAACAAAACAGACACATAGATCAATGGAACAGAACAGAGAGCCCAGGAATAAATCCATGTGCCTATGGTCAATTAATCTATGACAACGAAGGCAAGAATATACGGTGCAGAAAAGACAGTCTCTTCAACGAGTGGTGCTGGGAAAACTGGACAGCTACGTGTAAAACAATGAAATTAGAACATTACCACACACCATATACAAAAATAAACTCAAATGGATTGAAGACCTAAATGTAAGACCTGAAACCATAAAACTCCTAGAAAAGAACACAGGCAGAATACTCTTTGACATAATCCATAGCAATATATTTTTGGATCTGTCTCCTAAGGCAAAAGAAATAAAATTGTATTTTATTTATTTATTTTATAAATTTATTTTTGTTTGCGTTAGGTCTTCGTTGCTGCACACGGGCTTTCTCTAGTTGTGGCGAGCGGGGGCTACTCTTCCTTGCGGTGCGCGGGCTTCTCACTGTGGTGGCTTCTCTTGTTGCGGAGAACGGGCTCTAGGCGTGCGGGCTTCAGTAGTTGTGGCACGTGGGCTTAGTTGCTCTGTGTCATGTGGGATCTTCCCGGACCAGAGCTCGAACCTGTGTCCTGCATTGGCAGGCGGATTCTTAACCATTGCGCCACCAGGGAAGTCCCGAAATAAAATTTTAAAATAAACAAATGGGATCTAATTAAACTTAAAACCTTTGCATAGCAAAGGAAACCATCAACAAAAACGAAAAGACAACCTACAGTATGGGAGAAAATATTTGCAAATGATATGACAGATAAGGGGTTAATATTCAAAAATAGAAACAGCTCATACAACTCAATATAAAAAAAACAAAAACAAACAAACAACCCAGTCAAAAAATGGGCAGAAGATCTGATAGACATTTTTCCAAAGAAGACATACAGATGGCTAACAGGCACATGAAAAGATGTTCCATAGCACTAATTATTCGAGAATTACAAATCAAAACAACAATGAAATATCACCTCACACCTGTCAGAATGGTTATCATCAAAAAGTTTGCAAACAACACATGTTGGTGAGGATATGGAGGAAAAGGAATCCTCCTACACTGTTGGTGGGAATGTAAATTGGTACAGCCACTATGGAAAACAGTATGGAGGTTCTTTAAAAAACGAAAAATAGAGTTACCATATGATCCTGCAATCCCACTCCTAAGTACATATCAGGGGAAAAAATGAAAACACTAATTTGAAAAGATACATGTACTCCAATGATCATAGCAGCACTATTTACAATAGCTAAGATATGGAATCAACCAAAATGCCCATCACAGGCAAATGGCTAAAGAAGATGCGATATACTGAAATTATGCCATTTGCAGCAACATAGATGGACCTACAGAATATTATGCTTAGTGAACTAAGTCAGACAAAGATAAATACTGTACAATATCACTTCTTTGTGGAATCTTAAAAATGCTACAAATGAGTGTTTATGCAAAACAGGAACAGATTCACAGATATAGAAAATAAACTAGTGGTTACCAAAGGGGAGAGAGAAGGGAGGAGGGCAAATTAGGGGTATGGGATTAAGAGATACAAATTATCATGTATAAAACAGATAAGCAACAAGGATATATTGTATAGCACAGGGAATTATATCCATTATCTTGTAATAACTTTTAAAGAAGTATAATCTGTAAAAGTACTGAATCACTATGCTCGACACCTGAAACTGAGACAGGCTGGGACCTGGGACCCTTTGCTGCTGTGCTTGCACCTGGACAAACGTCTCTTCCAGCAACAAAATACAGAGAAACTATAAGGGACTAAAAATAACTGCCTGTATGCACAGTTGGGCAAATTACTAACAAGATACAAAACGACCAAAAACCCAGCAAAAGCAGGGCATCGGGAGTAAAAGCAGGGTGCCACACACGCACCCTGCACACAGCACCACCAAGCGGGTGGGCAGAGCACCTAAGTCACCCTTCCAACCTGACCCCTGGACCCACCCCTACCCTCACCCCATATAAGGAACCAGCTTGCTGCCCCCTCAGCAGGAGAGGAACAAGGGAACCTGTTACTTGTTTTCACTCCCTCCTGCTGTAGCACCAGTCACAATAAAGCCTTGCCTGTATTTGTCTGGCCTCTTATCAATTTCTATTGATTAAGAAAGCCAAGAACCCTGGTCGGTAACAAAACTAGTATAATCTTGTAAATCCATTGTGCTTCAGTGAACAAATGTAAACACATTAAAGTAACATAGACCCAGCTTGACTGCCAGCAAATCCAGCTACCACCACCAGAGCCACAAAGCCTTTTAGCTTAACACTAGTGCCATGAGATCAGACATATGAAAAGTTAAATTATGCCAATTAACATCTTATATACACAATTCTAATATTAATTGTACTAGATTTTAAGCCTCTTAGAACAAGGATAATATTTTTCTCATTTTTGTGTCCTATATAGCACCTATTTCAATACTTGTTAAATACATCTTCTCCCTCCAATAGACTGTAGGCGTCATTAGAAAAGGGATTTTTGGGCTTCCCTGGTGGCACAGTGGTTGAGAGTCCGCCTGCCGATGCAGGGGACACGGGTTCGTGCCCTGGTCCGGTAAGATCCCACATGCCGCGGAGCGGCTGGGCCCGTGAGCCATGGCCGCTGAGCCTGCGTGTCCGGAGCCTGTGCTCCACAACGGGAGAGGCCACAGCGGTGAGAGGCCCGCGTACCGCAAAAAAAAAAAAAAAAAGAAAAGGGATTTTTTTTTTCTCTTATTTTAAACAGTGTACCCAGTTTCTAACATGTATTGGGCAAAAAATAACATTCAATACATTTTTTTTAGAAATTAAAAGGAAAAAAAAAGAAAGAACATTGAGTTGAATGAATCTGGACTCATAAAAATTAAACATTTGGGGCTTCCCTGGTGGCGCAGTGGTTAAGAATCCGCCTGCCAATGCAGGGGACACAGGTTCAAGCCCTGGTCCGGGAAGATCCCACATGCCGCAGAGCAACTAGGCCTGTGCACCACAACTACTGAGCCTGCGCTCCAGAGCCCGCGAGCCACAACTACTGAGCCCACGTGCCACAACTACTGAATCCCACGCACCTAGAGCCCGTGCTCCGCAACAAGAGAAGCCACCACAACGAGAAGCCCGTGCACCGCAATGAAGAGTAGCCCCAGCTCGCCACTACTAGAGGGAGCCCGCGTGCAGCAACAAAGACCCAACACAGCCAAAAAACAAACAAATAAATAAATAAAAAAGAAAAAAAATTAAACATTTGGGTTCTTGTGATTTATCAGTAAAATAAATCATAAACAAAAAATTGTGGATTCAGATACTTTATAAAAAGGTACTGACAGGTCTAAAGATAAAATTTTGAATCAGCTTTTGGAGGGGAGGGTGGTTTGGGGCAAGGCATTTATGTATTCCCAGCTTCATTTATTTATTTTTTGAAATATTTATTTATTTGGTTGTGCTGGGTCTTAGTTGTGGCAGGCGGGCTCCTTAGTTGCGGCTCACGGGCTCCTTAGTTGTGGCTCGCCTGGCTCCTTAGTTGCGGCACGTGGGCTCCTTAGTTGTGGCATGAGGACTCTTAGTTGTGGCATGCAAACTCTTAGTTGTGGCATGCATGTGGGATCTAGTTCGCTGACCAGGGATTGAACCCAGGCCCCCTGCAGTGGGAGCGTGGAGTCTTAACCACTGCGCCACCAGAGAAGTCCACTGAGCTTTATTTTCCCTACTCCATCCTGATGAATCTTAGAAGAAAACAAAGATTGGGTTAGAAGATCATCTCTACAGTCTCTTCTAGCTCCAAATTCCTGTGATTACGATTTGTATAGCCCAAAATGATGTAGGTGTATAAGCAGATGCTGGCTTATTAACTGGAAGGGTCAAATGACTTTTTATGAAAATAAACCATAAACAAAGCCAGCTCCAAGATGGCCTCCCATAGTCCATCTCCTGATATTCACACGCTGTGTAGTCACCAGTCAGATCTTACTACAGTTGGTCTATTTGATCATTAGCATACAGCAGAAGTAACTGTCATTTTCTAGATTAGGTTATAAAAATAAAAGGTGAAAAATTGAAGCCTTGTGCCAACAGCAATGTGAATGCATATGGAAGTGGATTCTCCTCAAAGCCTCAGTCAAGCTTTCAGAGGATGGCAGCTTGACTGCAACTTCAAGATCCAGAACCATTTGGCTAAGCTGTTCTTGGGCTCTGAACCCTTAGAAATTATATGAGATAATGTAAATATTTCTGTTGTCTTAAGTTGCTAAATTTTGGGGTAATCTGTTATGCAGCGATAGATATTTAATACACTTTTTCATCCCAAACTTCTCCCCCTGTCCTGGGGCACATGACTATACTAAGTCCACCATTCCTGGAAACTATGCAATCTGTTTGGCGTCATACACCTCATAAGAAAGATATAAGGTAGCGCAAGCATTTTCTTAGCCACCTGGTTTTAAAACTCGGCTACACTCAAGCCACAACTTAAAAAGAAAAAGAAAAAAAGCTACATTATTGCATGTAGCTGTGGTTTCATTATGATTTCCATCTCTTCTGTTTCAAGATCACACCTTGCCTTTGCCAAAAATGCCCTTCTTTCATGGCTGTCCAATTGCTGCATTACTCCCTGTCATGCTTTCTTGTTTGGTCTTCCTAAGAACCAACTGATTGCTTTAACAGAAACACATTTCAGAGTGCTTGTTTCTCTTTCAGTACTTCTCCAAGTCATATATTTGCTTTTTATTCTATGACAAAATGACCTTAAAGAACTTTGAAGACTGTTTTTATGTCTAAGAAATTTTAAAAATTAATATGTGTGAAATTCAACTGCTTTGTGCATTCAAATTCCCATCTTAGGAGGTAATGTATACAAACGTCTTTGAATATTTCCTGGAATATGTGTTCAATCCAACTATTATTTATATAGAAGTGCTGGTTGACACCCTATGATATAGACAAGGAAAAGCTTAAGAAAGTGCTTAATACCTGGAGACCAAATGTGGAAGAGATATCCAGTTAGGCTCTACAGTGGATGTCAAGTTCAGAATAGCTCCCTTAATTCTAATCAAGACACCTCCACAGCAATGATTTCTCCATCATCTGTCATATAGTCATGAATAAAGCTGCTCTGTCTTAAATGCTTCCTGATATGCCAGAGAAAAGTCATTGTATAATGATAGAGCCAAAGTGACTCAAAAACCTCTGTGGACAGGAACAGTTATTAATGCATCACTATGCCTTTGGGCAAACGCATTTCTTAGATTTTAAACTTGCAAATTTCTGTCCCGTGTCTGCAGGAAACCAGGTATACATCTTACCTAATCTGCGAAGTTATAGGCCTCAAACAGTATCTTACATCAAAGGTACACATAGACTGGCGATGCAGTCTGGTGTAGAATATAAATTCTGGTAAAACTAGGAATTACTAGACTTACACAAAGAAAGCACCAGCAAAGGCATAGTGCTTCCTATTCCTCTGATATGGGATTGTGAGAGCAATGGGGGAGGAGAGAGAAGGGAGGCCATGGGGGATCATGACCCTAAGGAGGACCACAATATCCTTACTCCACAGGAAAGAGGGAAAAGAGGAATGAATACAAGGCAAGAAGTTCTGTGCTTAGAGACTCACGAAAAGGCATAAGTGCTGCAAAAGAAGGTTTTGTTCCTAACTCATTTAAACTTCCGGTCTCCTCGATCTAGACTTTTTGAGAAAAGGAATGGATTCATCAAGAAGAAATTTATTCCTAGCTTCTATTCCTAGATCTTAACAGCTAAAGCTAAAAGCTGATGAGTTTATAGCCATCGCAATTTTTCTTGCACCAAAGTCATAATACCCTAAAAGTAATTGTGCAGACAATTACTTGTGGGTCAGTGCTAAGGCCAATTAAGGCTTTGGAAAATGATGCTTTCGTTTTCTTTCTTCCTTCTTTTTTTTTTTCTTTTTTTTCTGATGAATTCATTTTGAAGAACCAAAATTTATTTTCTTTTTTTCCCCTGTCTTTATGAGGTATAACTGTCAAAGAAAAATTGTATGTATTTAAGACATACAACTTGATGTTTCAACATATGTATACATTGTGAAATAATCATCACAATCAAGCTAACATAGGAAAATGATCTTTTCAAATAAAATACATTTGAGTTACAAACTATTCCTCCACGATTTTATAAAAGAAATGAAAGCAAGGTGTAAAAAATTTAAATTATGGCATATTAGGACAAGAAAAAGCAGTTACTTGGTGTTGTCTAGACAAGCATTCAGAGAACAGTGATAGTGTTATTTATTCTTATTTTGCCACCTATTGAGAAAAAGATATATCAATTTTCATATTGTAAATAAGTTGCTGAAGGTGATTACATTCCTATTATTTTTTCAAGTGAAAAAGGAAATTAGAAATTTAGCATAGGGCTCCCCTGGTGGCACAGTGGTTAAGAATCCACCTGCCAATGCAGGGGACACTGGTTCGAGCCCTGGTCCGGGAAGATCCCACATGCTGTGGAGCAACTAAGCCTGTGCGCCACAACTACTGAGCCTGCACTCTAGAGCCTGCGAGCCACAACTACTGAAGCCCACGCACCTAGAGCCCGTGCTCCACAACAAGAGAAACCACCGCAGTGAGAAGCCCGTGCACCACAATGAAGAGTAGCCCCCACTCGCCGCAACTAGAGAAAGCCCGCGCACAGCAACGAAGACCCAATGCAGCCATAAATAAATAAATTAATTAAATAAATTAAAAAAAAAGAAATTTAGCATAAAATATACATTATTGTACCTGGGCAGACCTTTGAGAGCAAAAGATCTCTTACAATCTCATTATAATGAAACTAATAATGCCCCTGGCATATATTAGTCAGCTATGATCTTGAACTTAGGTGGTCACGTGTACCCCAAACACATGTAATTAATTTGACCCAATACCAGTTATCTTTTTCATTTATTTTTTTTTACTATAACAGCCACCTATAAACTTAGTAGATTAAAACTGCAAGCATTAAGCTGGTCTTGGCTGGGCTCACTCATGAGTGTGTGGTCAGCTGCTGGGTTAGGTAAGTGGCTCCACTTCTGGGGATGGGCTTGTCCCTCAGCTGGGACAATTCATCTCTGCTCTACACGGTCACGTGACCTTGAGCTAGTGACCTAACCTCTCTGATCCTCTCTGCTGGATCATTCTCATTAAAACACAAATATGTTGTTATTTCTCTCATTCCCAAACACTGCACTTTCATTTCCAGCTATCCCACTCTCAGCTCATTTTTATAACAAAACTCTTTCAAAAAGGAGTCTATACTCACTGTCTTCAATTCCAATCTTCCTGTTCTTGCTAAAATCTACTCCAAAGGGTTTTAGCCCATGCCACTCTGCTCAAACTGCTCTCGTCAAGGTCACCAATAACCTTTACATTGCTCAATCCAACGATCCATTCATTCCCCATCCCCATCTTACCTGCCCCATCAGCAGCATTTGACATGTATCATGTCATTTTGACATGTATCAGCATTTGACATGTTTCTCCTTGAAACACTTCCTTTTTCTGGCTTCCAGGCAGCATACACACCTGGTTGTCCTCCTACCTCACTAACTTCTCCTTCCAGGTCTCCTTTGCTGGCTCCTTCTCATCTTCCTGATCTCTTAATGTCAGAGTTCCTCCAAGCTCAGTCCTTGCCTTTTCCCCTCCCCTTCATCTTCCCTCCCCTCTTCTCTTCTGTCCGTTCTGACTTCCTTGATCCCATCAGGTCTCCTAGTTTTAAGTATCATCAGTAACTCCAAATTTATATCCCCATCCTGGACCTCTACCCAAAATTCAGACATTTATATCCAGCTGCCTACCAGATATCTCCACTTGGATGTTATATAATCCTTTTGTTGTTGCAACAAATTATCACAAACCCAGTGGCTTGAAACAACACGAATTCGTTACCTTACATTTCTGGAGGTCAGAAGTCCAACATGGGTCTCGCTGGTCTACAGTCAAGGTGTCAGCAGAGTGGCATTTCTTTCTAGGGCTCTAAGGAGAGAATCCATTATCTTGCCTTTTCCAACTTTTAGAGACTGCTTGCATTCCTTTGCCCGTGGCCATTTCTGTCTTCAAAGCCAACAATGGCCAGTCAAATCTTTCTCACACTGCGTCACTCTGACACTGACTCCTCTGTCTCCCTCTTCCACATTTAAAGACTGTGGGGCTTCGCTGGTGGCGCAGTGGTTGAGAGTTCGCCTGCCGATGCAGAGGACGTGGATTCGGGCCCCACATGCCGCAGAGGGGCAGGGCCCGTGAGCCATGGCCACTGAGCCTGCGCGTCCGGAGCCTGTGCTCCGCAACGGGAGAGGCCACAACAGTGAGAGGCCCGCATACTGCAAAAAAAAAAAAAAACAACAACAAAAGACTTGTGATTACATTGAGTTCACCTGGATAATGCTAGCTTAAGGTCAGCTAATTAGCAACCTTAATTCCATCTGCTACCTTAACTCCTCTTTGCCATGTAACCAAACATAGTCACGGGTTCCAGGAATTAGGATCTGGAAGAGCCTTTTTGGGGAGCCATTGTCCTGCCTGCCACAGATGTCTTGTCATCATGTCAAACGTAACATATAGAAACTGAACTCCTGATCGTAACAATCCTGCTCTCCTCTAAGTCTCCCCCAATGTCAGTCAATGCCAACCTCACCCTTCCAGTAAGTCAGGCCAAAAAGTTTGGTGTCATTCTTACTCTTCTTTCTATCTCATATCCAATCTATTAGCAAATCCTAGGGATTCCACCTTCAAAATATTCTCAGAATCTGATGATTCTCACCACCTCCAGTGCAGCTACACTGGTTCAACCCCCTCTCATTACTCTCCATGTTATTGTTAATAGTCTCCAGAACCCCTAGCTTATTATAATTGTCTCCTATCTCATGTCTCTGGTTCCTGCCCTAACCTACCAACACCCCATCTACTGCCTGCCCACACACAGTCTATTCTTAATATAACATCCAGATGATATTTTTACAGCACAAGTCAGATCATATAATTTCTCTGCTCAAAGCCTTCCAAAGGCTTCTCAGGTCCATAAAATTTAATGTCTGCAAAGCCCACAGAATCTGGCTATTTTTCTGACCTCTTCTATTCCTCCCGAAAATACTTGCTTCACTCCACCCACGAGGGCCTCCCTGCTTTGTCTCCTACACTCCAGGTACCTCCTTGGGGCTTTTGCACTTGGCAGTTTACTCTTTGTGGCATGATCTTCTCCCAGGGGTTTACCGGCTCTCTCTTTGTCTCCCTCAATCTTTTGCTCAAAAGTCACCTTCTCAGTGAGGCTTTCACTGTCCATCATCCTTTACTTTAAGCTGCACATCCACACATGCACACAAACATACACAGAACCCTTTCCTTCTTTAATGCTTTACTTTTTTTGGTATCACTTACCACTTTCTAACTTACTATATAATTTATAGGGTTTTTTTTCCTCTTACCACTAGATGGTAAATTCCATGAAGTCAGGGATGCTTTGACGTATTCCTAGTTCTTAAGCCAGTATGAGATCATAGTAGAGACTCAATAAATATTAGTTGAATAAATGACTCTGCCTTAGTTTCTTTATCAGTAAAATGGAAATGATGGGAATAGTAACTACATCATAGGGTTATTAGGAGAATTAAATAAGTTAATATATGAAAAGTTCTTATCCCAGAGCCTGGCATAGAGAAATCACTAAATACGTGTTAGCTCTTATAATCTCTCTACAGTTTATACTGGTTCTTCTTTTGTTATTCAATGAGCAACCAAACACTATCACTCAAGACGTGACGACAAGGGAGTTTCTCAGTTTTCCTGGATATCTCCCATGTCTACAGTAGGGTCTTGGTGCTCTGGCTGCGTGTCAGCCCTGTGCCTCTGAGGTGGGAGAGCCGAGTTCAGGACATTCGTCCACCACAGACCTCCTGGCTCCACATAATATCAAATGGCGAAAGCTCTCCCAGAGATCTCCATCTCAACGCTAAGATCCAGCATGCACTCAACGACCAGCAAGCTACAATGCAGGACACCCTATGCCAATCAACTAGCAAGACAAGAACACAACCTCACCCATTGGCAGAGAGGCTGCCTAAAATCATAATAAGGTCACAGGCATCCCAAAACACACCACCGGATGCGGTCCTGCCCACCAGAAACACAATATCCAGCCTCATCCACCAGAACACGGGCACCAGTCCCCTCCACCAGGAAGCCTACACAACCCACTGAACCAACCTTAGCCACTGGGGGCAGACACCAAAAACAACGGGAACTACGAATCTGCAGCCTGTGAAAAGGAGACCCAAAACACCGTAAGTTAAGCAAAATGAGAAGACAGAAAAAGACACAGCAGATGAAAGAGCAAGGTAAAAACCCAGCAGACAAAACAAATGAAGAAGAAATAGGCAGTCTACCTGAAAAAGAATTCAGAGTAATGATAGTAAAGTTAACACAAAATCTTGGAAATAGAATGGAGAAAATACAAGAAACGTTTAACAAGGACCTAGAAGAATTAAAGAGCAAACAAACAATGATGAACAACACAAAAAATGAAATTAAAAATTCTCTAGAAGGAATCAATAGCAGAATAACTGAGGCAGAAGAACGGATAAGTGACCTGGAAGATAAAATAGTGGAAATAACTACTGCAGAGCAGAATAAAGAAAAAAGAATGAAAAGAATTGAGGACAGTCTTACAGATGTCTGGGACAACGTTAAACTCACCAACATTCGAATTATAGGGGTCCCAGAAGTAGAAGAGAAAAAGAAAGGGACTGAGAAAATATTTGAACAGATTGTAGTTGAAAACTTCTCTAATATGGGAAAGGAAATAGTCAATCAAGTCCAGGAAGCACAGAGAGTACCATACAGGACAAATCCAAGGAGAAACATGCCAAGACACATATTAATCAAACCGTCAAAAATTAAATACAAAGAAAAAATCTTAAAAGCAGCAAGGGAAAAACAACAAATAACATACAAGGGAATCCCCATAAGGTTAACAGCTGATCTTTCAGCAGAAACTCTGCAAGCCAGAAGGGAGTGGCAGGACATGTTTAAAGTGATGAAAGGGAAGAACCTACAACCAAGATTACTCTACCCAGCAAGAATCTCATTCAGATTCAACAGAGAAATTAAAACCTTTACAGACAAGCAAAAGCTAAGAGAATTCAGCACCACCAAACCAGCTTTACAACAAATGATAAAGGAACTTCTCTAGGCAGGAAGCACAAGAGAAGGAAAACACCTACAATTACAAACGCAAAACAATAAAGAAAATGGTAATAGGAACATACATATCGATAATTACCTTAAATGTAAATGGATTAAATGCTCTAACCAAAAGACACAGACTGTATGAATGGATTCAAAATCAAGACCCATATATATGCTGTCTACAAGAAACCCACTTCAGACCTAGGGCTACATACAGACTGAAAGTGAGGGGATGGAAAAGGATATTCCATGCAAATGGAAATCAGAAGAAAGCTGGAGTAGCAATTCTCATATCAGGCAAAATAGACTTTAAAATAAAGACTATTACAAGAGACAAAGAAGGACACTACATAATGATCAATGGATCAATCCAAGAAGAAGATATAACAACTGTAAATATTTATGCACGCAACATAGGAGCACGTCAATACATAAGGCAAATGCTAACAGCCATAAAAGGGGAAATCGACAGTAACACAATCATAGTAGGGGACTTTAACATCGCACTTTCACCAGTGGACAAATCATCCAAAATGAAAATAAATAAGGAAACACAAGCTTTAAATGATACAATAAAAAGATGGACTTAATTGATATTTATGGGACATTCCATCCAAAAACAACAGAATACGCTTTCTCCTCAAGTGCTCATGGAAAACTCTCCAGGACAGATCATATCTTGGGTCACAGATCAAGCCTTGGTAAATTTAAGAAAACTAAAATCGTATCAAGTATCTTTTCCAACCACAACGCTATGAGACTAGATATCAATTACAGGAGAAAAACTGTAAAAAATACAAACACACGGAGGCTAAACAATGCACTACTAAATAACCAAGAGTTCACTGAAGAAATCAAAGAGGAAATCAAAAAATACCTAGAAACAAATGACAGAGAAAACACGATGTCCCAAAACCTATGGGATGCAGCAAAAGCAGTTCTAAGAGGGAAGTTTATAGCAATACGATCCTACCTTAAGAAACAAGAAACATCTCAAATAAACGACCTAACCTTACACCTAAAGCAGTTAGAGAAAGAAGAACAAAAAAACCTGAAGTCAGCAGAAGGAAAGAAATAACAAAGATCAGATCAGAAGTAAATGAAAAAGAAATGAAACAATAGCAAAGATAAATAAAACTAAAAGGTGGTTCTTTGAGAAGATAAACAAAATTGATAAACCATTAGCCAGACTCATCAAGAAAAAAAGGGAGAAGACTCAAATCAATAGAGTTAGAAATGAAAAAGGAGAAGTAACAACTGACACTGCAGAAATACAAAGGATCTTGAGAGATTACTACAAGCAACAATATGCCAGTAAAATGGACAACCTGGGAAAAATGGACAAATTCTTAGAAAAGCACAACCAAAAAGACTCAACCAGGAAGAAATAGAAAATATAAACAGACCAATCACAAGCACTGAAATTGGGACTGTGATTAAAAATCTTCCAACAAACAAAAGTCCAGGACCAGATGGCTTCACAGGCAAATTCTATCAAACATTTAGAAAAGAGCAAATACCTATTCTTCTCAAACTCTTCCAAAATATAGCAGAGGGAGGAACACTCCAAACTCATTCTACGAGGCCATCATCACCCTGATACCAAAACCAGACAAAGATGTCACAAAGAAAGAAAACTACAGGCCAATATCACTGATGAACATAGACGTAAAAATCCTCAACAAAATACTAGCAAACAGAATCCAACGGCACATTGAAAGGATTATACACCATGATCAACTGTGGTTTATCCTAGGAATGCCAGGATTCTTCAATATATGCAAATCAATCAATGTGATACACCATATTAACAAATTGAAGGAGAAAAACCATATGATCATCTCAATAGATGCAGAAATAGCTTTTGACAAAATTCAACACCCATTTATGATAATAACCCTCCAGAAAGTAGGCATAGAGGGAACCTTCCTCAACATAATGAAGGCCATATATGACAAACCCACAGCTAGCATCGTCCTCAATGGTGAAAAACTGAAACCATTTCCTCTAAGATCAGGAACAAGACAAGGTTTTCCACTTTCACCACTATTACTCAACATAGTTTTGGAAGTTTTAGCCACAGCAATCAGAGAAGAAAAAGATATAAAAAGAATCCAAATTGGAAAAGAAGAAGTAAAGCTGCCATTGTTTGCAGATGACATGATACTATTCATAGAATATCCTAAAGATGCTACCAGAAAACTACTAGAGCCAATTAATGAATTTGGTAAAGTAGCAGGATACAAAATTAATGTCGAGAAATCTCTTGGATTCCTATACACTAATGATGAAAAATATGAAAGAGGAATTAAGGAAACACTCCCATTTACCATGGCAACAAAAAGAATAAAATACCTAGAAATAAACCTACCTAAGGAGACAAAAGACCTGTATGCAGAAACTATAAGACACTGATGAAAGAAATTAAAGATGATACAAACAGATGGAGAGATATACCTTGTTCTTGGATTGGAAGAATCAACATTGTGAAAATGACGATACTACCCAAAGCAATCTACAGATTCAATACAATCCCTATCAAACTACCAATGGCATTTTTCACAGAACTGGAACAAAAAATTTCACAATTTGTATGGAAACACGAAAGACCCCAAATAGCCAAAGCAATCTTGAGAAAGAAAAATGGAGCTGGAGGAATCAGGCTCCCTTACTTCAGACTATACTACAAAGCTACAGTAATCAAGACAGTATGGTACTGGCACAAAAACAGAAATATAGATCAATGGAACAGGATAGAAAGCCCAGAGATAAACCCACGCACATATGGTCACCTTATCTTTGATAAGGGAGGCAAGAATATACAATAAGAAAAGACAGCCTTTTCAATAAGTGGTGCTGGGAAAACTGGACAGCTACAGGTAAAAGAATGAAATTAGAACACTCCCTAACACCATACACAAAGATAAACTCAAAATGGATTAAAGACCTAAATGTAAGGCTGGCCACTATAATACTCTTATAGGAAAACATAGGCAGAACATTCTATGACATAAATCACAGCAAGATCCTTTTTGACCCACCTCCTAGAGAAATGGAAATAAAAACAAAAATAAACAAATGGGACCTAATGAAACTTAAAAGCTTTTGCACAGCAAAGGAAACCATAAACGAGACGAAAAGACAACCCTCAGAATGGGAGAAAATATTTGCAAATGAAGCAACTGACAAAGGATTAATCTCCAAAATTTACAAGCGGCTCATGCAGCTCAATATCAAAAAAACAAACAATGCAATCCAACAATGGGTAGAAGGCCTAAATAGACATTTCTCTAAAGATATACAGATTGCCAACAAACACATGAAAGGATGCTCAACATCACTAATCATTAGAGAAATGCAAATCAAAACTACAATGAGGTATCACCTCATACCAGTCAGAATGGCCATCCTCAAAAAATCTACAAACAATAAATGCTCGAGAGGGTGTGGAGAAAAGGGAACCCTCTTGCCCTGTTGGTGCAAATGTAATCTGATACAGCCACCATGGAGCACAGTATGGAGGTTCCTTAAAAAACTACAAATAGAACTACCATATGACCCAGCAATCCCACTACTGGGCATATACCCTGAGAAGACCATACTTCAAAAAGAGTCATGTACCACAATGTTCATTGCAGCTCTATTTACAATAGCCAGGACATGGAAGCAACCTAAGTGTCCATCAACAGATGAATGGATAAAGAAGATGCGGCACATATATATAATGGAATATTACTCAGCCATAAAAAGAAATGAAATTGAGTTATTTGTAGTGAGGTGGATGGACCTAGAGACTGTCATACAGAGTAAAGTAAGTCAGAAAGGGAAAAATAAATACTGTATGCTGACACATATATACAGAACCTTAAAAAAAAAAAAAAGTTTCTGAAGAACGTAGGGGCCAGACAGGAATAAAGAGGCAGACATAGAAAATGGACTTGAGGACACGGGGAGGGGGAAGCGTAAGCTGGGACGAAGTGAGAGAGTGGCATGGACTTATATATACTACGAAATGTAAAACAGATAGCTAGTGGGAAGCAGCCGCATAGCACACGGAGATCAGCTCAGTGCTTTGTGACCACCTAGAGGGGTGGAATAGGGAGGGCGGGAGGGAGGAAGGGAGGCACAAGAGGGAAGAGATATGGGGATATATGTATATGTATAGCTGATTCACTTCGTTATAAAGCAGAAACTAACACGCCATTGTAAAGCAATTGTACTGCAGTAAAGATGTTAAAAAACACATAAATTAGTTCCAGAAAAAAATAAAAATAAATAAAAATTTAAAAAAAAGACATGACAACAGTAATACATTGAGATACATTTTGTCCTAGCAATAAAGATGTATGTAAATACTTGGTGTTTTATATAATTTAACAGAGCCCTCAGCAAGTTAGAATCTTGCATTAGTTACTACTGGACTCTCTAGGTGTTTATATGGAGGACAGAATGTTCATTATTTTTCTTTTTCTTTTGGATGCATAAATGGTAACAGAGACAAAGGAATTACACTTTAGGCTCTCATCTGTTCAGAACTAACCACAAAGGACCAAACCACAAACAGCTGACATAGATTAACTCAATCCTCTTGACTGCCATGGTTCCACATTCTTTGGTCATTAGTCGGATTTAGGTGACAACCTTCAAGCCTAGAACTGGCACCATACTTTCCCAGTTTGGATACTGGCACAGTCTGCAGACCATATTTATCTTGTTTCAGAATGTCAAAATTCCAGTATTCAGAGCATTTGGAGCTGTGCAAATGTCCTTCCATAATACATTAGAAAATAAAATTATAATTGGTTTTATTCCTTTATTCCCTTGCGGCATCTTACCAAACTAAACCCCAGAGTTTCCAGCAGCAAACTTACTCCATTTTCTTTTCAGCGAGGCTGAAAAGAGTTATTATCTGGAAGCAGAAACTCAATGTAGAGCCAAACCTCAAACTTACACATCCATGAAAATTAAAGTCTCCCCTGACAAGGTAGGTCAAACATCACCGATGTGTGGCTATTGGGCGGTCAGTCTTATTCACTCCCTAATAAATATGAAGCAGCCAAAAAATAAGTTTTATAATAAATAGGATCATAGTTTTCTGTCTGTCTTTCTTAAACATTACCTCTGATATTTAATTCTATTACTTCAGACCGAACTCTATGACATTTGACTCTTAATAACACACTTTAACACCTGGTTGTGAAGACTGCTGTGTGTGATTGCACAGATAATTTATTGCACGTGGTTATCTAGCTAAGGGGGCAAGTGAGGCTGAAAGATATTTGGTTTTATTTTTAATTCTAAAGCTTGATTGTAAGTACAGGAATACCTCATTTTATTGCACTTCGCAGATACTATGATTTTTACAAATCTAAAGTTTGTTGACAACCCTGAGATGAGCAAGTTTATTGGTACAACTTTTCCAACAGCTTTTGCTCACTTCGTGTCTCTGTGTCACATTTTGGTAATTCTCACAATATTTCAAACTTTTTCATTATTGCTATATTTATTATAGTGATCTGTGATCAGTGATCTTTGATGTTACTATTGCAAAAAGATTACGACTCTCTGAAGGCTCACATGATGATTAGCTTTCTTTAGCGATAAAGTATTTTAAGATTAAGGTATGCACACTATTTAGACTTAATGTTATTGCACACTTAAGAGGCTACAGTATAGTGTAAACATAACTTTTATATGCAGTCGGAAACCAAAAAATTTGTGTGCCTCACTTTATTGCAATATTAGCTTTATTGTGGTTGTCTGGACCCAAACCTGCAATATCTTTGAGGTGTGCCTGTATTAAGGATAAAGCCCGGAAGACTCAGAGCATAAGTGCATGGCAGAAACCACAGAACTGGGAAGAATAGATGATAATATCTCGGAGGACATAGGATGACAGCGAGCCATACACTACCAATACCTAGATCATTCGTAAGACCCTTCCAGAAATTTAGATCAGGCCTGGAGAGAAGGGGAGAAATGGAGAAGAAAGTGGAAAGGAAAACCCTGAATGTGGCTATTTATCTAAAGAAAATCAATTTTTCAAAAATGACTGAGTTATAATGATTTAGTAAGACTCTGTTTTTGCAATCTGCTAAACAGAAATTGGGAACTTTAGATCCAAACTCAGTTTTTAAGCATTTTTTGAAAACCTGAATCTGTACACAGCTGAGTAGTAAGTCTGGGACTATCAAATTTACACCCGGCACATTAGCATTTGTTAAGTTTCTGTAGCATTGTTGTCAGTACACAAAGAGCCTTAAATACATTATTGCATTTAGTCATTCCAGGGAAATGTGTAGTCTGAGAGGATGGCTGTATATTTTCTGTTTGCCTCTCCAGATCCTTACCCTCCTTGCTCTGTGGTAAGAGAGGCTGACTGATATGAACCAGATCAACTAGACACCTTATCCTCCTGCTTCTTGGTGGGTTTGGCCAATAGGAGAGCTGTGGAAAGTGAGATCGGGGTCCTTATTCCCCTGGTTCCCTTTATGTCATATTGCCATGGATTGTCTTAATCCCTCTGTTGAAGGTGATAGGCCCCTATTAGGCAGCCCTTCCCATTTGCTGCTGTTTTGGACTAAATAACTGTGTTCCCCCCAAATTTGTTTATTGAAGCCTTAACCCCCAAAGTGATGGTATTTGGAAGTGGTGCCCATAGGGAGTAATTATGTTTAGATGAGGTCATGAAGGTGGAGTGCCCTTGATGGAATTATCTTCCTTATAAGAAAAGGAAGAGAGACCAGAGCTTGCTCTCCCGATCTCTGCCGTGTGAGGACACAGTGAGAAGGCAGCTGTATGCAAGCCAGGAATCAAGCCCTTACCAGGAACCCAATCTGCCAGCACCTTGATCTTGGACTTCCCAGCCTCCAGAACAGTAGGAAACAAATGTCTGTTGTTTAAGCCACCCAGTCTATGGTATTTTGTTATAGCAGCCCCAGCAGACTAAGACAGCTATCGTCTCAGAGTTCCAAGAACCATGGCCTCTGTGGACACCTCAGGCTCAGGGAAGGTAGGGGCCCCCTGATATTGCTGGTTTGGAAGTGCTGCACTATTCCTTATGGTTTCCATGAAGCCTGCCCACAGTTTTGCAAATCACCACTTTCTAGTGACCCAGTTGGAGTCTGCCATCTCTTTCCTGCTAGGACACTCACTGATGTACGCGTATTTCCGAAGCAGAGACTGGGGACTACTTCTCAGCAGGCATTTCCTCATCTTTGGGTTAAATGATTTTTAATGCTCTTTCAACTCCGAGAATCTTTCTGTGCTGCTTACAGTTATACTAATAAAAACATTCATTATGTGTTTATTCACTTGTACATGGAATAGCAACATTTTCCTGTAAATACTCTTTACATTCTGTTGAGCAAAACCATTTTGTCTATCCTCCAGAAGCTGTTATTCTGTGATCCCTGCATTCAATTTAAAAGAAAAAGGAATAAAGAAAATGCACCTGACAGTCCAACTTAGTGCTGGAGGGCAGCCATCAATCGGGAGTCCCTAGGGATGCAGCCCTGGAGTCCAAGGCCTCTCTGCTTGGGATGGCTAGTTTCCTAATTATAGAGATGGGACTCAGAACCCAAGAATGCTGCTCACCAGATGAGGAAGGATCCCGTCCACAAACTCAGCCAGTTGCAGGGCTCAAACCTCTTGTTTGGACGTACAAGTTAATGCTCCTGAAAGTGTTTCCTGTGTATTCAGCTCCCCTGTTAAGATGGAGTCTGCAAACTCTATGGTAACATATAGTGGAAAAAAATAACCCCCAACTCTTTCACAAATGATATTTTATTTGATCCAATGACTTTCTGATTCATCTCTCTTTCCCTTTAATCGTATACACACACACACACACACACACACACACACACTCCACACTCCTGCCAAACACCATTTTCAGGACAGTGCTCTTCAAATCATCTGAGTGAAGAACCAGTTTTTCTTTTCCCAATCCATCGTGAACTCACACTTTTATAAACCACAACAAAAAAGAATATCTAGTAAAATGGAATAAAAAGACACACAAAATACAAGCCAAGTTTTCTATTCTTAGTTTCAAAATATATAAAATTACTCTGACGTATTGCTTTAAAAGTTTCTAAATGCTCGCTCTCAGTGCAATACTTACTTCCTTATGGATTGTGTTTAAAAATGATTAAAGAAGACAATTTAGGTGTTACAAACATCCTTTATTTAACGCTTCATGAAGCAGACAGTCTCCCCTTGGAGAACTGCAAAACAGGGTGGAAGGCAGGATGTTTTTATAAGATAGGAAATAAAGAACAAGAAAAAAAATAGAAAATATCTGATGGCTGAAGCCACACAGTCAACCTCGTCTGGGGTAAGAAGGAGCAAGGAAATAAGTATGGAACCCAGATTTGGCTTAGCGTTTGGGGTTGGCTGACTGGATATCCTGCATTTCTGATGA